>NC_088621.1:8677000-8979250 GCF_036013475.1 Columba livia
TAAAGTTGAGATCCATATTGCCCACGGCTCCCTGTGGACTACAAGCTCTTCCTGGTGTCCTGTCATAACACCCAAGGTGGGAAGGGCTGAGGACCTGGGACGTTGCACCCACATGGGACAACGCAGCAAGAACTCAAACTAAGAAGCCTTCTGGACTGTCTTTGTCCACTCCACATGCTGAACTGGTCTTCAATTAGGGTCCTGGGAGGAGTTTGAACGTCCTGTGAGAATACAGCTTCTTATATCTCTGTGCTACCATCCATCTTCAAGGGTTTTAAGCCAGGTACCCTTGGAGGTCAAGAAGCCATGCTGGTTTTTGAAATACTGCTACTAAAAACAAGCAGATTGAGGTCCTCATAGCTACAAAGGTCCCTGCCAGTTTAGATCAAGCCCTTCCAGCTGCCCAAGAAACACAAGTTACACAACAAGAGAAGCATTTTTCTCTTGGTGACACCAGCCATCTGGGATGAGACTTGTCCCTCTGGAGCAGATTTGTGCATCACTTTAGCTACACTTGCAGAACTTGCCCTGAAAGATGGCCAGGCCCTCCTGTCTTACAGTCCTGTCCTCTTTTTTTCTGCTGGTTTATTCTTCTCATACAAGCACCCCATTCCCACCTAAAGTGTTCAGTGAGAAATGTGGTAAGTGACGTTCTGGATGGCTGAGAACCTGGTCCTGGGTGTCGGACAGAAGCTGTCACAGGTTTTAACACGTGAGAACACTATGAGATTACCTTAAATCCAAGCAGCACTTCCCTTAATTATCAATATTCTTTTCCTATTCAAGAAGAATTTGTATAATTTCCCAGCAGTAGAAAAGAGCAAAATCAAAATAATAAATGGAAAGACGCACCAACTCATCCTGGAACTGCATATCCAGTTGCTGGCTTTGTTCATTTTCCTTGCATATCTAATACAGACACCAGGGGAGAGCAGATCCTCAACTTAACTTCCACAGAACCACACCAGCTTATGCTAGCTGAAGAGCTGGCCCTGCATTGGCATGTTTATTCCATGAGTTCTTCATGAAGCTCAGATAGTTTTGGCAAAGAATGCCAGTTCAGACAGCGATCTGAGGTCTCATAGAGCTGAGGTCTCATAGAGTAAACCCATTCATGTTTGCTTTTTAATAATATGGGGATGAGCATCACAGGCAGCACATTCCTCATGCACAGGCAGGGGAGAGGTGCGAGCAGCAGGTTCCTGAGAGTAACAGGATGCAATGGGACTTGCACAGGACTCACCTGCCTCCATTGCGGGTTTCATCCTCCAGCAGACTTGTACAACAGCATCCTGGGGCATGCAGGGACAGCCTGCTCTGCCAAGGAGCTCAGGGACAGCCCGTGCTGTCCTCAGCCACTCCGTGTCCAACAGTCACTCCTGCAAATGGGAATTAGGAACTCAAACCACCGAAGTGCTTTAACGCAGCATCACTTCATTAAATGACAATGATTTTAAACCAATTCTTATCACTGCAGACAGCCCAGCTGCCCATGTGAAAACTAAACACGTGCTTTGACCCTGTCTTGTCTACATTTGTGAATGGTTCAAATAGTTGCCATCCTGGCACCATATAACTCAAAACGCCACTGTTCCAGTGATGTATTTTGAAGGGAGACCATTCTCACGCTGTACTATATCAGGGGAATGACAGGTCCTCCTGGTGTACATCAGCAGAAAGATGACACTCTGCTTTTGTGTTTTAATGGCTCCAAGATATATCATAGGAAGTGCTGTCTGATTCCTGGAACCTGGAGGCACGCACAAGGTGTTATCATCAAAATAAACCAGAAAAACTGGGGCAGATTTTGAACCTGACTATCCCACAATGACAGCAATGGGCAGGGGGTCATGGAACCTGCTTCTTCTGGTAAGTGGGGATGTTTGCTCATCACTTCATCAGTTCAGACCAGAGGTGTGTCCCTAAAGCTATCGCTTCATGATTTAGCTTTTTGCTTGATTTTTACCATTTGCTTCAACCCCAGGAACTTTCAGCAGATTTGAACGTTTAATTTTATAAATACATATTTTGTTGCCACACTACACAGGGATGATAATCTGGATTTTATAATGCACGGAGCTCTAGAGGAGGCTCCACCAGTCCTGAACAGCTGGGGAAAGCAGAGCCTGCAAAAGAGAGCAAAGAGGGAGCGGAAAGAAGTCCCATAGCTTGGCAAGCTCCAGATGTGCTTGTGGAACAGGTGACCCCAAAGCAAAGCCTGGGGATTAAACAGCAAAAAATAAAAAATCTCTTAAGATTTCTAAGAGGGCAACCCCAAATCCTCAAAGGCAGATTTCCCACTTTAGGGCCTCATGATGAGCGCAGGAAGTGTGGCAGGTTTATAATCAACCCAGGCTGAAACAGGAGTCCTGCCCAGAGCTGGAAGTGCCCCTTCCTTATTCCGACACTGAACTACTGGCTCAGGCTACATCTCCATAGATTTAAAGCCTGACATGGGCTCCTAGGCTATGCTATATAAAATCTAATTGTTACATTCAACGGGTTGTAATAAATTAAATTAACTATCAGTAATAAGTTCACAGGCAACACTATCATTTTCAGTGAAGTACACTTCCTTAAAATATACCAGCAGCGTCAAATGTAACTAGATTTAATTTCATGCTGTAGAGTCTGTGAATATTCATTTTAAAATAGTCACCAAGAGTCTAATTTTAATTTGTGTGATGTTTCTGCTAATACCAATGCCTACTTAAAATATCTGTTGAAAAGCCTTAAGAATATTAACAGGGAATTCTTACAGAAATGCACTAGAGTTTTATGTTTTGAATTACCATTACAGGCTTTTTGGTTTAACTCTTGTTAAACAGATTTCATTATTAACAAGAATACAGGCAAATTAAAACAAGCCCATTAAAATCTAAAATTCCATGCTAAAAAGATTAGAGACATTTTACTTATGTTTCTTCTGAAGGAATAAATGTAATAAGAAGTGATAGGGAGTAAAAACCAATACACACAAAATCAGCTGTGGTTAGATGGTGGTGAATAGTTCATGATGTACTTCAGAATAACCTGTTTTATACAGAGATATATACATATATATATATATATATATAGGGTGATGTCCAGTCTAAGGTTTAAGGGGTAGTTAAGGGACTTCACACAGATGCGAGGCCCTGCAAAATGCACTTTTACTTCACTTGCTTTCAGAAGCTTTGGCTCCCAGCTGCTGTATTGATCCCCTCAGCTTCTAAATAACCCTCAGTTCAATAGAGTCATCAATGAAAAGTCTGCTCCTCTAATAAATCACATGAATATTTACACTGCCTTGTGTAAAATACATCTTTTGAGTTATCAGAAGCTTTATATCCCTGTTCCCTGTCCAGTTACTTCTGCCCTTATCTTTCCCTGATGCTGGGGGCGTTGTGAGGAGCCACTGACCCTTCCCTCAGCTCCAATGAGCCGCAGTGAATTATCTGTGTTTAAACTCACTTCTGTCAAGCTGCCAAATCTTTTGCATTAATCCTGAAAATTACAATTAATGAGTGCTAAGAGGATCTTTCCACCTTTGCATATGGCTCTATTCAGTTGTAATGATCCCCGCTGCTCCACCAGCATCTGAAGCCTCTTACGGTCACAGCTTTTGGCTCTTGGCAGGGCAATGGCACTGGGGCTTCTCCCTTTTTTTGCTTGATATCCTGGTGCCAAGGACGGTCCACAATGAAGATGGGAGAAATCTGAGTTAATAAGAGCCCATGGCCACTAGAGCACGGGATGTCCCTGCCATACGAAAGGTCACGTCAACATTTCAGGAGTTGAAGTCATTGTTCAGGTTTTCCGTCATTTTCTGTCAGGTGAAGGATGGGGCTGGCAATCAGGTTGCTACAGGTCTACAGCCCTTGGCTGGCTAATGACACAACCTCCCTGAGGCTCTGGGATTCCATTTTGCAAGCTGTTAATGCAGCGGCAGAGACTCAGCTCCCCAAGGACTACCAAAATCTTTTAAATATGTTATTCTTAGCTATTAAGAACCAGAATTGGAAATCTCTTTGAGATGCAAATGTATTATCATTAAGTGTGAATTAGGGATCTCAGTCAGGTGTTGATCAATTAATTCCCTGACGGTGCACAGTGCGATACTTGCAGCAGTCTTTAAGATCTGAAGAGAGATCTGTTCAGATTTTTGAGCACAGACTGGTTTTCCTGTTGTTTCCTGACAATCCCACCTCTACTTGAGCTGCTGAACAGTTCCAGTAAAGGTTTCTGTTCTTGAGGTTTTTTTCCCTGCTATGACCAGCAAAAGACTTGATGGGTGTTTAACCTTCAATAAGCAGCAACTAACTTACCTAGTAACTAACTTATCTGCCATGACTGGCAGGCACTGGCCCTGGCTGATTCAGTACTCAGAAACAAAAGCATACCCTACAACTCGATGGGTTGCTAAGTGAGGTGCTCCTTCTTTCACAAACCTCTTCATTGACATTTCCTCTTCAGTACTATTTATCCGACACAATTCTTTTTTTCCATCTGTGTGTTCACTTGACTCTAGTCTGAGTTTATACAAGCCACTTCACCATGAATGGAGCATTTGTGCATTTCCAGTTTTTCCGTTCCAGAAATAACCCTGCAGAAATCACCAGAATTACATTGGGGAAAAACCAACGGATGTCACAGGAGAAAAATGGTTTATTTCTTTATTTCCTTAGAGAGGAAATGTTAGATAACTAACTGCTTCCCCAAGTTAATGATTTCCACTGTCTTCAGTGGAATTATTTCCTATTTGAACTAATAATGAATTGAATTTGCAATTCCTAGATTTAATCCATACATTCAGCTAGTAGTAGCCCTGTGAGGTTAAGCACTTTCCCTCTCACTTTTAAATGCTCTCTAAAATCAGAGGATGCAAACACAATCGGATGATTAGAGTAGCCCAAGTATCGACTACCACTGCGGGAGAGATCTCTGCCTATAGGTGGGTTCCTATAGATGGATGGCTCCCTGGTGGGACAGGGTTAACTGAATTAGCAAGGCAATCGGCAGTATGGAGCTGGTCAGGAGCGCACGTCCTCGTAGGACACATTCGCACAATTTCAAACACTTAATGGACTTCTAATCTCAGCTGGGGACTAGAGCTGCTGCTGTCACATAAAACTGTAATGATTTCAAGGCAAAGGGAGACATTTCCCGGTAGTTATTGCTGACATTAGAAATGCCCGCTATGCCCATACGCCCCATGCAGCGCTGCACAGACGCACAACTTAGCTCTGGTAGCAGCAGGTACACAGCGGTGCTGGCCCAGCACCCTGGCAGAGCATCAGAGCTCTCAGCCGTGCCTGGACCGGCTCATCCCACCTTATTCTAGCCATGTCCATGCTGTCGCGACTTGTGTCATGCTCATGGACCTACCTATTAAATCTCACATCTTGTACAGGTAATGGAAGCATCGGTAGGAAGAGAAAAAAGAGAAGACATTTGGTGTCAGGCCAGTGAACTGTGTTGGTCTGAAACTGATATGAACAGCACCCTCAGAGCTCCCAGCTCCTCGGAAGCACAGCTTTTCGGTGGCATTTGCCACCAATGCGTTCCCATTAGTGGAGTCATCTGTTGGGGTCACAAATGCATGCTAGGAGAGCTGGATGATTACAGAGAAAAGGCCAAGTGTGAAAACAGGAACATTCTACCAGGTTTGATTTGCAGAGACTTGAATACAAGATCTACATGGGAAACAGGCAGGATGGCATGCAACTAGAAATCGTTGGATTTGGGAAGGATCAGGAAAGCCGGCAGTGGTATCTTACACGTGCAAGATAGTGGGGCTCATCTCAAAGAAACCCTATCATTATAAAAAGAGTTTTGTGCAACTTACTATGAAACATTGATTCGGCCTTTCTTGGGTAGAGATCACAGATGTGGATTTCCTGAGAACTGAAGACCAGCTGAGAGCAGGAGGTAGAGGAGAACACAGTGTCCACCTGAAACTGCTGGGTCCTGGGGAGCAAGACTGAATTTGGCCAGCGGTTTCCAAATACAAGCACTACCATGGTGATGGTGACCATGAGTTGGATGATGGATTTAACAGATCCTCTGATGCAAGAGACCCTCAACACACAGCATCACTGCATTTCCACAGGGGAACAGTGCCGTCTGTAAGATCACCAGCCTTCTTTGGCTCCTGGCACTAGATGTTTGGGCTGTGGGTAATTCTTCCTCTGAAACAGCAAAACCAACTCTTTCCTGTGAGCACACTGAAAAGGCATTTCTGGATGGAGATGGTGCTGGGACAGCAGTGCTAATAAAATCAGTGGAGAAACAGCATTTAGCTGCTGGGAGGGGAAAGAAGCATTTTTTCACAAACACACAGGCTCCAGCTTTGATGTTGCATTCAAGCCAAAGCAAGGGCATGTTTTAAATTCCCAATAATTTGAGTTTCTTTTTAAGTTCCCCAGCCTGGCTGAGCTCTTAAAGACAAGAGATCTTGCTCCTGGGTTTGGCTTTCCTTGGCAATTGCAGCTCCACTCAGAATACTATTTAAATACCAATTATTGTAATTCTCGGCAGAAATATTACAGGCATTCAGATTTTTTTCTTAACAGCCAAAGGGAGACATTTCCAGCATCTATCAAACCTCTTTTATTTTAATCCACATTAAAATCTCTTTCCAGAGGGACTGGGCGGTGGAGCATAATTTATCATTATAGTTTAAAAATTTGCCACGGCTGCCTCGTGCCAAGCCGACCTGTCTAGAATAACCTTTTGCGGCAGGAGGGACGGCTGGAGAGAGCAAGGGGTATTGAAGCAAACAAGTAATGGAGAGTAGATAGGTGGGAAGAAATAGAAACAATATCCTATGCTTTGCTGCAAGAAGCAAATACCCCATTTCCCACACTGCAGAGAACACACCCAAATTAACCTTTTTTTGATTTTATCGTGGAAGTGACCAAGCAGGGCACAGCCTGGGGTTTGGGTGACAACCCTCGGGGTTCTGGAAGTTCTCCTGCTTACCACAACTGGGAGGGAAAAAAGAATTATTTGTTACCTTGTCTGTTGAGCCCCTGTGTCTGAAAACAGTCTTCAGGAGGGTGAATGGCTCTCCTGCTGCCAAGAGTCATCATGCTGCATGCCGAGAATGCTCAAAAGCTGTCATTCTGATTTCCTTCGATGGTTGCCATCAAATCAGGGCAATTGCAATGAATGTCCTGGCACAAACATTGAGCCAGGGGTGCTGCAATGAAAGTTTCAGTTATTATTAACAGCCAGCACTAGGAATAATTGAAAAACAGGTGTTAGAGAGGAGCTGCGGTGTTATACAAAAAGAGACAGACTCATGGCTCATTCCTTAAGCCAGGTGACTTCATGGACACTGGCCGTGGAGCGCAGCAAAGGAACCTGCTCTGCTCCTTGTACCTGTGGAGCTGCTGGTTCCCCACTCCAGCACAACGCTGGTTTCTGATGGAAACAAGGCTTGTGAGCCTGAGCTTGCCACCTGGCCCCCTAGAACTGCCTCTTTGCCCAAACAGTTTCAGCCAGACAGCTCAAACCAACCAACTGTGGCAGAGGCAGGGAACACCAACCCCTTGCTCATGCAACAGCTTGTTCTTTTAACATGACTATGTAGCCAAAACTGGTGAAAGGCAGTCCTGCCCCTGCCCAAAACCCCATCAGCAGTGCCTGGGGCAATCGGTGTCTGTGCCCCCAGCAGAATGTAGAGCTCAAGTTAAGCTACAAGCTGTCTCTTTTCCTTCCCCTTCTTTCTTCAGCTGCACCCATTGTAAACCGAGCACAGCTGTGGTACTAGCCCTCAGACTGTATAGGAGCCATAGCAAAGTGCTTAATGTATTCTTAGCTTTTAAACTACTATTCATCAGCTGCAATCAAAGAAGAGAGCCAGCATCATGTTGCCAGCCAAATTAATCACAGCTCCCCCGTGCCCCCCTCCGCACACAGTCACGTTGCGTGCAGCAGTGGTGGTCTGGAGACCACAGTTCCGCAGACACTGGAAAAGGCCAAGGTGGTAAATGTGAATCCTGGCTGCTCTTAATCATGTTGGTAATGACCATGTCATCAATCATAGGCCTTCTCGAGTGCTCAGCAACCACAGCCCAGGGGTATATTTTTCAAAGAATCCAATTCAGTGAGGTCTCTCAAATCCGGGTCACCATTATTCCCACTCACACGGGAGGAGAGTTTCTTCTGTCTGGCACTGACAGCGCACATAAGCTCAGCATCTCCCTCAAAAGCCTGACTGCAATGAGTAAAGTCAATAAAATTTATGCAACTAAAAATTTCAATGACCTTTAGAAGAAAACAAGCTAAGGAAAAACAAAACACGTCAACAGAACAGATTGGGAAAAACACAGCATTTCTGCCATTTCCCCACTCTCGGTGTTTTTCACTGGGGAGATGGGGACAGTTCAAAAAATCAGGCTTTCAAACTTCCTAAAAATGTTGGAACATTGAGAACTAATGAGAATTTTATTGGTTACAGATTTTTCCGATAGATCTCCAGAGGGACTCAAGACCTTCTGGCTATAGACACATAACATGGAGATCTTCACTCGAAACAAGTCACACACAAGCAATAAACACCCCAAATTCCCAGAAACGTTTCAAAACAAGCCACACAGGAGCCACCAACCCCCATCATTTCCCACCTGAGGAGTAATGTATTGGGTATTTACATCGTGCCCTATTTCAAAGCCGATTGCGAAGCCCATCTATGGAAATACTAGAGACATTTGGTACTTCTTCTTGATGCCAGTTGTGCAGTGGTACAACAGCGATTACATTTCAAACCTGAGACAGAACTGAATCAGACCCGTCTGATGCCACTGGAGGAGCTGATGGAAGCTTTAACGCTTTGAGGAGAGTTCAAGACGATTTTACGGAAGCGCGCCTTGGTGAAATTGAAATGTCAAGCATAATTTGGCACTTGAAACATGAAGAAGAGATGCTTTTCATTAGTTTTCATCTGCATCTTCCCCTCCTCTGAACTGTACATGCTCCATTTCCCCACTCTTCCCTTAGCTTTCATTAGGCAATGCTGAAATCTGCTGGATGTGAGGAATCTCCAAGGATAAACAAGTATCTGGCATTAACCTGCTCTGTAAAAGTCAATTTGACATCTCACTATTCTTCCCTTCCTATTAGGGAAACTAGTCCAAAACAAGCTTTTCCCCTGTTATCTATCTTTTCCCATCCATTCATTTGATCTTTCATGTAAGACCAGAGGATTACTGCTTACTAGTCTAATTCTTAACAGATACGGGTTCACTTGAGAAAAAGCCAAACAGGCTTTTGATCTCGGTTTCAGCATCAGCCCTGGTCTCTGGGGTTGCAGACACAATTCGGCAGCAGTGATGCTCCAGCTGGGTCTCAGCAGGCACGGGGTGGTCAGAAAGACTGGGAAATGGGTAAATTTGCTCTTCCCCTGAAATAGAAGCGCTCCCATAGCTGTCAACATGAGAAGTAACAACAGAGGTGGCAAACGGGCCTCTGCCAGGTGCCGCTCCTGGGAACGCTGATAACACGTTCTTGGGAGATAAATGTTGAATTCCCCCCATCATCTGAGCAATTCTGGGTGAGACAGAGCACAGAGCCAACCGACACACTGAACTGTTCCCACCAGGAACCTCCATGAAGCAATATCTGCTTGTTGTATCGGGAATTTCTTGTGGCAACGTCACAACTTTAACTGAAGTTAATTTTTAGGGAAGAGCCAAAAGAGCTTTTAATAATATAGCACCTTGTTGACTTCTGATATTGTAATAACTTCCTTGAAAATATTCACATTGCGTAACCATTATAAAATACAACTTTGCATAAGAAATACAGATTCACATCAATACAAAATGTTTCAGCTTCGTTAAGAAAAGGGTTTCAATCCACTTGAAACACAGTTTTAGCTTAGAGGATTTTGGACTGTCATTTTCCAGGAAGTTTTGTTTCAAATATTCAGATGTTTTAGCATGAAGGAAAAAAGGGCTTTTTCAGAATACCCTACAGAGTAAAAAAAATACATTTACAATAAGCCTTAGTAGTAACCTTAAGTGTCCCATACTATTTCCACCTTTGAAGGGGAATTGCAAAGTACAGCGCACTTAGTGTAAAATCCTGGCTGAGTTTTGCCTAAAACAGAGGCAGTAAAATCAGCAAAATTCTCCTGTTAACTCAACAGGACAATTTTAGAAAGTGGCACTAAAAGCCCCCCCTTGAAAAGCTCTTCTCATCCAGAGGTGCTCGTTCCATCAAATGACCAGTGGTTTTGTGGGGCTCCAGCTGCAGGAGTGAGTTATTCCAGGACTGCGTTACTGGATGCAGAGGCTTTAGACTGATGACTAATTTGTGTCAGTGAAAGTGGATTGGATTGGAAACAAAACCCATTGATTTCACATCACCGCTTCACACCAGCCCTGCCACCAGCATTAATGCACAGCGAATGAAACAGTGGCTCCTTGGTCGTCTCTCAGCAAGGGAACGATGCAGAGACATTGCTCCCCGTATGCCAGGGTTCTCCTTCATCCTTGCTGGCAGTTGCCAGAGGGGTAACAGTTTTAGGGTGATGGAGACCAGGCTGGAACCCCAAACCTGGGCTTCATGAATCATGTGGCAACACACTTCAGGAGCAGCTCAGAAGCACCGAGTATTTACCCAAGCCGATGTCTCAGAATGTTTCTGGATATCAGCAGCATGTAAAACCAGCAGTGATGACTTCACACAGACCTCTGCAGGTATGAGAAATGCCCCTGAGAACCCACCTGCAAGACAGAAATAAACGGGAGGGTTTGAGGTCCCTGCGCTGCCATCACCAACCCCACCGTGGTTTCCTGCGCGGCGGGGAAAAACGTTCCTCTCCGTGACACAGCTGGTTGTTTTACACGCGTGAACAAAGTCTTTCGGGTACCATTGGCCCCAGCTGGAAACTCCATGGCTGTCTTGTGAAAGGGAAAATATATAACCCACTTCACTGGTTAAGAAGTGTATTCCTCCTTGTGGGTGGATCAGATATCTCTCAAGTGAATGACTCTAGTATTTATTATGTCAGATTATACCACTTCAGTTAGTGGTTCGGATTATAACAAAACTGGAAAAACAACCACTTACTAGATCCTAATTTTATCTTGCAGATTCTATTGTAAATGGGATGCAGGCCCGTATGTATATAGTACAATCCTTAAAATAGCTCCATCTAAATGCAAATGTGGACCTCTGCCTAACACAGAGCTGAAAGCCTTCCCATTAACACACCAAGAGATAGGGGAATTAATTTAATGCCTAAAAATTCCCAGGGATAAGAGGAATTTCTTCTCTTCGTATCTAGCATCATTTTCTCTTCATGACCAAAGCACCCATAATACGATAATTTTTCCTTTTTTTCAAGCTTACTGAGGGAAAAGACAGTATAACCTCTGGCTGGAAATCACTTTACAGGCTATACCCTACTGACCAAAGTACAGGTATGCGTACACTTGGTAAGGCATGCCCAGATAAAAACAAAAGATGAAGATGATTCTATGGCTACTGTGCAGAAAGGGTGTTGGGATTCAGTCACACATTGAAACACAAGCGTGCCATGGGGAACTGTTCTCTGCAAATGCATCTCCGGTTTGATTCCCAGGTGCCAGGAGGAAAACTGACCCGCAGTCAGCTTTGCTGCCTTCTGCTCTGTTCAGGGAATTACATTGTTAGAAGTCCCTATGTCCATTTGTATAAAAAAAAAATATAGTACATGGCAAATGTATCTTTTTGGTTTTTTCAGTGTTTATGAAACTTCACTAACTGCTTTTGTTAAACTTAGTGCCTTTCCGCCATAACGGATGTTATCCAAATTTCCTCTGCAAGGGTATTTTCAGGAGGAAAAAAAAGTCATGAGAATCATGCACTTACTTGCACATGCATCTCAATTGGAAGAAGAATCCACCTTAGTACCCACACCATGAGGAACAGACATCTCGGCAGACACAAGACTGGAAACCATCACATCCAGACACAGAAACATCCCGTGCAAAAGCTAGAAAAGGGAAAGAAATATTCAAGCCACTTCCAACTGACCCGTACTCTGAAGTATGTCCCTTTCTCTAAATTAGTGCAGAAACCAAATACATTAATGACAACGAGGCTGTGTTGATGTGAATGATAAGTTATTGTACTGACACGGAAGCAACAGCAGGTTTGGCGTTTGGATTTGGTCTTACAAGTTGAACTTAGCCCAAAAATGCCTATAGCAGAGCATTTGGACACGGAACGTGTTTCTGCTCTCTGAGGTGTGTTTTACATCACTTGACATTAATTTATTGGGGTTGTTCTTAATTTCTGTCAGTAGAAACATTTGTGTGCCGGTACTGAATCGCTCCAAAGGTCACAGCTTTCGCAGCCAGGAGCTCTGCAAGGGTGCCAGAGCCAGCTCCGCTCATAAATATGTACAGATTTCCAGAGTAATTAAGAAATTTCTTAAGCTGTTTTCTCTCTGGACCTTGTCTTGCCAGTGCTGAGTGTTTTCTGTGCAAGAACTCGGTGGCTGGGTCTTTCGTGATTAATCATTTGCAAGATAATGCCCTAAATGGCATAAGAAAAAAAGAATTCTCACAGCAAACAGATGTGCCTCAATTTAGGGAACTCGATAGTTCTCTGAGTACAGAGTCAGTGCTGCTGAACATGGAGTTTCCTCTGGCAAAGCTAATGGGTCTGGTCTGGCCTTTGATCATCGGCAATGTATAATAGTGATTTAAACTTGTGAATTTGGGAAACAAAAGACTCATTGCAGCTGCAAACTGATGAAGAGATCACTATGGTCTGAAAAGATGGTGTAAAACTCTACACATAAGTTATAGCTAGAAAAACATCATTTTCCCTAAACAGCTTTTATTACTTCATAAAATACAACACTTTCCGATGTATTCCTGTAATCTATAAAAGCTTTATGAAATATTGACATTAGTGATATTCCCACAGTAATTATCTTTCATAATAATTAAACAATATGGCAGAGAAATCTGGTGAGAGTTGTTCCTAATAACTAAGCTTTTAGACTGAAATTGAAGACTATACTCCATTTTTACTCATTAAGGATCTACTTTTCTAACTGGGAAGCTATCGTGAAAATCCTCCCTGACCCCAACACTGCAAACACTTGCTTTGCAAAACACAGGAATCCAGCCTCTCTCCATTCTCCTCAGTTTTAGGGCTTATGGATTCCAGATTTGGCTCCACTGTAGAGTCACAAAATGAAACATAAAGCCTCTCAAACAGTCATTGCAGAGCACTTCAGCTTTACTAACAAGAACTCCTATTTATACCCAAGATCTAAGCTTGAAGGGATCTTGAAACATCAGAAGTAGTTGGTGAGAGCTTGAGACATTTTCAATGAGATTTGGGAGATAAAAAGACGACACAGGAAAACCACAGGATAAAAGCTAAAGGAGAAAAGTAATCCCAAAATAGCTCTGTTTGGAACTCCTCTTCTGGAAGAGTTATTATTCTGTTCAGTATGGCACAACATCAAAGAGGGAATGTTTCAACCAAATTACTTGTGACCTGAATTTCTCATCATCTTCCAAATCATCACAACTTGCTGGTTTTCTGAATGTGGCCCTGTGGTCAACCATGGAAGTGTAAAGCCCAAGAGAAGGTTTTCTCATGGATCCAACCTAGGAAACACATGGACAGAAGCAGAACTGTTCACCAGGCAGTTGTCCTTCCCCAGAAATACTGCTACTCCACTCACATCCACATATCACCATTTCCTACAGTGTTTTGACCACTGGCATTTTCTGCTCTTTCATTGATGAGGAACTGGCCTAACTGTCATAAATTGGATTTTCCTCTATTGCTAAAGATCACTGATGGTTTATTTATTTCAAGAAGTTCTAGCTGTGGCTTTAAGTGTGTGATATTACGGGTCAGGGCTAAGAAAGCAATTTCAGATGATAGCCCAGGACGTTTTCAGACGTGGACTTAAACAGCTTTTCGCCAGTGCAAATCCTGCCTCTTCGCATTCATGTTTCTCTCTCTCACATACCCCTGCACTCCTAGAGCAAGTCCTTGAGATTAACCACAATATGATTACATTTTAATTGAGGCCAGCTTAGTGTGGGGACATCCTTTTAACTCAGGAGGCCTCAATTCCACAGAACCATAATGAACTAATAATGAATGTGCTAAAGTCATTAAATCAAAATTCATAAAAGGGTGAATATTGCTTTCTTTTATAATAAAGCAATTAAAATCCCATATACTATAATAGATACTACTAAGGTGCACTAAGTGTTCTTTAAAGAGGTTAGCATTTAATGCCACCACACGAGTTTGGGGATCTTTTTCAAAATAGGACTGTTACACTATTAATAGATGATCAGAACTCTTTTCATGTCTTCTTTAGTTCAGCATTATTGCCTGCTTTAAGAAATACCAGCATGATTTCATTAGTAGCTTTTGTAGAATAGTTAGTTATAACAAATCATGACTTGCAGTATAAGTAACTAACTTTCACGTGGTGAAGCATGGTACCACTACAGATATGCTCCTTTTTGATTTAGGTTCTTTCACTGTTCTTTTCATCACAACATCCCCCTCCCATCTCTCATGATCTCTTCCTCAAGGGTTAACAGCCTCAATTCATAGAAAAGAAAGCATGTGATGGGTATGTCTGACTTTGCAAGTCAGGCCTGGCCAGGGGAAGAGTACTCCCCGAAAATGCACATCCTGCTTTATGACCGCCTGCCTCTTCATGTGGTCTTTGCTCCAAGGGAAATGCAAGTGAGAAGCCCTGTGTTATTTTAAACATGGACCACGTAGCCACAGGTATTAGAAAGCCAAGGGTCATATGTGGGCTCAGACAGGGAAAAGGTCAATTAACAGACATGTCTTTTGCTGCATATTGACAATGATGGTCAAGACATATCTTTTGGTTCGTGTGGTCCCCAACCACAGCTCAAAAGGGAGCGGATGGTGTGTGCTGGGAAAGGACGGCTCTGCAGAAGCCATGTCTGAGTCCTCAGAGCCAGATCCTCAGAGCACCCAAACTAGGGCAGGCTCAGAGTGCTGGATGTGACCCCTTCATCCCTGCCCCCTTGGCCCTGCCAAAAAAAAAACACTCCCAGCTCTTCTTACTTGTACTCAGTCCTTGCAAAGTGCCTGCTGTCAAACACAGATCTTGGGAGAACTGGACCTCTTTGTACCTGCACACCAGAGGTCTCTGCTGCCCAAAGCTCATGTTCCCACCCTGCCCTGAAGGGCTACAATCCACCCATGCAATAGCTGAGTAAAAACAAGAGGCACAAAGTGACTGGGATCAGACCAACCAGTCAGGAGCAGAACCAGAAACACCATCAACCCTGTGCTGGTGCCTGCTGTACCAGCCCTCATTGTCTCCTGGAGGCATTACTGTGCACCAAAATGGTTGGGTTCTAAACACAAGACACTTTACTGCTACTCACAAATTCACACCAGCAACACACGTTCTTCCTTTTTATGACAGCCATGGAAACCCAGGACTTTGAAGAAAGCTCAGGAAGATGGTTCAATGGAAAGCATGTCCCAGGGCAGGTGGGCACATGTGCCTGTATGAAAGAGACGAACATACTGGCAGAAAAAGAATTATTAAATGTTACATTTATCTGGACAACACAATATAAGAACAGACAGATTAAAGGAACATCAAATATTTATTACAAAGTCCTTCATATCATATGCAATAATATGTACCATAGCTCCTACTGAATAATACAGGCAAGAGCCTGCTGCTGATATTGCTCTCCGAGTTGGATAAAATAGAGGTTTTTGTCCACTGGAGACCATTCACTGTTACACATAATAATCAAAATCACTCAGAAAAGAGAAATAGCTCATTACGACCAGGTTACTTCAGCACTTTGCTGTTGGCAGAAGGATGGGATGAAACCAGATGATCACAGCCATTTCTCCCCTAATGTCAGTGCTAGTGAAAGGGCCGAGGCCGAAGGGATCCAAGGACTTCAGCCCACAAGAGACCAAAATTGGGGGTTCCTGGTGAGTCTGTGGGCTCTACAACAGGCCATGAACCAGCCTGTGCCACGCTGGCTTTAGGGGAAGGTACAGCATGCTTTAGGCACAGCCTAAATTCTTCTTCTTCTTCTTCTTCTTCTGTATTTCTGTTTTCTATTTCACAGGCACATTAGCACACTGTTTAGACAGTCTGAACCTAGAGCTAGCAAGGAACAAAATGTTATTGCAACCCGACAGTTTGCCTCATGAGCCCTTTTCTTCTGTTGCACAAACACCAGGCCCCTTCAGCAGGCAGAGTGGATGAGCTCCTGGGTTCCTTGGGTAGGTTAAAAATGAATTTACTGACATGGAAAATTGGCCCTTGACATCGACTCATGTCTAACATGTTCTACATGGGCAGGAAAACAGAGGATTGCGAAACCAGAAGTAACCTGTCACCGTGCAGCTGCTTTGCATCTCCTTCCCAGAGCTGAGCCCCTTGTTTCACCGCACGGCCAGAAACTCCCACCAAAATGCAATTTCCACTTGGTTCTGTAACGGTTGCCACAACCCGTGTGTAGCAGCACCACGATACTACTGAGGATACGCTGTGGGCAGCTCCTCCTGTCGTGGGAGAGCTGTGGATATGAGACAGAATAGTTAAAATCAAAGGGTCAGGTTCTCAGCTGGCTCAGTTCCACAGATATAATCTGGTTTATTGGCATTTAGCAGAGTAAACCTTCTCTTCTCAAAGTGCTATTCCCCTGTTTACTTTGGGAGGTTTTGCACAGGCAGTTCCCACTTGCGCCGGCAGAAATTACCCAGAGCAACCCGCCATGAACTGAAGAGCGCGGATCCCTAGGAGCATTGTATTTCTTAGTTTTTCGTACATAGCGAGGAGAGCACAGCCGACTCACCACAGGAAACCCAGGTGCTGAGTTCATCTAACAAGCTGCTTAAAACTCTCGACAGATGTTTCTGTGTCTTTCCTGCTTCTTGAGCAGTCTGTGTGGAAAAAACAGCAGATTTACAATAGAGTAGATGCATGAACTATACATGCTTTAATATCAAGGCCCGAGTCATTGGAAAATGGTTTATGACTACCGTGTGTGCATATAATTTCAGCAATGTGCCATGGGGATATAAGATCAACCTTGTCTGTAATGGAAATGTAGATTGACCAGGCTAGAGCCAGTGTAGAGGCAGCAAAATTCACACTGAAAATTAAAATTATACCTGTCTTGGTATGTTCCCTGCTTCTGCAATGACTCATGAAAATGCAGATTGGGTATTTAGGCTGCATCTCTTCCAGTGCCCGGAGAGCTGTACAAAGCAACTCATTGATTTCAATGGATATTTTATCAGGGTCCTTAACTTTCCAGAGATTATGAAAGGATCACAGATAGACCAATAAATACATTGAGAGGTATTAGAGCCTGGAAAACCTAATTCTCTCACTACTTCTCCCAAAGCAGAGAAAATGTGCCTTGATGTCCACAATTTCTGACTGAAGCATCACCAAGCCCCACAGTCCCCAGTAGTCCTGAAACTGGTTTGAAGAGCAGACATGGTTTAAATAAACCTTCTCAGAATTATTTCATTTTCCTGGTGTTTCCTGACCCTTTAGGATTTACTGCTTTCACAGGAAAAAGTGAAATTTGATATTCTGATGTAACTTCAGGAACTGAGCTTTAATGAGAAATACAGGTGTCAGACTTCAGTTTAGAGGAGGTGAATCCCACTTGAGATGACAACAGTCCCAATAGCTGCCCCGTGGCACTGGGACAGGATACACACGTGGGGTCCCACTGTGCACTGAATTGCCCTCTGGATGCCTTGCTGGCTTCCTTCTTCACAAAGCTGGACCTCCCAGACTGTCACGATTATTCAAATGCTTTAACAGTGCTTCTTAAGGTGACTAGGACACAATCACAGTAAGAAAAATCAGCCAACCACAAGCCTACAGCTCTGAAGTGGATTTGGAAAAGTGTACACTTAAAAATTGATTTTGGCCTCTCCTAATCTGTCCATTTCAAACAGTTTCTTACATAAAATATCCCAGGCCATTTATAAAATTAGGGAGAGATTCACCGCAAGCAATGGAGACCTCTGCTTCAGTTAGGAGCTTATTTGTACCCACTGCATTTCATATGTTGCATTTCCCAATGAAAAGTGTTCCATTATTTCTGAAATATTAAACATGAAAAGCAGAGTTACAATGTACGAATTATACAGTGTTGGAAAAGCTATCATTGTGTCCACTTCTTCGGCATTTCAGTGTATCAATATTACACCAAGGAGCTTTTACGCTAATGGATAATTGCCTGCAGCGCATACTTAACCTTTGTCCACTTCAGTTGACTTGGTAGTGCTACCTACGTACACGAAACATAAATTTGTCCAAATTGGCAGCATAGGAAAGGCAAGAGGCCAAATTTCTTCTCTCCTGCCAAGCTCAACTCTACAGGATGTGAATAGTGATGCAAAGAAAAACCCATGACACTTAGACTAATTGGGCTAGATCCTCAGTTAGCCCATTCTACTTATGCCAGGGAAGGTATCTTGAATTTAAGTTAAAACTTAATCAGGTACCTTAAAAAGACAGTTATTGGACCCAGGTAGATTCCAATTAACCGCTAGTAAACAATCTCACCTGATATAATACCTTCAAGAGTAGAAAAGCCACTCTGACCTCCTTGCTACAGGGAAAGAAAAACAGGTCCCTTAAACTTTCAGCCAAAGGAAAGATGGCAAATAGCTGTTTGCTCCACACCAGCTCTATTGCCTGCGCTCTGTGAGAAGCGAGACACCGATGTTTGTCCTTGGCTCGGCAGTGGGACATGGCCAAACAGACAACCAGGCCACACGAACCCCTGCGAATCCAGTATCCCACAAACATTTCAGTGGAGACTCTAATGTCCAGGAGTTCAAATATCACAATAACGGAACCAAACAACAAACAGAAAGGGTGATTCATCTTAGACTGGGAGAAGAGTAAGTCTCTGTTACTCCTACAAATAGTCAGGGCTAATAGCCTGTTCACATAGGAGTTGAGAGGGCAGCTGCACTGCCTGGTCTGCTAATGTAGAGACAGTCTAACAACTCTACTGTATAGCTTGGTATACACCAGGGTCAAGTGCATCTCACTGCTTGCAGTTATCGGAGTGCAGGTGAGCTGTCTTGGCTTTATGGTCAGCAGACCATCAGGAAGCACCACAGGCCTGTTCACCGCCCTGACAGCCACTGCCTAAAACTGCTGGGTTAATGGAACCATGGAAGGCCTGTTTTTCTCCATCAGTTACAAAAGCATACTAAACAGCTCCTCACAGCAGATAAGTCACTACAGGCATCCTCTGGCTGCACAGAGAGCTTTGCACAGGCAGCGAGCCCTGCTCCACAGCCCATCTGAAGATCCCCCCAAAGTGCCATGTGGATACAACAGAGAAAACAGAAGCTGAGAGAAAAACAAACATATCTGAATACTGTCCAGTATCAGAAGCCTTTCTGCAGACAGAGGCTTTCAGTTATGAGAAGCAACAGCAGACAACTGACAGCAAGAAGAGCTCTCCGGCTGCCTGGGCACTGGTTCAGGACAGCAGTTGGCAACAGGCATCTGCAAAGTGCCAAAAAGCTCACACCCTGCCTCTCTCCTCGAGGGTGTTGTGGCTTCCCCACAACCTCAGGCTGGCTCACCTGGTGCAACATCTAAGCGGCTGATGAAGGTGATGGATATGTCCAGAACTGGCCCCATGCTGAGGGCTGTAGTGTGGTACCCCAGGCAGCACGCTTGCCATCGCGTCTGGAGATGCTGTGCCTATCCAAAACTTTCATGCAGAATCACTTACAGGTCTTCCCTGCTTTTGTATTCAGCAGGGAGTCGTTTTCTTCATTTAAAAGGCTGGGTAACATGCTGCTGCCAAAGTGCATTTGTGATGCAGCAGGGTTCACCTTTCTCTGCGCTATCTCTTGCAAGAGGAGCAGTGTCTTCCTCAGCAAGTTCAGCAGGGTCGTGCTCGCCGAGCGCTCGCTCCTCTGGGCCAGGCACAGATGCACAATCCCAGGAGTGCTTTTAGAGACCAGGGGACGCAAAGCATGTACTTCCAGCTCCACACAACGCTGGGCGAGATCTACATTCCCAGCGTTATCTTTGCACTCTGGTGAAGTGCAATTACCTCCTCATTTTGCAGCTCTTTGTGCCCATTTAATCTCTCCCATTTTGCTTCTGACATCTCCAATAAGCCAACCCTGACATTCCTTATAGATACTGCAATTACAATACAGAGCAGCTCTGACAGAATGAGTTGTATTCTGCTTCCTTTCTGTAATGCTCAAGCCACCAGGCATGGCTACATGAAATGGCAAAAGAAACCACCACTGACGATTTATATGAGTCCCCAGCAGATAGTGACAGTGCTATATATCTGTCTTCGCCAATTAAATGTCTGGAAGTTACCCAGAATAGGCCAGCCGAGGCAGAATTTACATGCATTTCTGTTTTCAGTAATAACTCAGCTGTGATTTTCCTTTTCTTTCCATATATTTAGGTCAGAGACTTTGCTGTTGCCATTCTCCTGCCTCCCCAGCCCATGTCATGCACTCTGCAACTGGGGGAACTAGTCCTCAGGTTTTGACATATCCATGATGGTGGGGAGCACAGTGCAAGACATCGGAATCAGAACAGTTCCCCAAACAGCCTTGACAAATGGACTTTTTACTTCAGCCATCAGAGAAATGGGCCCAGGAATCAGCAGTATCTCCTGACTGATCCTGAGGATAATTAATTAGCTTGCAGAAAACATCTCCACAAAATGCAAGGCAAAATTAGGGATTCTTAACTACTCTCCCAGCTCCCAACATATGCCAGGATGTGTCACATTCCCTTTTTTTCTTGGAGAAGAAACTACAACCTCCAGTTGCTCCAGCAGAATCCAAAGGAACCATTGGCTGAGAATAAAAACTGAATGGGCCCCATGGTAACCCTGACAGATAATGTATGAAGGCCTTGCATCTCCCTTATACCATTTGCAGCAAAAACTAAGCCCAGCAAGTAAACACACAGATTCAAACATAATGGGTTTCCTGATCTCTGGTGTCAGTTAATCCCTAGCTAAGGTGAGATCTCAGAAATAATTGAATCCTTCCAGAACACGTTTGATTTGTAAGAGGGCTAAAGGATTTAGGCATTCTACTGCCATTGAGTTTGTTTACACCTTATTTATATAGCATTAATCTCATGCTTTGGGACTTCTAGTTACCTGCAGGAATCAGGAGGGATTATTTTCCCCTGCTGATGCACAACTTGCCTTTTCAGCCGGCTCTTTGTTTTCCGGCTCTCCTCCAAAGTGTTCAGTTTTAAACTTATCCTCAAACCTGGAATAAGGCAAGACTCATCCCTACCTAACGTGTAGGATTTGTAGCAAGACAAATCTCAGCCTTCAGCACTACCAGTTCCTGCAGAGCTTCATGCTGGAGCTGGCCCTGACCTTGGTTCTCACTGAGAACCAAAGAGCCTCTAATTGAAGCCATCCCAGTGTGCCTTACCTGTATTTATCCCTCTGCAAAGCAGTTCCATGCACCAGGCAGTTCTCTCTACCCCCGGGAGCTGTAGATGGGGGTTACAGACACCTTGTGGAGGGGTTCAAGGAGGGACTTTTCTCCTGCAGCTCAGAAGAGGTGTGGGGACGTGCGGCTGATGAGGAGCTGGGAGAAGAGGCAGAGCCCAACATCTGTTTCTCAGCCAAGCAGTCAAGCTCTCTTCAGGTGACCTTGAACATGCACCATCAGCAGCACGCTTGGAAAATCCGCTCTGCAGGGAGGATAATTAAACCAACCCACCTCACAGGTGTTGGGGAGGCTTCTCTTGCACAGCGATTTGTGACTGTCACAGCACAGCGTACATGCAACAAGAGACTAAGATTTGTGTACGAGGAGCTCAGCTGAGATCAGAACCTTCAGGGCCCCATCCAAGAGCAGCTTAAGGGACCATGCCTGCCTTTGGGAATATCTAATCCCAGACAACAGGGCTCCTAATGAACAAAGTAAAGAAACCAATTACCCTACCTGTATCTTAACAGAAAGTATCTTAATAGAAGTAGTGACATTAGGGTGATTGTTTTTTCTTTTGTAGTGGTAAATGTAGCCGTGCACTTGCCTATGTTACTTAAAATCAGGCCACGTATTATTTTTAAGGAGCTAATGAGTATATACCAGTGGCGTATACCAAAGATGCAGAGAACATATAGAGCTAGTAGGTATTAAGGAAACCTCACATGACCATATTAATCTTCAGAGAGGTATATGTATACCAGATGTATTTGATGCCAATATTATGACTGGACTAGTTATACCTGTGTGAAGTTTGCTTTCTTCTTACCCTCATTATAGTTCAACAAACTAATCCCTTTACTGATGATATAATGTGCATCCCCATGCTAACAAATTATTTGCTGTGTGCAATTGATTTCTACTGCTGTGATCACTACACACAAATACCTTCTGTATTATTGCTCTCTAGAAAAATATGCTTTCCAGCAAGATTATATAGAGTAATAGTGTGATTATTCAGCTTCTATAAAGTTATCTATCTGCCTAACCTCTGTGCAGCCTTTACAGCAGGTTTATAGAGATATGCTTCAGAAATTTATCCACCTACACTTTGTAAAACACCTTGTTAAACCACCTTCCATCTCAGCCTGAGGATGAAGTTCCAGCTCCTTCACAGAGAAGGTTGTGTCGAAGAGTAATTGCTTAATTTAGGAGAGGCAGCCAGCTTCCCTTTTTAATGATATTACTCTTCCAAAGAGGATTTCACACAGGTGAAAGTCTCAAATCAGCAGCTCTGTGGACTGGACTCCTCACCTGAATACAAGCCTGGTAAAAGAAGCCGCACAGGTCTCCTTGGTGACTGAAATCTGAGCACCGCTGAAGGTGATGTGACCCCCTACACCAACTCAGATCTCCAGTTTTATAGTGGGAGGACAGACAAGGGGTATGAGTTAGAGTCACTGCATGTGCAGGCTCTTGCTCATCAGGACCACGTCAGTGTTTCCAAGTGCACTCCACAGCCCTTTCACATGCGCTCGTCCTGTTGCCCCAGAAGTCCGTACTCCAACCTGCTGGTCAGTCTTTGGTCCAAAGGGAGAATTAGAGGAATTAAAAGAATAAGCAGCGCCTGGGTTTGAAGTGGTGGCAATCATGCGTTGACACAGCATCCCCTGCAGTGCCCAAGCTTGCTCCATGATGATTCTATTAACAGATAAAGGTTTGCTAGTAGGAATCATTTCCCAGCAGCTCCCAAGCACAGAGGCAGATGATATCAGCTTCCTGAGCATGCTGGAAGCCTGGCTCTCAGGTCAGCTCAGAACAGCTTCACCACAGCCACAAAACAGTGGCAGCTGCTCCTGTGTGACGTTTCTATAGATCTCCAAGGATCGGCACCTCAATGGGCAGTGTCAGTACAGACAGGATGGTTTACTACGGCTGAAGATCCATCCTCTCTTGTTTATCCTGCTGTATAAAACTGTCTTGTGAAGGTCGTTATTTGCCCTGCTTGTGTTTGTCACCAGGCCATTTTGCTCCGATGTTTTGAGATGTGACTGATAAGCACTCGTGCCTGAAATGTTTCAGATTCGCAGCCCCTATGTATTCCCAGGCAGAACAGTTACACACCAGTCAAAAGCAAATGCCTTTCAATCACAGGAAGAGAAATGTTTCTGCTGCATTATGCACAATTACGTGCTCAACTGTTAGGAATAACTCTGAAGCTCCTGCTCCAAGACTATAGCAACTGTACATGCCGCTCACTCGGCTGCTTTCCGCTCTCTTCTCAGAAAGGGAAGTGCAGGAGAACCAGTTTCACCCTTTACCACTGCAGAAACAGCCATTATTTAAATCAGCTACAGCTAGAATGTATAAATGGAAAATCTAAACCCTAATTCACCTCCCAGGTATCAAACTGAGTCTGAGTCAGGATCACACAAACCCAGCAAGTCCCACCATTCAAAATACACTTAGAAATCTATAGACCACAGACTGTCTACCCATAGCAAAGCTGTCTGAGAAAGATCTCCCCTTTTCCTGAGTCCAAGCTGTCTGCCATGGGTACCTCTACAGCTAGGGGTGCCTGGGATGTCCTGCTGTGCTACCCACACCATCCTTGCAGAAGAGAAGTCACTAACTGATATGACAGCACATCCCCTTGCAAGGCCACCCAGATGACAAAGATCTTATTTGCTTCTGGTTTGTCGGGGCTTGGTGCTGAGCTGAGGTGCCTGCACACACCAACTGGATGACCCTTCGCCTGTCTGTCAGCATGACCATATGTGCAAGCCATCCAGAGTCAGCCAGCAAGGCAAAATGAGCAAAAACCACCCCTATCTATCTGCAGGTTTTCAGGTTAACTTGGCCCAATGCAAGTGCATTGAGTAGGGGAGGGATGAGTGGGAGGAAATGTTGGGTCCAGGAGGCTCTTGTTTGGGCTGCAGCATCACCAGGTGAACGCAGGCACTTGGGTCAGATAGAGCAAAGCCCCTGAGCACATGTTTCACCTCATCGCAGGTGTTCCAGCATGCACCTACCTCCAAACCCACCACTAAGCCCTCAGGACCACCACACAAGCACCAAACAGATGTCCTTCCAGATCAGGCTTCTCACAGGATCTAACAATCCACACCAGGAGAGAAAAAACAAGCCATTTTCCTTTTCTATACAAATGGATGGGGAGATGGTGCTATTAACTCTCAGTGAGGAATGGTGTTGTTGCTTCTAATTTTAAGAAGTTCAACGATGCATTTAGGACAGTGGTATGTACCTAGTGAGTGATACACACATGCTCACATACTCTGACAAAGGAAGCCATCAATAATTGCTGAGCCTGCGAGTACGAATTCTCTCTTGAAAGGCACTAAGAGGCCTTGAGAGTGCTAAGGAAAATAAAACTCAACTGGGAAAGACAGTAACCTGACATCTTTCTCATCCAAAGATGTCTTTCAAACTCTTAATGGCACAGATTGCTCCTGATTACATCAGGTAGCACCAGGAAGTAGCTTACTCTGCAGACAGAGGTGACAAAATATGGGGAATTCAAACTACAGTATCTTTGATGTAGACTCTGGTTCACCAATACACTCATTTCTAACAAAACCAGGAAAATGTACATCATCACACAGGAACATGACTATCAACATGACTACTTCATCCACATTGGTCCTGCCTCAGGTCCTGGCTGCTCCCCTTGGGCACTACAATGATGACCAAACTGGAAGGAGACTTCAAAGACTGGAAATCTAGCGTATAAAATACAGCAAAAATATACTGGTTAAAACAGGTGGGAGCTGCAGGGTTGGTCAATCCTCTGACAGATGGGTGGTGAACACAAGAGCATGAGATAAAGAAAACATTATATACCAAAACCTGAGAAAGAAGCTGGCCTTCATAGAACTTCAGATTCCAAAATCAGTTGACGAGGCTGGGATATATTTAGGAAAAAGGCAGATGCTTACCCGGGATAAGTGCAGACAGTCAGGAAACACGTCCCTGCCAAGCAGGAGGGCTTGATGGGTGAAGGTCAGGTTTGTGATACGAGCACACTTCTCTTTTTGCTGTTTGTTCTGGCAAGGATGACGATTATTCACTAAGGGAGTACTCCGCTTGGTAAACGTTCCTGGAAAGAAATCACAAAGAAATACAGAGAAGGCATCTGGCTTTCCTTTTGCAGCCAGAGAAATTATACCCAGAACAGAAAACAGTGTGATGAACTCTCAGTGACAGAGCACTTCCACCCGCATCACGGCTGTAAGGGGTGTGTTGGGTGCTGGGGTGTTTCTGCTTCTTCAGGACGTGAGCATCTCAGAGCCAGAAATGGGCCAAAAAGTCTGAAAATCCAGAAGCACCCGTAGCCTGCACGGCCTGCCTGGCACTACCATGGGCAACAGTCCGTGTGTCTGGTTTTTGAACACAAACCATCAGCTCAAGGGCTTCAGTAAGTGGGTGTCCTCCTTAGAGCACGCTTGAGAAAGATGATTTTCACAGAGCACCTTGGGAAATTGAGATAACTCAGCTAACGTTTTTCTTGTTTCCCTTCTCCATTTTTTCTCCTGCAATTCCTAAGAACAGTGACAGTCAAAGGCATCCAAAGTCACCCTTCCAGGGCCCAGTGTTTCTCCACAGCACTCCCATGCAGCAGGCTGGGGACAGCATCATAGACGTTTAGCTGTCATATCTTATATGACTAACACTTAAGGAAGGTCTATTTTCCAGTTCAAATAAAAGTTCAAGTGTGTTGTCAACTCCCTTTTTGGTTTTAATTCCGCACTACAAAAACACTCACAGCAAAAGCAACCTCACATGCTGCCTCCCCAGCACACAGACCTCGCCCCGCTCCTCTTCCAACGACCAAGTCTCACAAAGAGAGAGATTTGTTTTCATACCCCCCCTTAAGGACAAGGTAGGAAACACCCTGATGAGCAACCCCATCGAGACAGAGAGAAAAAACAAGTTGCCCAAAGACCAAAAGCACCAGGAAGATTTAGTAAATATCAGCCTTATTTTGATGCTGCCACACTTAAACCCCTTTTTGGTGTTCAGATTTGAATAGGAGTTTCTGAGAAAGTACCACTGGGAAGTGACTTAACAGCAGCAGAAAGTCACGGGGTCAGACAGAAAATACCCACATGCACACGTGGAGGGGAAGAGAGGCTGCCTGGGATGAAGGAGGAAATTAAAACTGTGCAATATGAAATCATATCCAGCGTCCTGCAGGACTCCAGGGTTGCTGACTTAAAGGCAATGAGTAAATAAGGGAAATTCAAACCCAAGCAAATCTCTAGGATGAGACAAAATTCATTCCAGGGTGTTAGAGCAGATTTGAGGAAGGAAATGTATGTGCCAACAGCAATTACTATGGAGAACTCGCTGAGCACAAGTCTAGAAGACTGGAAAATTGGAAAATAACAAACCAAATGTGGTATCAATATGCAAAAAATGAGAGCAAGCCTGGCACAGGAAATTACAGGGCTATCAGCTTAATATTCATTACATATAGGAAAATGCAAGGTCCCCATTGTATACAAGAGTGTAATTAAATCAAGGGGTTCTGCTGAAATCAACTGCTTGTGATGTTTATGAATTAGCAGCAGATTCAAAGAGCAGCCGCAGCCTTAGCATTCAGCCCCAGGCCTGGTATTATTTGTTACAATCTATAAACCAGCCCTGGTGAGAAGTTTTCTCCTAGACAGTGTAAATTTAAAATCTCTTGCTCAGAGGTTTTTGAGGTTTTATTTTGTTTGTTTTTCTTTGCATGTGATTCAATGCTGAGGAGGATTAGCACAAACACCTGAGGACAGCATCTGGGGGAAGATGGTTTGGGCCGATTTAGTGATGCTCTGGTGGTCCCATCCGAGGCCGGAGGTACAAGGATTCCCCTTGAGATCTCCACTGCTGGGCAAGTGGCTTCAGCAAACGCTGCATTGGGATCCCAAGCCCTGGGAAATGCCAGGGATGCAGTTCAGATGAGCCCAGCGTGTTCGGTCGGGCTGGATGCCGCAAGTGATGCACATTAATCCTCACCTGCCTCTCCACTGCAAAGAACATGTAGAAATGTTAATATTTCAAAAGCTCCTACACTCCTACGCTTCGCTTTCAGAAATGCATTCCACGATACTTTCTTACCCTTAATAACCTCCAAGAAAAATTATGAATGAACACAAAGAGCCTATTTTAAGTGTGCAGTTGCAAATACAAAACAGGATGTTGAAACACAGCAAGCAGCACCAGAGAGAAAATACAAGTCTCTTCACTTTCATCACACGTTTCTTATATCAAGAAAACAGATGGAGAAATTACACAGAGCTTTGCTGTGTTTTTAACTCAAAATAAGATCTTTGAGGAAATATCTTCTTGTAATCTCTGTTTACACCACCAACACTGAATAAAAGACCTTGCCACTCGTTTATAATGAGTTAAAATGAAAACCCCACAACAGCCCCAATCTGGAAAGGATTTAAAAACATGTATCTAGATTTCAAGTGCCATCTTGACATTTAATTTCATCCCCTACCTGGCAATATGGAGAAAAAAGGAAACTAATGGATGCAACAGTCAACTCTACTTGCTGGCACTCTACTGGCAAAAGAACTTGGGGTTTATTAAGCCTTTGCGCACCTTTTCTTTTTGACTCCGCTTTTAAAGAAGTAAGCCTCCTCCAGCCTGCCTCTGCCTTGGGAACGGATGGACATGCTCTGTTTTCCCCAGGTACATTTTGAACCTTGCAGCTGATTTCAGAAACACCCAACAGAAGCATGAAGGCCCCAAAGAAACAGATCTGTGTGTATATACATATATATATATACATGGATATTTATTAATTTCATGAAAGCAAGTAGCTGGGTAGACAAGCTGCCCAAATATCAGCAATGACCGAGCCCATGAGGGAAAGGCTGCTGCTTCAATGGGACCCAAGCGGGCACCAAACCTCACCTCTCTCCAGCCTGCGGCTCCAGAATCTCACGTATTTGTGCATATTGGTGTGTGTTCCTTCACCGGTACCACAATAGGTTCCAAAGATAAAGGCACCAGGGGATCAAGTGCCCAGGTTTCCATTAAACGTGCTTGGGTAGGAGGCAGAATTGTGCTTTTTTAACCAAAGACCTGAGATTCAAGCGAAATCTGTTTGTCCTACTCACCTTCATCAATATTAATAGGCCAGACATCAGCTGTGGAGAGCCAGCCAGTCCTTCTGAGGCTGATACAGATTCTGCCGATTGCCGGGTTGTAACGAGTCTCTGGTGCAAGAGGCAGAGTAAGAGCTGAGCCACCATCTCCTACGTGTGCACACTGCAGAGGAACCGAAAGCAGGAACCGCAGCGTGTCCTGGGCACAGAGCTCGGCAAAACAGGCTCCGAGGGAGCCGGAGAAGCCAACACGTGAAGAAAGGACCGTTGCTCGGGGTCACTTCTGGTACCAAGAGGTCTCTGAGGGGCTCAGCCCTGTTCCAGCTCCATTCTTCCCCACAAAGACCTGGATTCAGGCACCAAGAGCAGTTTTGGCAGCAGCTGGCAGAACACGATTCAGTTAAAATTCACCTGAAGAGGAGGAAATGAAAATCCTCAAGGCCGCAAATTAGAAATCGTGACTTGATAGAACAACAATTTATAAATAGAAAGACCTATTTCCTGCGAAAATCCTGTGGACTGAGTATTGGAAACTAATTAGCAGACTGAATCACCAAAAAAAAAAAAAGCCATTTTCCTGTTAGTCATGAGAAGATATTACTTTTCTAGCACTTCTCCTTTGGCACTGGTGATCAGCAGAACCCTGTGGGCACTTCACAGCTCCTCCTCGCTTGCATTTCCTTCCTGTTCCAATAGAACACAGTAAGGTAAAGGACTAAATTCATCATTAGCCATTCCTGCTATAGCACCAGTAGCTGCACACTGCCTTTTTCCTCCAGATTATATGATCACGGAGCAGGAAGGTGAGAGTGCACCTAAAATGCTTTGCTAAAAATGCCAGCTCCATCCAAGAGGATGTTGAAGCAGAGGCTTTCCCACTAAATTAATTATGAAGGTAAACAAAAAACCCATCACCCAGCCCAAGCAGACTTTTGTACAACCCCATATAGAGATGGGAACCTCAGGATTCACAGCCTGGGGACAAAAAGCGAAATTGAGGGAGCGTGGCCATCACTCACATGCCATCCAAACTGCTCGAGTGGGATCTGTCTGCACAAAGACTTGGCTTCATTTAGCGGAGAAATCAACTCAAATATCAGTATCATAGTGCCACAACACATTAAAGAAGAAAAAAAAATCATCACAAAACAGAGTTCTTAGAGTGGTTAGGGCACAAACTTGCAGCGTGCAGAGCCCTTTCCCTTATGACTCCGCATCCACTACAAGAACACACACACGAGAACGTTCCTCACTCCCAAGTTCCCAACTGGTTGCAACACGGATGGATCTTTCTGGAGCAACTCCTGCTGGATTGTCCAGCTGTTTGTTATCTCCGATGACATGGAAAAGAAACAGGCACAGCAGACCCACACTGCGGCCTTCCCCAGCAATTCTGAACAGAGTGAGACAGGCTGCAATGGACTGTGTGACCAGTCTCATTCCTGGGGTCCCTTGGGGCATCCTCTTCTAGCTGGGACCTGGGGCTGTCCCCAGGAGCCACCCCAGCTCTGCCCGAGGTCACCGGCCGCTCCAGCGGAGCGACACAATTCTGCCAATTCCCTGCAGAAATCAGTGCGACGGGATACAACGTAGTGCTGCGAAACGCCCCAGTTGAGCGCAGGGCTGCTCAGAGAACGCTGTGTTCTTTTATTACCAAATTAACTTAAAAATAAATCACTTTCCACAGCAAAGATCATAATCTCCATGTAAGAGAAAGGGTTGGTGAAAAAAAGAGGTACTTAGAAAACACATTTTAAATTTTAAAACACTACTTGCGCTGATGCTTCTTGCTTGTAAAGAACTCTGGCTTTTTGTCTTATAAAGTACTCCAAGATCTCATTTGCAAACTACCACTGCTAGCTACTCTGTTTTTTTGCTGGCTGCTCACTTACTCTTTGGGGATTTCATATTCTTCTAAATTTTGTAAATGGCCACTAAAGTGGAGATGAACATTATAAAATACATTTCAATCACCCTCGCAATTTAGACTAATTCATTGGCAACCGTACAAAATGCTATTTACAAGGTACTTTCATCAGCTGGTATCTGGCATTAAGTATTTTGAATCAATCTACCATCATTTTCATCTCTTATTTTTCATACAGGGGAAATTATTGATCGAAGCTTTTCAGCCTCATTTAATATACTGGAATAGGCTTTAAATTTTCCCATGTAAACCTCAGTGGAGATTAGCAACTCTGTCTTGCTTAATGCAACACAAATCAGGCTCCCTGATGAGACCACAATATTGTACATGACATCATGACTGCTTTACTAGTTGATGGGCACTGGAGACAGGCACCTGCTAGAAACCCCCCAGGGACTCAGCACTTGAGTCTAGTTGGACTTACTGGGCAAGACTGGTGCCTTGAAGGGAAAAAATGGTACCTTCACCTCTCAGAAGCCACTACAGTACCACAGATTAATACCTGGGGTGGATTTGTGGGGAGGCAGACTTTTTTTCCATTGCTCTTATCAAGTTTGCATTCAGTTTTTGAATCTCATTCAGTTTGCATTCAGTTTCTATTGCCATGGGTGTGTTCAAAACACTAGATTAGATCTGGGTATGTTGAGGACAGAGAGCTTGGCTGAATTTTGATGAACTTGTTCTTGAATAAATAAGCAAAACATCACTGAATAAGATACTCAGCCAGCTTCAATAAATACATATGGTAGCAAAACAGCCAGCTAGACAAACAGAATATATCACACTGGAACGAGCACTGATGATTTTGTAATGACTCCGGCAGCTTTCAACATACTAGATAACCACCGTAAAAAACAATATGCAAATGTCTGAGTCCAGTTTACAGTCAAAACCACGTTCTGCTTGTGTTACCAAAGCAGCAGTCAGTAATACAGCACAGCACGCACCCCTCTCCCTTATCTAATTTAGTCTGGAGCTAATTGCAGGCGGTGCCACAGGATGCTGTGCGACATCCAGACCTCCACGGTGACACTGGAGATCCTATCAGACAGGGACATCAGGGCGGCTGGAGTGGGAATACAAAGTGTTTTCTCAGGAGGGAACACAAGACTGCAAGTGATGTTACAACCGAAGCCCAATGCAACATAAAAGTGCGAGAGCTGCTGTGGCATCCACAATATTGCACTCGATGCAAAACAAGAGAGAATGAATGTGCTCAAGGGCTGAACTTCCAGTGGTCCATTTCATGGTCTAATTTGTGTGCAGGCTGATACCTTCAGTATGTTTCTGTACTAACAGAGAATAATCATAGGATAAGTAGAGCAAGGTAAGTACATATGCTGCCATTGTTTTCTTGCAGCATAATAGCATCATCAATGAAGCCTGAATGCAGCCCAATTAGCATACAGTAATTAGAATCGCTGCTGCTTTTTCATTTACTTTTGCACACCGCAATGAGGTGTTGGTTGCAGTATGAAGAGCTGCAATCCTATAGATAATGCTGTTTGTGCAAATCATGTATGCTGTTCGCTCATCAAAAGAAACAAGGGAGACATTAAACTGCCTAAAGCTGCTAAAAATTCAATTCTGGCCTGACTCAGGAAAGTCTTGAGCTTACCCAAAGAATATCTAAGCACAGGCTCTGTTCCCAAGGGATGAGCACACCTGTAATACACATTGCCTTTAAAGGCAAATAGACGCTTTAAGGGAAAATCTAATTTTCTATAAGACATTATCTTTTAGCCTGTAACTTTTAACACTTTGTTGACTGCTGGTTAGACCTTAGCCAAGTCTTAGCAACATGGCTGAAGAAACCCTGTGTAATTGTCCTGTTTTGTTACATGGCTGCCCTGGGGAAGAGCAGATGGCAGATATTTGGCGAGGGCTCTTTGGGAGCAGCCAGTAACCAGGCATTTGCTGAAGCACGGCTTGGCTGCGGACTATTTATAGCCCAGCCACTGCTGAAGAGTCTCTTAATGCTTCTCCGGACTTAACCGGCTAACTTTTATGGCCCATTTATGACCCATTTCAACAAAGCAGTTAAACATGTTCCAGAACTATACAGTATCTATATGTAAATAAAGGAAGTTGTAGTTGGCTGGCACCCAGGCTCCCCATCACCTCCCCATGCAGCCAAGCTGGTCTGCACGGCCCTAAGTCCTACAGCTGCTCAGGCGGGACTTGGGGCAGCAGGACTGTCCTAACAGAGCTCTGAGTGAGGTTCACTTATCCCTTTCCCTTTGAAATCCGCCCTGGAGCAGCTGGAACACATCGCCAGCACTGCAGCCTCGCTGGCCAGGGAGATGCCCGACCTGCTGCATCTCCCCTGCTGCTCCCAGGACTTGCAGCACGCAGAGTTATACCACCCAAACCCACCTTAATTAAGATTTATACCAAGGCTGGAAAGCCAGAGGTTAGTGGACTGGTGTGGAGGGGCCTAAAAACCAGCAGGTCTAATGTGTTTTGTTCATATACCCCACAGGAGAAGGTAATCACATAAGCCAGGGTGGAAGACATAGTACTTGTACTTTCTATGACTAAAAACCATAATACAACAAGAAAGGGCATATAAGGAGAAGTATTACATAAGATGTAGGTTTTACAAACTTTATAAAGACTCTCTCAGCACTTGTCAGTGGCAGGAACCTCCTGTGTGCCAACCGATCTGAAATGGGAAGGATAGAAAAGTGCCTTCCATTTAAAGAAATGGGCTGTGAACGTGCTGTCAATGTCTGTGATTCTTTTTATTGATTTACAGTGTGCAAGCCATAAATCATTCTACCTTTTACTGAGCCTATAACTATGCATCACTCTGTCAGGGAAACTCCTCAAATTTTAATGGGGATGTGCAAGAAAACAGACTTCTCTTTCATCGACCCGGCTAGATGAGCTGCAATGGCCAAGGCGAGATTTAACACACGCGGCGGGTGGACACCTACAGACAAAGCACTTAATTTGAACAGCTGCCCGTATCTACTGCTCTTTCTCTCTTCCAGGATTAATCTTTGGCTACAAGGGGACAGATGCATGCCATACCTTCATCTGCTGGTGCTGGCTGGAGCAAAACCAGCATTCTGCCCATTGCAGCAACACTACCCTCTGCCAGGATCTTAAACCAAAGTATCAGTCCTGTTTTACAACAGATTTCAGGAGAAAAACTTGTGTGTAATGAACTTACAGATGAATTTCCAACTGAATTCACTTTGAACAAGGATCCTACCTACTCTTTCCAGCTCTTGGGAAGAAGTCCTACAGAGCGAGGTAGCTCAGGTCTGGTTCATCCACTGCATTCAGCAGTTACATTCTTCATACAAAAATCTTCCCTGGAGGCCAAGACTCAGCTAAAGGCTCCTACAAAATCCAGCTACGTTCTGCAGAACTCCCTTAGGTTCACTCCCAGCAAAGCCATGAAGACCTCCTCTGCAATGGGAACAGCATTGAGCCATCAGGATTTTGGGGTGCTGCATAAACCTGGGATCAGTGAGGACTTCACCCATAAAGGGAGCTTGCAAATAACCATCTACTTGGCACCAAAAAGTCTTCTTTGCTTGGTCGGTCCTGTCATGCTTGGGTTGTTTTATGTTTTAAATAACCTTGCTTATCTGGCTCTTAAGGCAGATCATTCTTTGTATGCTAACTTAAGCCCAAAGGCAAAAGTGAATTCTCCTTCAGCAAAAGGTGTACACACCTTCTTGACTCCAGGCCAGTACTATGAGTCTCGCACAGGTGTAAAATTAAGGGTGTGATTTAATGCTTTGCTGAGGGAGAACTGCTTGCTGTGTGAGCACGGGGCTCGCTGGATTGGGACCTCACTGCTTTAGGTTTTCTGATTAAACATCCCCACTGGATTACACTGTCGGAGGTTCTGAGGAGCAGTTCTCTGCCAGAGTGAAGCAACTGGGATAATTCAGCTCTTCTGCTTGCTCAGGGCTGATCACTGAAGGGGCAAAAATTAATTTCCTATAAACACAGGCATATTTTTTTTCACTGCCTTGGCAAATGCAATTGTAAAGAAGCCATTAGAGGAGCTGATCTTTATGATGCATGACTTTGGCTTGTCCCAATGGGGCATATTTTATGAGGCATTTACATAAACATATACAAATCAAAACGGCCAGCTGTGCTCCTGTACCTGCCATGTATAGATGTTCCAGCTAATTCCAGGTCTGCACAATCAGCCACCCTGAAGTGAGATCAGGTCGAGCGTCTGGGATGGACAAACCAAAGCAAGATCTAATTTACATCCCCAGTCCCAAAATTATGAGACTTTGTGTAGCTGTCTCAGCACACAGAGAGGCACATGAAAACAAATAAACTATTAGCTTCTCTATGATGCCTGTATGTGGGGATGATATTGTCCATCAGGACCCCACTACAGTCCCTCTAAAAGACATTACTTAAAACATTTGGCCTAGGACTTAACTGAAGGAGAGGTTTTAGAGTCTTTCTTATTATAACCTTATTTTGGGCATTGGTTGGTGGAAACGCAACAGTCAGAAAGTGTTATCACCACATCAGGATCAGAAACATTGCTGGGATGACATTGACAACACACTTTCTCATGGAAGACCTCCATGCTGCAGGACTTCATTCTCAGTATCTAGAATCCAGTGCCTAAAATTCACTCTTGTTCATTACACTCTCAAACATTTATTCAGCTTGATCACCTCAGCCAAGGGCAAGGAAGGAGCCAGAGTCCCCGATTTTTGCCTTGCTATTTCCTCCATTCACCTTCTCAACTTCCACCTCCCTCCACATCTCTTTATCCTACTTGACATCAGCCAGTTGGCCAACTCCCACACTTACTAGTGCTGTTTTCTTTCAAAACATCAATCTTAGGCAGCTGACATCAGTGCACACACATATATGCCTTTGCCAGGATTCAGTCTTCCAACTCAAGCAGTTGTGTCCCCATCAGGCAGTTGCAAGCACCCAGGTCGCGTTGTCGCTGTGCCATCCAGCAAGGGTTACTCCAGCATGTCCATCCTTTAATTCCTCCGCTGATGCCCATGGGAAGCCAGGCTCCTCGTGGGGGAAGGGAAAACTGCTGATTCAGCTAAACGCTGGAGCCTGGGGAAGGTGTCTCTGAAGGCTGGTTGTCAGGCCAGGCTTACCAGCTGATTGAGCTGAATTAAGTTCTCTGCCTCCTGTTTATTTCTTTAAATGACACAGGGCCCCTTTGTACTTCCCAGTCAGGCTTGTTAAGCTTATGTCTGGCAACGATTCGTATTGATTTGACAGGCTTCCTCGTGCTTGCAGATCTGCTCTGACCACTGAGAGTTATTTAATTACAACAAAGAGATGAAGAATTTCTGGGAACCTAAAAGATCTATCTCAAGGGATGTGAATAAGAATTAATGCAGAAAACATGAGCAGTTCTGCAAAGTTACACCATAGCTTCTTAACAGTGAAAATAGTTATTCTGAAGAGTAGTAGGTCCTACAGAAAACAGCCTTCCGCTAGATGATCTTACAGAGATGCTCTTTCCCCACCTCAAATGAAAAACACATTGTAGCTGGACATCCCATACATGGACCTTCCCAAGGAGAGGATCCTCTACAAGCAAATTAACATCCCGGCTCTGCATGTTCCTGATCTCTCACCTCACAGGCAAACACACAATTCTTAGTCCTGGGGTACTCACCAGGCCTGGTTTGAGAAGTACTTGGACTGACCGAGGAGGACAAGGAGGCTGGCATCCCCTCTGGGGCATGTTCAAGCCTCTTTCCCCAGCTATTTACTCGTACTATCTGAACCCTGTTAATATAAATAAAAGCTCAGACCAGCTGCTCCCTGAGCAGCCAGGAAATGACAGCTGAAGTCTATTTGAGAAACTACATTCAATGGATAGGGAGAGGAAAAAAAAACAACCCCACACACTGCTTTGAAAGCATGGCCTGATTTCCTCTCCATTTCCATCAAAAGCAGTTTTCCAAACTCTTCTACTATTTTGCCAGCTTTCGAAATAAGGTCACCTCCCTGAATAAGCTCTGTTTGATTTCAGCCGGCTATGCAGCCTGATCAATACAACTGTCCCTCCTCTCCACCTCTCCTGGTCTGTTCTCATTTGCTTGAAACTACATCGGAACTGCACGTGTTTCTCCATCATCTGGAAGACCTGCACATATTAGAGAGGACCATGGCTTCCCTGTGCCTGCTGCCCCAGAGACGGCTCAGATCAGCTTAGACTGGCCTTGACATCTGTAGTAAGATTGTTAACTGGTTATCTGGCCTTTTGATTATTGGTTTTAAGAACGGTAATTGGCTCCCTAGCAGGTCTTAGTATCCCAAAGGTGTAGAAAAGTGGCTGAGGATGAAAAGAGCCATGGGTTGAAGCAGCTCTTACTCTTCTCCAGAGGCTTTCAGATCCCAGACCCCTGGTGCTCAGAGTGAAGTCTGAGCCAGATCTGCTTTGGGACTGGATCCAGCCCCCAAAGAACACAAGATGGTATAGGACAGCAGGTATCTGGAGGAAGTTTGCTAATTCTGGCATTTACAAGCCGAAAGCGGGGTTCCTGAGCTGCAGTCACAGGGTACCATTCACACAGCCCTAGAGCTGGATACTTCCCCATGCAGAAACCACACAGCACACATCCCACTTCATAAAGCCATCATGGGAGAAAGGGAAGCCTCTCCCTCCTCACAAGCGATTGTCTTTAACTCAATACAAGAGTCAGGCTGGAAAGTACCATCGGTTCAAAGTCATTCGGTAACACCCAACAGCTGGGTTAATTTGAAGTTGGGGATCTGAAAAGCTTTCACATCAGTTGGCTGCTACAAAACCAGCCCAGCCCACCCTTTCAGCAGCTGAGTGATCAGAGCACAGCATCAGTTCTAAAAGCACTCAATGGTATTCTCATCCATCATTTTCTGTCCCTTTATTTATTTATTTTCCCCAAACTGGTGGGTATTGATTACCCGGTCTACAGACTTGCGTAGATCAATACCTGTTTTCAGAAGAATATTGTGCGAAGCTAAAGAAATTAGTTTATTTTGTAATGGGGAAGAAACAGGGTGTCAATCAGACCTTTGGACTTTCCTGTCAAGGCAACGCAGTGCTCCATGCTAAAGTACAAAAATATGAGACAGCAGAAATAAGCCAGGCTGGTAGGAAAAGGGACTTGTGTTTTGTAGGAAAGGAGGCAGCAAGGGAAGAGAAATGGAAGCACCACAGTGGAAATGCTGCCCATCCAAAAATCCCCTTAAAGACCTACCACTCATTTGTGCTTTTCCTGCCACATCTTCTTTCCTGTAGCACAAACCTGGCCCTTGGCTTTGCAGTGATGAGCAATTTGTCATTTCACCTGGAGCACTGAGGAAAGTGATGCTTCTTTCAGTCATATGCACAGCAGTTAGACCCCACCTATACACTGCTGCAGGGCAATCAAAACCCAGCAGAACTTGAGGCTGAGATGTTCACATCTACGTAATTGCCAATAAAAATCCACAAGAAATGCAAGTTGACATCCCACAGAAACCTTGATTTTCAGCCTTTACACCCAAACCACGGGTTATCAGCGTTATGAGAAGATCTCATGTCACTGCCAAGACCTGGCCCCAGTTGCACGAGGCTGTCTACCAGCACATGTGAAGACACAGGCCTTTCTCAGCAGAGTTTGACCATCTACACTAATACAGCTGGTGGTGCCCTGATAATCTCCATAATAACCAAGCAGAGTTCATACAGAGAAATAATACTTTATAACTGACTACACAACTCCCAAAAGAAAAGAGAACTTCCCCCAGAGTTCCGTACACGAACCAGGATATTTTCCTGAGCAATTTCCCTGCTCCTACCAGCCTCCATAACCAAGTTGTTTGTTGAATTTCTCTCTTGGTACCAGGTAGCCTGGGAGCAGGAGACACAAGCTTTGCTTCTCTAGCAAGCACTTCCAGAGAAAAACCTTGACAATATCAACACTTGCAGTTAGAGGAGCAAAAGTCACTGGACCGCCCATCTCTTTTCCTTGGAAATAAAAGGGATGAGAACTACAAAAACAATACCTGGAATTTGATACCATAAAAAGAAAACCTTTACCTGGCACAGGTGCTCACTGGAAATTATACTTCTGCAGAAAAAAAATCACTTGGGTTCCCCTAGGTGCTGCTACTTTCTTCTTTAATTTGCATCTCCTGTCCAGACTTGACTTTATTTAGCATCAGTGCAATGACGGTACAGCATTTCTATTTCTCTTAAACTGTATGTCCCCGTATGAGGTACAGCCTGTGCAACTGCTCTGTACTGCTCTCCAATTAAGCTGCATACCGAGAACATGTTGACATTGTTAAGGTTAATGACCTAATGATGAGCACCAGGAAACAGGTTTGCAATAAAATGGTCTGTACTGATTGCTTCCATGATGAATGCGAACAATATGTTGGACTGGGAACAATATGTTAAACAATATGTTGTGGTTTATCAATGTCACGGCACAGCGCTGCCGCAGTGGCTGCTGTCTGGTGATCCTCAGGAGGGTCACTTTGAAAGGAAAACAAGACACCATCCATTCTTGCAGGGAAGGAACGGGTAGTACCAACCATAAGGAAAGAAGAAGAGCCTGATCCTGCCCAGCTCAGGATCATTGGGAACTGGGGGCCAGACCTGGCGTGGAAACAGAGATTTGTTACACCTGCCACTAGAAATGAACCACCTTCTAAAAGGCCAAGTTAAAATAATACAAGGACTGGAGTTTAATGTAAGACAGATTTGGTGCCCCTGAGAAACAGACACAATGAAGCACACGTTAATACAGAGGAACAGCACAGCTGCTATATGAATAGATATAAAAAATTTAAGAGCTCAAAAACAGACCTTCTAAAGAAGTATTTTCCTTCTTCATAGAAAAGTTAAAATTCTTGGTGTGGAAAAAAAAACCCTTTTCACCTTAAAATGTCTTTCTTGGAACAGTAACTGCAGGGCCTTGGCGCAGGTGACGCAGAACCTCAGGGGCTGCTCTGTGCACCTCCAGGGCACAACCACAGAAGAGTCAGGGGACATGTCACCTGTTGCCACCCACACCGTTTGATTGTCTGTCCCACACCCACAAAACCCCGCAGGAGCAGCACCCACAACACAAACTCAAGTTAATTAGAACCACGTTAGCATCAAAACACAGACACCAGGGCACGCACATGGCAGAGCAGTGGGACTCCCCAGCAGCACGAACCACCTCTGCCGCTGCCTAGTTTTGGCAAAGCACAACCGTGCTACCAGCAAAATGTTCATGAAAGCCACCAGTTGGGCAAATAACCAAACCTTCCACACAGCCCAGGCAGAAAGCTCATACTCGCACCCTTCAGAAACAGAGAAACACTGAACATGAAGGAAAACAATGCTCAGCTTAGCAAAAAAACCACCACTTCATATCAGTACATGTAAACTTATTTTTCAAAGGAGGTGAAATAGCTACGTGCAAACCCCCTAACTAGGAAGAGAACAGACAGCTTGACACACTCACCAGGCAATCCCTCTGCAGACACAAGCTCCATACACTGGCAAGACAAAGCTGAAGCCTCCTTTGAGTTCCTCCCCTCCACCCACAGCCCCCAGCTGAAGCATAATTACAATACAGGTGGTTTCAGTATATGAAAGGAAAAGTCTAGCCTAGGTCGGCTTCTGAGAGCTCCTTAAGCTCTGTTGTTGTGTCAGAACTTTGGCAGTAGCGAAAGGCAGCATCGCGTTTCCTTGGTGCTGAAGTAGGTGGTTTTAGCAGAAGGAAGTATCTGGAAGTAACCCGTGACCCTTTGGCAAAGGCTATCAATGAAATATTTTGCTGAGGCACTGGTAATCTCACCACAGAAGCGAAACAAGACTGGTAGAGCCTGTCCAGGCTGATTCGTGGGCTCAGGGAGGATGGACGAGGTTTTAGACACCTCAGTCCTGAATAAGAGAGAGAAAGGCTTCTCCGGGGGGAATTCAGAGAGCATTTGAGGAATGTTTCCTTAAATCCCCACTGACTATAAAAAGACACTGACTCCTTAACTGAATTAAGTGTGTAATATTTGACAGTGCAAATACCTTCCTCCCCCACACATGCTCTCTGTGTGAATTTATTTGCAGCTCTTCCTAACAAAGGAGAAATATTTAGGGTGTTGGACTGGGAGTCAAGAGCCTCTGTTTCTGCCCCTAGGTCTGAGTTAAGAAAAATCATTTAGCTCAGTGATCCAGGAAAAGGAATGCCCTACATTTTGGCAGTAAAGCTGGATAACAGTTTCAAACGTTCAGCTAATAGATCTTGGGCTCCTTGGTCACTTAGGAGCTTTGAAAATGTTATTCTGCATCTACCAGAGTGAGATGAACTTTATGCACTGCTGTCTTCAACACATTCGAGGCCTTCCTATGAGAAGTTCCACATTTTATTTGGGTTCTTCTCTGGAAGTGAAGCTTTCCCTGAAAGTCTGGCTTCAGAGTCAGGTTCGGAGGGGCTGACCGTAGCTCTGTGCTCTGTAAGAGATACAGGCTCACTAACATCAGCCATCTAGTTTTATTCACCTTAGTATCAGAGTGGTAAATTTTTAATATCTGACTCATAAAGAAAAAGATGCATACAGCGTAGAGAAAATTTACCCTTTGTCAATACCAATCCCATTCCAGAGCAAATAATTTAATTACAAATGAAAGAAAACAACAAAACCCACGGAAAGCCAGTACTTCCCCAGATGCAAGAACATGTCAATTCATTTCTAACTCATTTTGACTGGTGATATATCCTATATGATCTCCAAAAGTCATTCAAGTATTTCTAATTATGTTAGTTGAAACAAAGGCTTGGAAAGACCCCAGCTTTATGGAATGAATTTCAAAACCATATGCAGGGATTTAGCTGTGTGACACCCATTAAAAATCAGGAGGTTCCTGGAGGCTAAAATCCTTGAAAACTGACCTCTGCCAACTTGAAGCTGTCTGTGCCGTCACATTAAAAAGCTGCCATGCTTATAGGTTAATGCTGAAACCCTCTGATGAGAACAAATGAGCTTAAAAAAATACCGAGCCAGAAATCACCTTGCTTCCATTGCTCTGGAAATACAAAGCCAGCTAAACGAAGCTCTGATTCTGCGTAATTCTTGAACAAAACGGCATCCAGTTTGAACTCTTGTCTGTCCTGAAGTCCACAGGCTTTCATCTGTTGGGGGCCTTTTTATTTCCAGCAATCTCAGCAGTTCTGAGGGTTCAAACAGAGCAAATGTGGGGGACACCTTGTCTTGGCAACTTGGTGGGGAGCGCCCGGGGCTGCTGGTACCTCTGAGCTCGCATGAACCTTTCCACTGCCCCTCTTAGAAAAGGCGACGTGCTGGAAAATCACTGCCAGCCACCCCACGCCTTGTCCATATCTAACCTCAGAGACCAGGGCATGTTGGAAAACACGTTAACATGCTGTAGCTTACACCGTTTCAAACAGGCTGGGGCATTTTTCTAAGTATGCGTTAGACAGTCTCAGGAACGGAAAACAAATAGTTGACCATCTCTGGCTGTCAGGGCTGCAAATACGCACTCCCTTGCCTATGGCAGGAATGAAAGGTTCAGATAGATGTGCTTTTTAAGCTGGAAATGTTTCAAAGTCATCACTCCCGTGTGTTAATTACAGCTCCCAGCTGCAGCTCTGCCCCATGGGGGGTCCATCTCCCATCACCACTGAGCAGAACTGGCTTCATTTGCTTGGAAGCAGGTGAAGGGCTGTGACTCCTGTGTGGGGACAGGATGCTGTAGGTCTCCTTCTGTGACAGCAGAGTCTGCCCACAGGCTCTCCTTCAGCTCCTGAAATACTGCAGTTTGCTGCTCCACATATCAAATTAATCTGGCAATGGCTTAGGAAAGGGAACCTCCAAGGTGTCCTGCAAAAAGCTCGCTAGGGAGCAAGAACCAAAGAGCATTCTCGAGGTCACCTAGTGTTGGCATCTGAAGGACAGACACCCTGCCTGAGTCACCTGCTGAGACGTTCTCCCCAGTCAATGGGTGATTCATCCCGTCAGCCTTGTATTTTGGGAGGGGATGAGTCAGGCCCTGCGCCTGCCAAACCTTCTCAAGGGAGCCTGGATGCCTGATTTTGAGACGAGTGGAATTACGCAGGCTAGAGCTGAACTCCAGTTACCATAGTTATTATTCCATCTACAAGTGAAAAAATGCAATTGTTGGGTCTGTTGTGTGGCCCTTCCCTGAGCAATATTAATACAAAAAACCCCATCAAACTCAGCAAACACCAGCAAAACTCATAAATTTCACTTGACGCATGTCAGGAGGGATTTGGCCTTGTGCAGAAGCCTTCCAGTTCAGATTGGGATGCTTTCAGAAAAGTCACTAGTTACCCCTTTGATGTGTGCTTATCTACCGCTCTGCACTTTGGAAGGAAAGGGAATCGCACCGGTTCCTTCCCGTTGAGGTATTTGCTTTGCTAATGAAGACAGTGCATATTCACTTTTGATCTGCCGAGAAATGCAAAGTGAAAAATTAAAGCTGATTTCCACCACTAATATTGTCACTGAACATCACCGCACTGTCTCCAGGCTGTGATCTATATGCACGCTGCTGCCGGGGGGGGTCGATGCCATTTAAAAACATGCCAGGCTGGTTGGCCCCAATGGATGCACCGAGTATGAACCCCCTAATGCAGCGCTGCCCCGTCCCGACTTTGTGCAAAGCTCTTTGAGTTCTCTTAACAGAGAAACAACAACAACATCTGTTTAAATCAACATGTTCAATATTTCGTTTAAAACTGGATGCCACTCAAAGGCATGTACTAGGAAAAACCTGGCATGTAAAGCATCTTTTCCCATCAGGTGGCAAATCCTTCCCTCTTGACCAGAGTTGGTTTGGGTCTGTGAGGTGGACGCTCAGTCTACAAAAGGGTTTTGACCACTTTGTGTTGTCCAGACCTCAGATGCCCATGCACAGCACAAGCTGCTGGAGGCTCCTGCACTGAGCCTACGGAGACATTCAAGGGATGAAATGTTTGCTGATACACAGCTTGGACTTGGATATAGGGGAGCGTCAAAACAAAACCCATCTCCCTTTAATGCAGCAAGTATCTCCATCTCACCCAAATTTCAGAATAATGTCACTTAGAGCAGCAGAAATTTTTGTCGTCCTCTGGAACAAAAGAGATCAAAACCTCGTCCCATTGAAGTCCCTGGCTAAAGCTGTGAAAAGCAAGTTTTGACCTTAAACACCTTGGGGTCTGATATCAGAACAAGTTAGTAGAAAAGCTTCTATGGCAACATGAACACACCGTCCATCAGGATTCTTGATCTGTATGAATGAAAGAGAAAACGTGGACAAAAGGGGCTAAAGCAGCAGAGGGACCCAGTGTTTAACAGAGCTGCCTCCTCTGCTGTGCCACTGAAATGGCACTGGAAACACAAAGTTCATACAGTGACTGGGTGCTGACAAGTTCACCGAAGTCTGGGTTTTTGGTGTTTGTCGCCTCTTTTGCACAGCCCCTCGCCTTGGCCTGGTCCCCTGGAAAACACCAAGTCATCCCCCGCATCATTTCACTCACGTCGAGCTCCTTTTTATTGACTAGATCCGCAATGTGTGAAGGTCATTGCCGCACTTCACACGTCTCAGCAGTGCTGTATTTCCACATTTAGCCACTTCAGTTTGTCAATATTAACATCTGTTACTATTTAACACCTGCCACTGCTCTAAGGCGGGTTTGAGCGCGCTGCGATCCAGCCCGGCACGCGTGGCAAGAGGAGGGGGGACGAGCCACACGCTCCCATTCATCTGCTGCCCAAACGCCGGCTCGCTCACACTCCCTGAGGAGAAAGAAAACCCCGAGAAGCGGCTTGTTTGCCACAGGGATGGCGGAGGATCAGTGCTGGAAGCCGCTGTTTGCTCTAACAGAGCTGTGCGCAGCAGCTCGAGTTGCGTTCCTGCCGTTTATCCAGTAGATCAATTGTTTTCACTGCAATGGTGGGGAAAAAAAATGAAAACAACAACAAAAAAACCCCCGCAACTCCAAGCTGTGAACTTTATGTCAAGATTTCCCATAGTCAGAGTTTACCCTCCCTAGGGTCCTTGTTATGATGAAAAAAAATAACAGCGTGTGAATGTTAGCAGCTCCAAAAATTTGTGTGGCTCACGATTCATTTTTTATTTACCCAATTGTTCAAGGAATATGTAACGTGGCCGTGACAGCTGAGTCATAACTAGAGCGGGGCTGATGCTGTAAGATCCCCCTCCATGCACAAACCTTCCCGGAGTACAGTGCTGTTGAACTCTAAAGGTTTTCACACAGACTTTTAAAGTCGCTCCAGCATTGCTGTATGCCATTGCAGACAATCCTGCTCTCTGGCGTTTTCTATAGCCCAGCATCAGCTTTCCAAGCTCCCTCACCCAAGGATGTTGCAGCGCATCATCCAAGGACCAACTGTGTGATGACTTTGCTGAAGCCCCGAGTCCCACGGCCGGTACCCCACACCAGAGCTGGCTGACTCTCAGCTTGGGCAGTACAGAGTATATCAGGTTTGGGGACTCGGGCTAATGCTGGACACAGAATATGGCTCTTGATAGTCAAATAATAACTTTCGGCATTATTTTGACATTGCTTACGCAGCACAGCAAAGCAAAAGGCCTCTTGTATTGGTGCAAGACAACTGGGAATGGCAGATTAAGAACTGACTCCAAAGCAAACTCAGATGTTACAATTTCACTCTAATTGGCTTTAATTTCCACATGCCTTTGCATGTGGAATACCCACAGATAATCCTGGAGGACTGTCTCACAATTCTGCAAGCTGAGAAGTCCTGAGAAACACCCAAAGCCAAGGGAAGGCACGACTAAACCGAAATGTGTTTAAACAGCTTCTTCAAGGGCCATGTCCCACTGCCCACCAGTGCCTGCAGCCCTGAGAACTCCAGCAGCCAGTACAAAGCCGCGCAGATCAGAGCAAACACCACCAAACAGATGCAGCTGTTTACAGATCGCCTCTGTGACCATCGGGACAAATCCAATCCTGCTGCTGCTGGGTTTGTTCTGCTGAAGAGGGCTCTTCATTTTCCCATTCCCTGCAACAACAGGGGTTTTCATTTTCTCACGAGCAGCGTGTCTCATTAAAGCAATGTCCAACTGGGACATCATTACGATGCCTTAAAACATCATTTTTTGTAGAAAAATCCCAGTAAAATAAAATTTGTATACTCTTATTTAAATAATAGCGTGGACAATCGCTTGCAGATTCTGCAAGCCATGGCAATTAGCCAAGCTCATCATCTTTAAAAGAGGTTTCAAGTGTCATCACTTTCCACCTCAAAAACTCCCTCACTCCTCTGACGAGACAAATAGAATTACTGTTGATTAGTTTAACCTGTTCAGGTAAAAATCCAGCAGTTCTTTATAATTTTAAATAGTTGTCTTGAAATTCCATTGTTTGTTTAATATCTCTGTATTTGTTTAAAACAAGTTTTGTGTCTATTCAGATGTGCCTGCCTTGCGGGAACTTTACAGACTACTTATTCTGTGCAGATAATATCCACTATAAATAGGAATGACTGGTCACCATATGAAGCAATTACAGTGTTTCTGGTCCTTCTCAGCTCCTAAAGAGGACGAGAAAGGACAGATAGAAGAAAGAAAAGGAAAAGAAAAAGGAAAGGAATGGGAAAACACATATTCCTCCCTCCACCAAATTGCAGGGAGATGGTAAATCTCCATCTCCACACAGCGCTGGAAGCCGTAGCACAGCGAGATTCAGCTAATAGGGCTGATATGGAGAAAGATGAATTTGACAGCTTCTTGAAGGAACCAGAAATTTAAGTAATCCTAAATGCTTTCTATTTCTCTATTTCTTCCAGTGTCTTTTATTAAACCAGGGCCTTTCATATACAATATTCTCTCTGCCTTCTGCAGGAGCACCACGATTCTTCCATATATGAGCTTATCATACATTTTCTTTTATTCTTCGCTAACAGATTGGAGGGTATTGGAAGATATCAGCTATAGCATCACCCAGGGCAAGTACTAGGTAGTGTGCTTGATAGTCCTGTGTTGTCATCAGGAAATAACAAGTTCACACATTGAGGTCCCGTGGCCTCAAGGGAACAAGTGATGCCTTGATTCAGAAACACAAATCTAAATGGCTGAAGTGTAAAATATTGGGACAAGAAGCACTATTACAGACTATAATGAGAAACAGGCTAGAAATCTCTGAAGACCAGATAAGAGTCTCCGAGAGCTAGTCATACGATGCTGCAAGTAATGGTCAAAGCCCTGAAAAACTGAAGATATAACAGAAAGGTTTTCACTAAATGACTGAATAATATAAAGAGAGGGAGATTAAAAGCTGTCAGTACAGTGGAGTTCAGCACTGGAGGGAGAAAAACAGAAAAAAGAAGACCATTTGGATAGTTCTTACACAGATTTTCATAGGACGGGGAACATGTGAATTAAAACCTGACTTTCAGCATCTTCCTTTGCTTTTCCCACACCTTGCCACAACATTCTGTCCTTGCTGGTAAATGCAAGAGAAGTGTTTGGAAGATGTTCTCTAGAAATAGGAAAACTTACACTAGTACACAAATGTGGTAATATGCACAGCAACCTTTGTAATGATCTTGTAGGGCTTAACAGGTTTCCTCCAGCTGGCCAGTTACCAGTTCATTCATACTCAGTGGTCCTTGACTATTGAATATCTTCAAAAGGATGAGAAGCAGATTTTGGACAGATCCCTCTCACTCACTCACCACAAAACAAGAAATAATATTTAGGAAATGAAGTCAGATAAGCTTTCAGACCTGCAAACTGCTTCACTTGGATTTGAGCTTAGCGGCAAACGCAATCCCATAGCAGCCTTAGCTGGTTTCAGACCACTGGGTATCTGCCTTGCAATCCAAGATTTCACCTCTTGTCTCACACAGCTTTCTTTTGACATTAATCACAAACCTAAGAGAGCACCTAAAGACAAATCTTGTCAAAACCAAGGATTAAAAGGAGGAGAAAAATCTTCAGAAAGAGATATTACAGTTGATGTGGAACTTGTCCTGACAGCAACCCCGGCACCTTCCAGTTGTCTTCAGAAATGCAGAGATGAAAAAGTGAGAGATGTTGCCAGTGTGGGGGCTGATGGCATCAACTTCCAACCCCTGTTGCCAGGCTGTGAGGGTTGACAGGGCTCTCCCAGGGCTGAGGACCCACTTCTGAAACCACGATATGCTCTGATCTCTAAAGTGCCTCAGTAAGAAACGCTCTCCGTGAGGAGGAAACAAATTTGGATCACAGGTACAATAAAGTTCATAACAGTGAGGTCTGGCTAAGCCAATTCCAACCCCAGCGGAAGGCTAATGAGGGAAATACTACCTAAACATTTACTCTCACTGTAGCTCTGACACCTCGGTGGGAGGTATAAGCAGATATTGTGTTCCTGGAAGGGCCACACATTTGTTACTGTGGGCAACGGCATCTCCAGATATACTGCCTTGGCTTAGGCCATATTTGCAAGACATAGTGTTCCTTGAGTTCTCATTTCAGGTAATTGCCCTCTATTTACCTCCAAAATATTCCCAGCAGACTTTGATTTTCAGTGCAGTACTCACAGTTCATATTGCTCCCAGAACATTGCAGAGGCACAGCGCTCGCTGCCGACTTCAAAAAAAGAGTTTTGCAGAAAATCAGCAGAGCCACGCATAATATCCCCGGCACACACGCTTGCCGCTCAACTGTCTCCAGTAGAATTACAAATAGGAAGATGACTAAGAACGTCTGTGTGTGCGTGGCACAGATAGATGCACCTAATCCCACTAGAAGGAATATAGAAGGCACGCAAAAGAAATGTTCATTGGCACCAAAACGTCAAACTCACTACTTGAGCCCAGAGCCGTGACTCGGGGTGGTCACAAAGCGCCCAGATTTTGCAATGGTTTGGCGTTTGGCAGAGGGTCATATTCTCATAGTGCTGGTGCAAGGAGGTGATGTTATAGGGACTCATCCTGAATAATAAGGTTATTTTTTAGTATTCCCAACACGCAACAAGATGTAAATCTGGGTCTGCTGTGTCGGACTCGGAAACAAGGAAAAAAGCTTTCGTCATCTGTTATATTTTATAAAAGGGGGGAAGGGAAGATGTGGAGTGACTACAGAAATGCTTGTCCCTCCCGAGTACCAGGTGTAATGTGCTGACAGTGGTGATCCTGAAGAAGGGAGGAAACTGGGGAAGATAATGAATGGCAATGTCATGAAAGGATAATTTTTCAGCCTTAGCTTTCCACGTGATTGTCCCAGTCAGTTTTCTACTAACAGAGGAATTCACTTGGACATCAAAGAGGGAAACTAGCCATACTTGTACCTGGAGAAACATGCCAGCCCAAAATGGACATATGGATCTCTTAATGCAACTTTTCAAAATGCGTAGTGATTTTAAACGGGTGATGAATTCCAGGGATAAAAAATGTCTCTTTATGGGATGCTCAGCGTGGTCATATAAAAATCAAATCACATCAAAGCATAAGCACAGTAATGTCACAGGTAAAAACAAAAGGCCCTCAGTTTTCCTCATTGAATAACCACATTATATTAAATGATACTTCACCTATTGTACAGAAACACACACAGCAACATAACAGCGATCAAAACTTGTAATGAGCAGAATTTGCATTGGTTTTGCCAAAAGCATCTAATGAATTAGTAATCCCCAGCAGAAATTAGAACGCTCGCATTCCCCACTAGATGAAAGAATGGCTGAAAGTTGTGGCAAAATGCTTTCCTACTTCAAAATGCTCCGCAGAAAGGAAAAGAGAAAAAAGAGGACAAAATGAATATGAACAAATTTTCATGAGCAATGTGTTCCCCTTTGATCAGCTCTGCTAGGTAGTAAATACTATATGCACAAGTACATAACCACTAATTGAATCAGCTGTATGCTTTAATAATTGGAGATGACTGAGGAGGCTTTCAGTGGGTATTTTCCCAGGACCCCTCTCCTCGGCAGATCCGTTACATTTCTTGTCTTATTTGCTCACATTTCAATTTTAAATCCCGCCATTCGTAACATGACAGCGGCGCTTTCAAGAGACTGCCTGGGCCCGGAGCAGGCTGTCAGAGCTAACACGCTGATCCTAGGAAAGGGAGCCTGATTAAAAACCTCATTGTGTCAGCCAGGCAATCAGATGTTCATTATCCTATGACACATGACTACTGAAATGGAACATTCACATATTTTAAACTTGAGAGATTTGTACTTTAATATAATTATTTTTGAAAGATTCTTCATCAGAAAGGTTAATAAGAGCAATATAGGTTAATAACAGCACTAAGGCAGCTGACATAATCAGATAATTGACCTTATTGATATGTTAAGTGCCCTATGCTTCACCTTGGGATGTGTGACTGCTCTCCACAGTCAATTATCTTATAATGATGCCTGCTTCTCAAGGTCTTATTGCCTGCATATTGGACTCCATCCAAGGTTTTTGGTGTACCCCCCCTTCCTCCCGCAAACCCTTTCCTGTAGCATTTCTGCTCCACCTTCACCTGGGACGATGCTAAAATAAAACAGGTACTTTCCATGAAAGCACTGATGCAGAGAGTGTGATTGCTTATACATTGCATTCGCTTCCTTTGGCAAAACTGGGTGGGATTCCCGTTTTCTTTCTGTCGCAGGGAACGGCCCCAGCTCGGCACAGCCTCTCCGGCTGCTCCCGGCGGCGGGATGCCCGAATTTCGGCACTGTGGATGCTCCTGATGATTGCTCAGTTCTCCACACTGATCCCTTTGCTCTTCACATCACATCAAGAATAACAAAAAAGCTGTATGTACATGCAAAGAAACAGCAATTTCCCCTGGATTTTTCCCTCCAGGTAGCTGTCGTGACCCTGCTGAAACCTGCATCACATTCCAAGCCTGATTCCATGTGCACCAACTCCAAACTGTGCTGAATTTTCCAAATATAGCCCATTATCTATGTAGGAGCAAGGCTGGTTAGTAGAGCACAGGGTCCTGCTGTGCTGGGCTGTGTGAGGAAGGCGAAGGTCTGGGTGTTACCTGGCTTAACCTCCCCAACCCTCAGACAAGAGCGGTGCCCAGGATGCTGCTGTCATTGATACATGGACTTCATTCCTGGAAAACAATGCGCAGCCATGCTGGGTCCGAACGAGCCCTTACTGAACAGCCATTGGTGCTCTTGTCTCAAGGGTGGCAGAATTAATTCATAACATGCCGCAGAGTTATGAAGTTTAGGCTACATTTGGGGGTTTTCTTTTTACTCAAAACAGTGTGTTTCAGGGGAAAGCGGACAAGATTTTGCAAGAGAAACAGAAAGGGCTGAACTTTAAGCTACAGGTAGCAGGAGTTCAAAAAGCATTTGTGATCCCGACCATCCGCCTCCTGTTTCCTGTCTGATCTCCCTGCCAGGCATGTACGTGCGCTCTAAAACATTTCATTCGCTCAACACCGAATCCTCTTGTCACCTAATGGGCTTAAAATTGGGATAATATTCAGCTAAAAGGCATTAGCTAATTTTGTGAAAGGCTGGGTATGAACGGACGCTTCTGAGCGTGCACCAGAGCGGGGCTGCGCCGCAGAGGCCAGCGAAGACAGAGGTTTACTCTGCAGCCACTGTGAAAATGAGGTTTGCAGGGGAAGCCATTATTTCTGAGGCATTTTCTAGTTCTTCCCCAGCACGTCTTTGAAGCGCTCTGTGGTATTTTCACCTCTAACTGATGTAAATGGCAAGCCGGTCTAATGCTGTCCTGCAGTTTAACAAATGTGATGGCAAAATGTAATGGCAGGCTGCTATTCGGGAGCCTCTCATGCAGGACTCCCCAGCAGCAATCTGCTGTGCTCCAGGCTTCTCACAGACATGAGAAATGAAGGATTGCTCGGCACTATTTATTAGTAAATCTGTTCTCTGCAGTTTTACCTGACAGGACTGCTCTGATCATCATAATTCAACAAATAAAATTTAATCTGTGTGAGTTGCTATCAGTTAATATCTTAACAGGGATATGTTTGCAGTAGTCTTAGCCCAGTCATCCAATTAAGTTGCATAGGCAGGGTATCTTCCATAATCTCAGGCACTCTGAAAGCTTTCGGGATGTATCTGCTAAAAGAAAATTGCCTCATCCTGGCACCAGTACTTTCAGCAAGACAATGCAGGGCTGTAGTTACCTCCATGAGCCGAAGAATAAAAATACAAAAAGGCAGATTAGGCCAAAGCAAACCAAAATAGCCCAGAAAATACTAAAGTAAACTCCAACTCAATTTCTGCCTGACAATCTGCCTGCAGGGCAGTGGGCACTGCCGTTCACTCTGAAGCCAGGCGAGCCATCAAAGTCCCCTTAGTCCCCTCCCCAAACTGGCTTCTCATTTTCTGGATGGAGGACAGATGGTCAGCTTTAGCTTGGCACCATCCCTCTTACCTTCCTGCCTTTCATGCATTTTTAACATACCACCCTTGGACTGCTGGGACTGTCTGGGAAAATGTAGATGTCTGTGATGAAAGCGATGAGGAAGAAGAGAGCCTACAGGATACTTATAGCTGCTTTCCAGCTCATATGGGGACACATAACACAAGGTGACCACATCTGGTCTAGGCAGAGCGCTTGCAATGGTGGGAGAGGTTGCAGTTGTGCAATATGCTTCCAAGTTTGCAGAAAAAGAGACTCTACACACTAATAGACATTCAGATTTTCAGCAGTCTCCAGTGATAAGGTTTTATAGTCCTTCCCATAACATTATCTATTAGTAGCCACAAAGCATCCAAGCAGAACAAATGGTTTAAAAGGATCCAGGAAAAAAAATTAGCTCAAAGCAACATGTTCTGCTTCAGATTCATCACACAGTAGATCAGAAAAGTGAGATGGGCCCTGTTAAATTCATTGTCCCGGTGATACACGGGGAAGGCACCCCCAGGAGGACACATCAGACTAAACCAGGGTTCAGGGCACACTTTTTCCACTGATAAGTGAAAACTGAAGTTGAAAATACCCTGCTGTTCTATGTCTCCCATCGTCAGAGTGCTCCATTTCCCCGTGGTTCTGGCAGGCTTTTGGGGACATTTGTTGGGATGAATTTCAATTGTGACAGTGTGTGTGGCATCCACGCATTTCCTCCCTGCTATAGCAGTGCACCCCAGTTAATGCCCAGTAACATGGTAATAACTCAGAGGAGCACCTGATGTAGTTACAGGGAGGGAAAACCATGTCCTGACAGATATATCAAGCTGGGAGCAGTCAGCGAACAAGAGACATCTTGTCCCCACTTTATGAACAAAAGGTTGGCTGTGTCCCTTTACAAACGAACCGGATGGTAATTAAGAACCTGACTGACTTTTAGACACTGAAGTCAAGTCTTTTGAAAAGCTCAGGGGTTTGGTCTGTGGTAATCAATTAAATTGATAGCTATCCATAGCAAACCTGGGCCACTGCCAGCGAACGGCTGTGGCTCGGGAGGAGCGACTGTCGGGCTCCTCTTCCCCAAGGCGAGTCCATCTGCAGAGGGATAAGACGTGTAGAATCGCTCTGTTGCCCAAACTCCATCCCTGATGATGCTCATGCTGGGTATGAGTAGAAGCAGGCTTACACCAACCCTGAACGGCACTGAAAATCCCATCTTCTCTCATTGAATAAACAACAGCCAAACTAATAAAGACAGCTCACGCTGTTTTAAAGCGCCATAAATATTGCCAAGTTTGCAAAAAGTACTTGCCAGCTCGCACAGAAATCACTGGGACTGTCTGGAGCTCACGAAGGGGAAAAGCTGAGTAGAGGAGCGGCTTTTGGTTCACACAATGTGCGTATCGATGCTCTGGTGGACTGGAGCTATGAGAGAAACTATGACCACATAATGCTAGTGAGCACCTGGTCACCTGGGAGGGAGGGGAAGAACGGAGAGAGGTCCCAGTCTAAGGTATTTGCACATTGTCCCCATGGAGGAAGAGGCTCCAACGTGAGCTGAACCCTCATTAGGCAGGAAGGAAACCTGTGAGCACCCTAATCCATGCCAAACATTTCAATCAGAGACCACACCACATTAGACATCGGGGAATCAAAAGACAAGGCACAAATCCCTGAGAAACAGCTTTGGTATTTCCACCGCTAACAGAAGTATTTGTTTAAAAACAGAGAGAATCTTCTGAGCAAGGACTCCCATTTGCCTGCTTTACTGCATCAACTACCAGAACATTTATGATCGCATACAAATAATACATGGCAGTGATTAATAAATAACAAAGTGAGCCAGGTACAAACTCTAGAGATGAATCCATTTCCTCTCCTGAAGTTCTACAGCGGAGCCAACATTTGCAACTGCACTTCAGTAAAATACACTATTTGTATAAAACTTGAAAAATACCACTGTCATAATTAGATTTTCCATTTGGCTTGTGTGGCATAATTAAAAATGTAATTTCTCTGTAAGCACATAGCAGTGCTCTAGGAAGAGGGTGTCACTACTTATTAAGGGCATATGCAGGTACTTTAGCTAACCACATAAATTGATTAAGTACTAAACTAGGCTATGGAGCCTAATTGTTTTGAACAAATACCTACTTACTGCATGTGAAAGGACACATTGCCTTGCCTGCTAGAAAGCATAATTTATTCCAACAACTACTAACATCACTGTTGAATAGCATTTAGCTCTGTTCTCAGCTCCAGGTACCCAAATGTGTCATACGAATGGCTCCGAAGCCACTTGCAGCAATATCAGACAGCAGCAGCTCTTGAATTCAAACAACTCGGATGAAAGCGAGAGGGTGGCAGGAGAGGGATGTGCCCCGGTCCCTCTGGGTGAGCCACGTAGCCACTTGGGGCATCAATTTGCCCTCTGCAGATTGCAATAACTTGACCTTCCATTGCAAAGTATGGTCTAACACTCCTCCCCGTGTATTTCTCAGGGAGATTTGCAAAGGAACAGAAGGGAGTCGGTTGTTAAAATCAGATAAGCTCCTCTGAAACTCCTAGCTGCTACTATTAGCCAGATTTGACATATTTTGTACACAAGCAGGCAGTTGTGGTTCTGCGAGCCCAAGTTAAGGACATAGTGCTTTGCTTTTCACACGCCTATAGGACACTCGCCCAAGTTAAGGACATAGTGCTTTGCTTTCCACAGGCCTATAGGACAACCCTAAGTCCTCAAAAAGTCTTGGTGGAGCCTCAAAAAAAGCCCCATGGCTTATATTCCCAGGAAGGATCTCTGCAGCCTTTAGAAACTCCTAAAGCAGCAGCACTGAAGCAATGAGCTGAGAGCCTCTGCAGCCTCTCCAGACAATTCACCCAGCTCATCAGCAGGGAATTTCTTGCCCACCGTATCAGCTCTGCTTCTTCCATAGGGACGGGCAGGGAACTGGCACAAAAAACACACAAATGCAATGGAAATACCCAACTGGGTGCAGCCCACCCGGTGCTACCCCAGTGGTACTCGAAGAGCTCAGGAAAGAAGCAGTTTCCCAACATGAACCTAAAATACAGCTGATGCAAGAAAGAAGTACCTGTTAGACTGGTGGGATCCGAAACAATAAGCCTGATTCTCTCAGCACTGCGATTTCCTACTGTTGTGCTTGCATAAAGTCATCTTAGCTTTTCCTGCTAATAAATGAGAAGACAATCTGACCCGGCGTGTTCATTGACAAGCTCTGCAACAGAAATCTCGGGAATATTTTATTCCTCCCACATTAGGAACATACAGAACATACAGAGAAATTTACCATCACATAATGATCCCTATTATGCAAAGCGAGGCTGACAAAATTTCCATCATTACATCGCTGACAAGTACTCAGAACTGTGGGGGTTTTCAGGCTTTCTTTCGAAAGAAAAAAAAAAGCCTGCAAAGTAGCTTTAATATCTTAAATATGGAGCAGGAACTTCATCCTCTTTTTATTCACAAACACCTTAAATACATCTCCTTCCTTCACAGCTCGTTAATCCGTACTCCTCTGCTCCTCAGACATTTAAATTCCTTCCACAGATCTAGCACAGCAGAGGTGTTTATATCATGTTTAATCAGCACTCGCCAGCTCTAAACACCCCTCATGACCTTACTGGCTTTTGAGTGACCGAAGATCATTACAAAACCAACCAAGTGTGATGGCGAGGACCTCGCCAGAGCCCACAGCCCTTGTGCTGTTACCAAACCGCAATGCCCCCGACACTTTTTCTCCTACTTGTGCATCCAAAAGTGTCCATCAAATGGTTCAATTATCATTGAAACACTGATTAAAATCCTGAAGCTGAAGGACAAGCAGATTGGCAGGGATTTAGCAACTCGCTCAGTGTCACGCTGGTGTAGGGCAGCACTACACATTGCGGGGAGCAAATCTGCTCCCATTACTCTGGTTGGAGGCTCCAAAGGGGCCAGACCTCTGACCGATGACACCGGCGGGTGACTTGCATGGGCTGCACACACCAGGCTGCCTTCCAGTGCCATTCATATCTTTCTTGTCACCATTTGAATATCAATATATGTAAATATTAAAGAAACAAGGTACGCAAGGAGTGTGCATGTGGGGCTCACAGGCACAGCTTCCACTGGCTATTTTGGTCCCCTTGCCTTTTTTTTTTTTTTTGTCCTTTCTGTATGTCCACATTTCCCTCCTACCTCAGATCTACACTTCAGCTACTCTGATTCCCCTCACCTGCTCCACCACAGCTACCCAGACCTCCTCCTCACCCTGGCTCCCTCCTTTCCCTCTTTCCAGCCCTTGCTGGGTTTCTTCCCTTTGCTGCTCAGCAAAGAGCAGAGATGGAGAAAGCAGATGAACATCACACCGGGGTTACGGCTTCCAGCGCTCCCCCTCTCGCGCACACTGCGGGCCAGGCGCACGCGTGAGCCCCAGAGCAGTAATTAAGGGATTTTAGGAGGATAATGCCCCTCAGAGGGCTTCAGCAGATTGACACATGGTATTTCTTCTTAATAATGACTGTCCTGAAACGTATCGGATCCGTGTGCTGCCGCATTTCCGGCAATTTGTAAGAACTGTTCAATGTGTAGCCAGCTGGAACACACAACAGCACATAATTGTTCTATTACTGCAGACTTCAATTGTTTCTCTTTTATTCATTAAATGGCCATTTATTGGAAGAAAGGTCCTCTTTTTTTTTTAGATGCATTTTTACACAGCTCTAGATTGGACTTGCCAGGACTGAACAAGGGCAGACCCTTCCCTTTTCTCACTGCGCTCTTGGAAGGAAAATGGGGAGCACAAACGCTGGAATTTTTGCTTTTTAATGGAGCTGCTGAAAGCCTTTTACATCCTGCATTGGAACAAAAACGAGGCCTTTAGAAACGTGGCACGGGAGTCAAGAGAGAAGGCCACCCACGCTGGTTGTGGCAGAGGCGAGAACAAGGGTCTGCGGGGCAGCAGCCCCGAGCGTGTCTCTGTTGGACCAAGAGAGTTGGATCAAGCGAGTTGGATCCTTCGTAGGATCAAGCGAGTGCCCAAGAACTGATGTTGGGCAAAGAATGATGGTTATTGTGAGAGGCCACACAGGGCAAGGGAGAAAACCAACCACCTGGGCCTTACAGTGCTCACCTGGAAGTGGGGAGATGTGACAACTAGTTCCCACTTCAACTGTTGTTCCTCCAGCGCAAGATGGACATTTGAACCAGTGCATTCTGGTCAGACCACACTGCCTGGCGAGCTCAGGCTGACCTGCACTTCACTCTGCAACTAAAAAGTGAAACGTCACATTAAAATGTATATACAGGAGGAAATTCCTCTTGCCCTCCTAGCCTTTAAGCTATTGAAATGACTGTAAAAAAAGAAAAAAAAAGGCAAGACGGAATTGTTTCCTGTGCAAACATTACGCCAGACTTTATTTTTATGGGCTGTATTTATTGACTTTAGCTATTTTTCCAGCATGCTGCACAGCGTTAGACTTGGCAGGGAGTCCTACGAAGTGAAATAACATCTCTGAAAAAGTGGGAAGTCTCATTGCTTGGCATGGTCACGGAAAACTTCAGCCAAGCAAACTTATGACCTTCTCCCATGTCGCACTCAAACCCAGCCCAGCCACTAGAGCAGACTCTTCATTGCTCTGAAGCCATGAGAAGATCCAGATTTGGAGGTCTGATCCAACACCCCAGTGAAGCCATTTACCCCCAGCTGCTCTATTCTGCACTTCCACTAAGAGCCCCTATTTGCCAGTGCAATTACAAGCAGAGATTTGTACCTTATGTAGATACCGATTTGTTTTCAGGTGAGCAAAATAAGACACCCGGTCTCAGGAGGAGCCATTAGTGAGTTAATTGCAGCTGTTTAAGAGTTAGATCAGCTCCAGGCACTCGCTGAACTTCCCAGGATTCCGTATGCATCTGAGACAGATGTCTCCAAGGCAATGAGAAAAGTCCCACAGTGTACACCGAAGAAGACGGAAGACAACTGAAGAGATTTATGTTGGATGGAATGACAAGCTCAAGAGTTTAACTGCACATGGCATTTCTGGAAGCTTGCCAGCGCCGAGTTTAGTGTGTTTTGTGTACTTCACTCATAACTGTTTATTGTGACAGGTAAACACTTGTTTTGAAAGCTTGCAGGCGTACTATTAAAAGAGAAGTGTTCCTGACATAGTCAAGCTGTGCTGTCAAATGTTTATCTTTTGAATGATGAATGCTGGCTTTCCTTTTCCTTCCTCTCAGTCTGCGTGGAACAGATTTGAACAGTCTCTCCCAACTTGTTTGGGCTCATTTCACCTGGGGGACACAGCTGAAAGGTGACGGGCCAGAGAGCGGCCCCATAATTATTGTATCAGCCCAAATGCCAACAAACGAAGGTGATGCAGAGAACAACAGAAGAACAATGGAATAAGCAAGAGCAAGCTCAGTGCCAGGTCTCTCTGCAGATCCAAATGCAGACGTTAAGCGTTAGAAACTATATTAGACTAGAGTTCAACAGTTCCAGCACTTAGAGCATCTGAGAAACACATATTTCACAAGTCAAATTCTGGTGACTTAGGCTAACCAAAAAACTTAGAAGCAACTGTAACAATTTTTTCACAATATTACTTTTTACCCTTTTTTTAAGTAAAATACTAGAAAATCTGGAAATAGTTAAGCCATAGTAAGCACATGGCTTGTGAAACTGCACACAATCATAAACGTTCTTGGCAAAAATGAACAAGGAGTCTTATGGGCGAGAATTAAAATTCTCCACTTGGTGCAAATGTGCCTTCTACAGAAATAGAAGAAAAGCCTGTGGAAGAGTCAGAAATTTCTGTGTCTCTGAGTGTAATTGCCTATGCTACAAGGCTGTGGAATTCAGCAATGATCCCGTGGGCTTTCAAGTGGATTTCAGATATTTCACAGTGTGTCAGTTATGGATTGAGACATAAGACTTTGGGGGAAAAGAATAGTACAATCTTTGATTAGGTGAAATAGCATCAGATTTCTATGAAAATGCAAATGCTTAATGAATTCATTGCTAATGCAGTTCTGCGTCAGTGGTATTTCAGCCACGGGTTTGCTGACCTGCACTGGCTGTAGCACTGGGGCCAATTTAACCAGCACCACTGTCACAGATACCTGCTGGGGGCACAGGATGAGAATGAGAATGGGTATTTTACGACTGATTTGAGGAAATTGGTCTGACACAACACGTAAGCCCTGGAACTGCCCGTCACAGGAGGCACCGGAAGTGTTCATCTCACCCAGGAGTTAAAGGATTGACTATCTGTCAGGATGTTGAATATATTGGGGATCATAAGAATCAAAAAAGAAAATCTGCTTCCCAAAATATGTTAAACCATGAAGTGCAAGTGCTTAGACAGCATCTAATTATATGGGCAAAAAAAGAAGAGATCCCCTCATCACCAAATCTGTAAAGGCAGTAGGGCCATGTCCCAGCTTACTGTACAGATGTTGGCCATACAGAAAAGCTTATACACTATATTAGGCTATTTCAGCAGAAGGCGGAATTAGGACTATACTGCCTAGGGACGCACAGATATATTACACCCTTGATCCACGCTTAACACAGAGAATTCGTGCAGGGTTGTTATTCAGCGGAGGGATTGAACCCATGATGGAGCCCACACGTCACATCCCCAAAACCAGCCCGGGCACCGGAGCTGCGGCAGAGCTGCTGGGACAGCAGTTGGTGCCACAGGTCCCCAGGTCCGTGTCGTGCAGGGGAGATGGGGCTGGAGTCGGCGAGACTGCAGGGACACAAACCCAGGGAAGGGATGTGGTGGGAGCTGGACCCTGAGATGTGCTCGGGCTCCTCACGGCTTTGGGATGAGCAGAGCAGGTCTGTGCTGGGTCAGTGCCACACATCCTCTCACGACTGTAGGACTGGCTGTTAGAATCACAGAATCATACTGGTTGGAAAAGGCCTTTAAGATGATCAAATCCAACCGTTAACCTAACACTGGTGGGTTAACACCGCTTAAGGTTCTGAAGTTGGATTTACTTTTTATCAAACCACGGCCTTAGTAAGGGGAGTAGTGAAGACAAGTGAAACAAGCACTAGCCCAGTTTGTTCCATTTGCTCTTTTGGCCTGGAATCTTTCCTCTTTCTTCCCACCTTGCGGCTGTTCCGTCACATGTGGATGTAGCGTGACATGATACAGATCACCACCAGCAGCTGCTGACTTCAGCACATGGCAGGAGCTCCCACACCAGGACCAATCCCCTGGCTGCTCAGCATCCTCCTCACTCCAAACCCTGCTCGAGTTTGCACAGAAACAGCTTCTGATTTTCCTTTCCCCAAATTTAGCGATTAACAGAGCAAACTACTTCATAATTTTTCTCCTCATGAAAAGTGTACTGTTCCTTGTGCAAAACACGAGGTGATGCCTGCACTGGAGTCTATGCTAAGTATTGCTTTTGTCCTGTCAAATAAAAAGCGTATGAAAAAGACAGTAATAAAAAAGCATTAAGACTCACACAAGGCTTGCTAAATAATTTAAATCTCCATAATGTATAGTATTTTCATGGTAATTAAGTTTGAACATTGGGTTGAGCCTTGAAATGCTCCCTCACACACTTGGGTATTTTCTGTCTCTACCACAGTCCTGACAATCGCAGGTGGTTACTTCGAGAAGTGCAGGAATCGCTTCCCCCGACAGGGCAAGGCATTGCAAAGGCCACTTCACACTCACACCTCAGCCCAACTCTGGTAAAAAGAGAATATGTGCCTTTTTCCTCAAAGAACAGAAAACTGGGAATGAGAGTTGTCTTTTCATGTGAAGTGGGAGAAAGAGGAGGCAGATGCTCTCTGCTCATGTTTCTATTTTGTTTTTCTAAAGTTTGCGCCAAAAAATGATTTCAAGAGAAAGTCCTGACCTGCCCTGGTAACAAGCTATTGGCCCATCAGCCAAAATCAGTGGTTGTTCCCATTTTCTTTCCCACTTCTTCCTCCCTCTTCCTGCTGTTCTTGCTCTCCTGATTATCCGCTCTTGGTTTACAAATTCCAGCATTTGTTCTTAGCTCTCTGTTGCTCTCCTACCCTCTCAGCATCCAGCTACATCCAGCTACACCACCCAACACACTCTTTACAACACATTTTTATTACAAAAGCCCGATGCCTTCTCAGAAGTACGATATTCAGATGGGAGGGTTTGATCCCACACAGTAAAAGACAAGAATGCTCATCACACCGATATACAGAATCCCATCACTCACAAGCCCATCTGAACTGCACGTTGTCCAATTTAGACTGCAGTCACATTTAATATTTTGTTTTAAATACACCCAGGTCAAGGCAGTATTGTGAAGCCAGCTCGGTACACAGAAGTGACGCGCACATAAGCTTTGCAATTTGGTCAGCAAACCTAGAAAGCCCCAGTAGGTTTAACTGCCATCGCTAACTCTTGCTTGGCAAGAGAAAAAGTATTTAGATATTCAGTAAATGCTTCAGGTGAAGCCTTCAACCACTCAAAGTTACACAAAAAACTTCTGGAAATTTAGGTCTGTTTTCAAAATCCTCCCAGGCTGGCTTCATATATCACCCAAGCTGCAACTGTTCTCATGATATATTATACATGGAGACTGCACTACATCACCAGAGTTCTGACACTGCCATGTTCAGGGTATGCTAGGATACAACGTAATGAATTACAACAGTGGACATTGACAAATATACTTGAGGGGAAGTTTAAATTAATTTTTTTAGCTGCTTGCAGTTGGCTTGAAAAGTAATTTTTATTAAATAAACCAGTGGGAGAGTGAGCGGATTCAGAGCCCTTGAGAAAGAGAATGGCAGAGTAGACAGAACACAGGACAGAGAGCAAGGAAGTAATTGCAGCTCCCACATGAACGTGCTCTGAGATTTTGGAAGAGTCGGCGGGGCCAAACCCTGGCTGTGCCCACCCAGAAGGATGCAGGAGCACCCACGGAATCTGGATCAAACACGGCTGCCAAGTCCATAGGTGCAATCCCCTGTCTGTGGGCTGGACATTAAATCATTCCCACCAACTTCAGTGAGGTGATGTGTTGTTGTAAGCACCTGGTATAGAAGGTGTATTGTGTACCAAAGGGATGCAGCAGATGAGCTCTCACCTGGAAAATCATAATCACTCAATGTTGTTTTTTCATAAAATTAACCACTAATAGAAATAAGAAAAGGATCAAGGCACAGCTGATAAAGCCAAACAAAAAAAAAAACCCTTTCATGAGAAGCAAAAGCAAGTACCTTTGAGAAAGCCCAGAATACTAAATACCATTTCCCTCTGAAGGAATCTTTCGTCATTTCATGGGGAATCAATTAACCACAGTGTCTTATTCAGGTAGACTTTAGATTAATACCATATCCCTTCACTATAGATAATTAACCTCAGTTTCTGAATTAGCAGCAAAGTAAGCCTGTTATTAGTTTTTATAATGACTAGAACTCAATATTTTGGGTAGTTAAACACCCAAGAGTTTAAATTAAAATAGACATCTGACAGAAATCCCTAAAGTGTTCTTCAGATCATTAATACTATAAATTCCACAGTAGATTGAACTGACAATGTTCCCTTTTCCTTCTGGAGCACTCCAAAGGGATGAGCTACTCCCTCGAATCAGCATTCAGTTTGATCTCTGAAATAATCTCTCCTTGATACCTAAAGCCTCAAGGCCAACAGCACAGTTAAGCTCGTACCCTCCTCTTACTAGAAGTGCTATGTCTAGTGAAGTCAGGGGAAGGAGGAAAGAGAAGCGCTTACTTTCCTGGTCTACCTACTAACTGCTCCATACATTACCAAGACAAACTGACGGTCACATCCAAGAGCAAAATCTTGGCTATGGTCACATCCCGGAGCACCAGCGCAAAGAGCAGATGGCGGAGCTGTCACTGTCCCCAGGGCCGTGGGGAGAGAACAGGCTGCACACAGCTCCCGTGTCGTCCCAAACGAGCAATTAGACACCTCAGGTCTCCTGCAGTGGAAGTGTGGGGCACAAAGGTGAGAACCACATCCATGAGGATCTTGAGGAGTTGCTGTTTCATCCCTCTGTCCCACAGCTGGAGCATCTCTGCGTGTCCCATCCCTGGGAAATGCTCTTCCTCAGCACCGTCAGTCCAACACTTCGCCTGCATCACCTTCGCTGTCAAAGGAGGCTGTTACTTGGTGTCCCACCTATATTTGCCTTTTCTTCCCACCTACATGACACTGAGACTTGCTGAACTTCTGGTCCAGTCTTTACTTTCCTCTCCTCACCAGTTCCCTTTCCACGGAACTGCTGCCTTTTCCTCATCCTCTCTGCACTGATGATTCTGGCCCAAGTTTCATGCCACGCACTTGTCTCTAATTTCTTTTTTTTTTCCCTCACAAACCATTTCTGCAATTTGTTGAATTCATTTGAATTCTCATCCTGTTGTTCAATATATTCGCTATCCCTCCTAACTTGGTGCCATCTGTAAATTTAATAAGCATACTATCTACTCCATCATCCAGCTTGTTAAATGATGCACAGAGCTGATTGCCTCCCTCCTCCCCAAGCCTCCGTCAGTCTGTCTGTCCCTTTTCAGGGCTCACAGGGGTTTTATTTCCCTGCAGAGAGGTGGAGGTATTTCTAAGGCTGACTTCTGTGGAAAGCGTTCTATCTCCCAGTGCGGTCCACGAGTTTCAAAGGCAGCAACACAAATCCCAAATACGCTGCTCAGTGCGACGCAGACCTGAGCAGAGGTATGTTTTATTCTATTTTAGCTCCAACTCACTCTGCATAACACCACGAAGGACACAAAAAGAAAGAATAAAAGCTCTAGGGATTGTCCTGCTGGAAGTAACGTGTGTGTTCTAAGAGAAATGAATGTTTACCTTCCCATTTATGTGAATCAATTAGCCATAAATATCCCCAGGGCATAGAAAAGACTAACACAGACAACCAAGGATATGCCCCCAAATAATGGAGGATTAGAAAAAGGCATACACACGTAATAAAATATCAGCTACAGATGCCACTTGAGAAGATTGCAAAACAGAGAAGAGTAAGTACCTGAAGAAGGAAAGCGAGCAGAGGTGACGAGAAGATTGCAGTAGCTGTAAAGATAAATGATGAGCGTGCTTTTTGAGTGTATATGCTAGAGCTAAAAGAGTTCAGTGTAGAGACAGGAAGGTCTCCAGGAGACGAGAAGGGTAATTTATAAACAAAGGAGCCAGACAGGGTTTCTAAGCCCCAAAATAAGTCTTTTTTTTTTTCCTCCCAGTTCTATCAGATGCTCTAAGAAAAGATATTACCTTTCCCTACAAACCTTACCTCTTGACAATACCAAAATAGAAAGATATATTTGCCCTGGCACTCTGAAAGGACAATGGGAAATAGATGCCGAGAGCCTAGAGAGAAAGAAACATTTTAAGAATGAAAAAGGACCACAGTTAGAGCTTCTCAGGAATTACATTTTATCTCATGAAAAATGTCACCAAAAAGGAATAAAAATGGCTTCCCCTTTCTCAATAGCTTCATTTTTGCCAGAGTGTTTTTATCAAAAAATGAAATCTTTTCATCAAAAACCTCCAGGCCCCCAAACAAAACACATATAGCTTGAAAGCAAACTGAAGTTTCCTATTTGGGCTTTTTAGGGCTTTGTAGCATTATTGCAATACAAATCATGAAGAACCAGCATCTCGAGGCATTGCCTTTATTTTTTTAAACCCCTCACTAGGCTTTTAATATTGATTTTTGCTGGCTTTTAAGCAAAACCAATAATAAAAAGTGGAGAAAGGATGGAAGGTGATATGGCTCCATGCAAGGCAGACGGGAAAAGCTGGGGCCCATGGCTGGGCTGCCACAGGTGACAGTGGCATCTATAGCACTGACAGCCCTTGGGGACAGGGCGAGAGGACACAGAGCTCCCCGGCGCGGGCAGCAGTCTAAATGCAGGGATCGCTGCTTTTTGGTGCCAGGTTCACATCTCCATCAGCATCACCCTCTTTGGGAGCTGCTCCTCCTTTGACATCCCCCTTCCCGCAGGCTCTGTCTGGCCCTGGGTCGCTCCCGGCTCTGCTCCTCCTGTCACTGTCACTCTGGACCAGAACATCTCACCCTGGGCACATCTGCCCCACCTGGCACCTCCTACCCAGGTCCTGCTGACAACAAAGAGCAAAAGGAGTAAACAGGGAGTCAAGTGGGAGGTGAAGGAAGAGCTGTTTTCATTCGGGGAAATTTTGTTGCTGTTTTTGGTTCTCAGCATGTCAGCAGAAACTCAAGGCTTCTTGAAGGCTGCTCCCAATCTAGTAATTACTAGAGGTGCCTCTAACTCAGCCCTGTCTTGATCTTACACTGTGTGATCACTTTATTATTCAGCTTTATTTTATTATTCAGTTTGATTTGGCAGCTGCCTGAGAATCCTAAGGCTACTCACACTGTATATTTTAAGATCCTTAAAAATCTGTTGATATAAATTCCTCTAAAGTCTTCAGGTCTGAGTCAACATCGTTAATTCTGAAGCTCCAGCCCATCAACTTGGCAGGACGCTCCACACACACATGTATGAGCCCAGCTCAGCAGCAGCTTAAACAGGGATTCTGCTGCAGAAGCTGTGATTTTTCCTCTGGCTCAGAGCCAGCTCAACCCAGGGGCATCATACAAATGCTGCTGCAGAGACATAAAGAGTTCAGCCATTTGGACAGTGTCACAACTGGGATCTTAGAGGAGTGAAAACCCCCTCTTGCTCTGGTGGGGATCTGGGTGCCAACCTGCTAGTCCTGCCTCCAAGGCTTGCAGTGAGACTTTTTTGGCTACAGCAAGCATTCTGTCTTTCCCCATCTCCATCAGACAAGGGGGCATTTGGGACCCTTCTCTGGGTGGAGGCTCAGCAAGGATCTCAGAAAACCCCTCACATCGCTTTATTGGTCCTTGGATCTCAGAGAGATTTGCAGGTTGTTTAATGTTCAGGTTTGATTCCTTCTGTACTTTGATTTCAGATTACTCACCCTCCTCTCCGCCTTTTCATGATCAAAACTAAGATCCAGCTTTCCCCCTCTGACTTCAAATAGTTTTAATCCTGCCTCCCTAACATCTTTTCTCCTTCTAATTCCCTGAAGAATTTATCTTCTGGGATTGCCCCTGTTCACATTCTCTTACATGTTCAAAGTCCTTCACATTCTTCTTTCATCTGTGCCGTGCTCCCCTATCACAGACTTCTCTGATTCCACTTCTTCAAGGGCAGCGACGTGTATTTTCATCCACAACTTTAACAGGTTAGAAGAGCCGGATCCTCACTGCCGCTCTGTGCGCACATCAGAGGGCCAAAGAGAGCCCAGGAAACAATTCAGCTGTTCGTGCGGAGGCTCAGCCAGGGCTCTCCTGCTCGAAAACCATGCAAAAGCCTTGTCCACACACAGAATTGCAGCATCCAGCATGTACCTGGCAGCCACAGCACAGTCATCCCATCTGCTGTGCACTGGTGGATGCTGGAGGTCACAGGGTCATGGACACTCTTTGTTAAAGACAGAAGAGAGACTCAACTGCTCAAAATACATTTGATTTTATTTGTAGGACTTAGTGTTTCCATTAATACAGCCCTGCAATGTTGTCACCTCATAGTCAGCAGGTTGAGAAACTTGTTCGTGTCACTACTAAATTACTACATATTGTTATGTGGCTTTGTTTAACTGTTGTCATTAACTTCACTTTTCAGTGCTGTAATTAGTCCTTTAATCAGCCCTCACTTTACTGCCAGCACCATTCCCCGTCTCCTCCAGGTTTTCCAATGACAAAGTCCCTCCTGTGGTACCTCCTCTTGGTGTCCCTGCCAGGGTTTGCTCAGAGCTCCCACCTCTCTGTGTCCGCACCGTCCTGCCCAGACCCTCCTGTTTCCTCCACTGTAAACTCACATTACAGGACAGCGCTTGATGTTACACAGTTCCCTTTAAAAGGTCATTACACATTTTTCTAGCAAAGAGTTTCTAACTCCTACTCCAACAGCAAATCCACCACCATTTTTGCTCCTGCTGGGTGTTCTAGCAAAGGCAAGCCATCTAGGTTAGGATCAGCCCTTACACAAACCGCAGTCTCAAATCCCCATTTCCCCTGATGCTCCCGTAGGATAACACATAAGGGATGGCAGAAGCCAACGACAGCCCAAACCAAACGCAAGAGCTCACCCAGAAGGAGTCATTCTACATTTCTTTTTTTTACAAGAAACCAATGATAAAAGGAACTCCAAATATCTAAATACGAAATCTCTCTTTCCATCAGGACTTTTTTTCCAAGGAGATATCCTCCTGGTAACTTGCCATACCAGCTGATCTGAGTCAAAGCTACAGGATTATTCCTCTAGGCCATTTTTCTTCAGTGTAGAAGCATGCATATATGCATTTGGAAAAATGAAAGACAGCAGAAGCTGCTGTTAGAAGAACTAACAGCTTCTAGGGTTACGATCCCCCTTGGCAAACCTCTTCCTTTAGGAAGCACGAGAGCTCAGCACCCTCCATCATGAATCCTTCCAGGCTTCCGAGCAGCCCCTGTGCCCTGCTCACAAACCAGACAGCTCTCTGTTCAACGGGCACCTAACGCAAAGCCACTGATTTTCTTTTGTCTTCCTGTTGACTTCACCACATCTCAGGTCAGGCCCCTATCTTGTCAGGCAGCATTTGATGTGTCCAGACATCTAAGACAACGGCAATCGATGAGGGTTGGATGCACAAGTGTTTTGGAACAACCCCATCTGCCGTCCTGGGGGCTCAGATCCCTTTCAAGCTCCAGCCCTAAGTGATTCATCCCCTAGAAATCCACAGCTCAGCCATGCAATTAATCCAATTCTACTAAGTTTTGCTCTGCTGCTCTAACCTCCAAGAGCATTCTTTCTCTCTGACCATACAGATGGCTGAGAAAAGCCCTTTAAAGGATGAGGCACACTGGATAGGGAGACCGGAGTAGTGGAGACTGGGGCAGCATAAACTTTAAATAGCTTCGAAACTCATTAGATTAACAGCGTGTGAATGTATAAAACCAGTCAGTCTGCACAGCGCTCACAAATTTGCTGCTGCTGGTCAATCGGAATCCTGGAGAAGCTGGCATTACAAGCCCTAATGCATTGTATTTAATGCTGCGGTGGGGCTCGAGGTACTAATTACATGTAAGTTTTCCAAGATTTCTGCCGGGAGTATTTCACAGAAAAGATAATTGTTCTTTGGGGGGTTTCAGCACTGTTTTATTTAATTATGTTGGAGTTTTCGTATATATTGTGGGAATGCTAGCGGAAAGGAACCTGTCTTAGCCAGATATAGAGTATACTGGGGAGAAGTAAAGCAGAAAGAGATTTGGGGAGGAGGCTGAAGATGCTCCTGGCTGCTGAAGGCATTCAGGAGCTTGGAAGGGACCACATGAAGAACAGATGTAACATGTAACAGGAGCCTCAACCTCTCAAATAGCACGGATGCTTCTGGAAATATTGCCCAAGGTGAGGATACCAGCTGATAAACCCAACAGCACCAGGTAGGTTTGGTGTAAGCACCTCATAGTCAGGTAGAAGGGATGGAAATGCTGCTAAAATCTGACACTGTTTACCCCAAGAAACATCTGGAAAGCTTTGGGGTCTACGTGCGTGCCTAGAAAGGTGTCGACTGATATGTATTTCACTCCATGTCTCGAAGAGTTTCAAAGCTGCAGAAGCATCTTAACTCCACATCCTCAAAATGAAACTTTGAGACTTTTAACTTTCTGGTTTGAGATCGCTTTAAAAAGATTGACTTCATTTTACACACAAAAGAAGCAGTTTAAAGGATGTCAAAGGTAAAAAACCACTTTTGCTTACCTGAAGCAAAGGTTTCTGTTGACCGGACCTGAAAGAGATTCCTGCCTTCACAAAATTCAGAAATCACACTTTTGGCAGGAATCTGGAAGCGGGCTGAGAAATCTTTTGAAATCACCTAATTTCTCATGAACTGGGCAAAATATCCTAATCCTCACTTCCAAGAGAATAAAGCAACATTTTGACAGGCAGCCTTTGGTCAAGGGTAATAGAAGTGATTGCTGCTGTCTCTTGCTGTTTCAGAAATAATCCACAAGAAACTGGTGGCTGCCAATGAGGAACAGCTGTTCATTAAGAGACCCAGTCAAACCGATAGCATAAAAAGCTGTTTTCTGCCAGATTCAAGGGGAATACAGCACAGAAACACCTTTCATAGCGCACAGGCAGCTTCGACGTTTTCAAAAAGCAACGCTTGTGCCAATTTCACCAAGATCATAAAGCCAGTCAATTGGTTTTTGCCTCCCACCAGTGCAAACCAAATTCAGTCAGATTCAGCATAACTCCTCTTACAGCTCCCGAGACAGTTCCTTAAAGAAATGGTAGCACAGGCTAATAAAACAGAGCAATAATAACAATGAATAAAATGCTCATTAAAATAATAATACTGCTATCACTAAAAAGAATAATGAAAACCTGTTTTACATAATTCGGCTTGCCTGATGAGGCTGTATAGGGCCATACAGAAGCTTAGACAAGGCACAGGAGGCTCTCGTAAGGCTGGAGGGTCAAATTTTCTATTAAAAGCATCCCCAGCTCACACTCCTGTTCTCCATTGGCTTCACTTGCTTTTCCAGTTTTTAATCAGTCCTTTCAACTAAAGCCACCTGAACCCATTTGGTTTCCATAGTTTCGTCTCTTCCCACCCTCCCCTTTTCCAATTCCTACTCAGTGCTTTGGATAAACTTTTCCTGAATACACCATGTCTCAAATGAGTGTGATATTCTGTATTTAAGAGTTACTGAAATATTTACCCCCCTGTTTTCAACAGTAAGTGCTATATTAGCATATGGAAAATGAAGCAAGCATGAATGTTTGTGGTCTTGGGTGTGCTGACAATCCACTCAAGGCTGCGTACCTGCAAAGCTTAAATGAATTTCAATTGACTTATGTCTCAGGTTTGACTGAGCACAGATAAAGGCTCAGCTGTAGCTGGAGCCAGCAAGTCTTTGCCTGAGGAAGGGAGGACTTCAGGACTTGGCTCTGAACACAAAGCATTCTTGAAACACATTCACATTAACCATAGGGTTTTCAATTCATCCTAAACCCCCAAATTGTACTTGATTTTCCTGACAGTCCTGCTTCCATATAGCTGCATTTATGAGCATTTAGTTTGCAAGAGCTATACAGAGGCCCTTTGTAACTCGGCTCCTTTCCATACGTGGTTATCGTAGTGTTTCCTAGTGGTTTGACAGTAAGTTGGAGCAGCAGGTTTACACGCTAGTACGTAAGTGAGTACACCTCCCTTGTACACTGCCGAGGGGTCACAAACACCTTCCCCACCCACACTTCAAGATTCCTCTTTTGACACAAGTCCACATCAACCTATGGGTTTACCACCCATCCACGCAGGCTGGTCTCGAGCAGGGCACAGCGAGTATTAAGAAGCCAGGAAAAGAGTATAAAGGAGCTTAGGGCAGAAAGAGAGACTGTCATGCCCAAAGGAAACAGCAAAGAGTGTCAAAAAGCTGACTATTTAGCCTATTAAATCATGAGGAGTTTTGTTTTTGAATTCAGATGAACTCTCAAACAGGAATTCAGCCAGGTCACCAGCCCGGCCATGCCCAACGCCTTGCTCACAGAGCCACTGCAGACACAGATCCTTCGGACACCAGACACAAGGTAAGAGATAAGATGCAATTTCCCAAGGGGAAGGTGGGCAAACTCCGTGTTTGGCAGCGTCTGTGCAGCACGTCCTTGCAGTTCAGCTCTGGAGGGGGGTCCAGAAGAGGTGGACTTTGTACAGCGCCCAAAAAAGATGGGGCTTGATCCTGCTTTTCTTACCCAAGCTGAGAACACACAGAGAAAATCCACAGGAGGCTTTCAGATACTCATTCCTGCCTGTTTGTACCTTGGTTTGCTTCTGTCCTATTTGTAAAGACCCTGGCAGTACATCTCTGCATACACAAGCTACTGAGTATTTCTTAGACAAGTATAAAACATGTTTTAACTGCTGTACCATAATTCTCTTCTTTTAATTAGAAAGTGTGCTAAATACTCATGTCCTTGGGGATTCTCACTGAACTAGTCAGGTTTCTGATCATGGAAGTTTCGCGTTAATGAGACTTTTAGTTTGACTTACAAAAGCTCTTACATTTACACAGCAAGGCTTTTAACTTCAAAGTCCTTGAGAATTGTTGCTGTGCATCTGCCTTGGCTGGGGCCTCAATTCACAGTTCTGGTCTCTGTTTATTATGTAGGGAATGTTTTGTTTGGTGTTTATAGACATATATTTACAGCATTTAGGGATATTAGAGCTTATATCAAGCTCCATTACTATAAACACTGATCAAAGGGAGAGTAAAGTGAAGCTGGAGCACTCGAGGAAAATATCTCTGTAGTCACGATGAGAAAGGGCGACGGGGAGAAGCGGGGAAGCTGCTGCCTGGTTACGCCACTTCCAAACCCTGCAGCTCTTCTCTGCCTTCCCACCTGCAAACCACCAGCCCCAAATCCATTTTGATAGAGCAGGGAAAGCACCTCAATTCCTGCAAAGATTCACACGCATGTGTTTGCTTGGCGCTGTCTGTATTGAGGAGCATCGGGTGGTTTTCAAGCTCCAGAAAGCCTGTAAACGCCAGGCAAGAGGAGCGCTGGAGTGTCTGGTTTTATTGTGTTTCCTAGTTTCATTTTTTTTCCAGTGGGAGACAGAAAAGGAAATTGTTTCGGTGACTGTTTAAGTCAGTGTAGATCCATAAATACTTTTCCACCATGTTTATTTATCTTTCGCTGCTATGAATGTTTTTCCAGAGTCACAGTAATGCCCTTGTAAGTCATATGTCACATCCGTTGCCTCATCAATTTTCCTTTTAAACGCTGTCACTTAGGGAAAATCAGAGAAGTCGGTTGCAGCTTGAACATTATCTGGTTTTGGACAGTTCACTTTTCAGTTTTGTAAGGGCTTTGGAGGGCAGATGCTTAGTTCAAGGTTTTGATATCGAAGTTCTGCAGCTCTACGGCATTTGCACAGCTTTGCACATCTACTGTCACCTTCCTCTGCGGTTCTGTCCATGTCCATCACCCCTCCGACACACCAGAGTACCCAACTCACAGACACTAATTAATATTAGATACAAACTCTGAGGATAGACATAACCTACATTGAATGGCTTCAGACAAAACCCAGGAATTTTAGTAATTTAGGACCTTAACTTGCATTTGGACTCACTCTTTTAAAAAGTTGCCCTTAGATGTGGGTTGTAAGCACTCGCAAATCCATCCTTGAGGCCTTTTAGAAGAACATCAGGCTGGAGGGGTGGCCATTGGGGCAGACACTGGGGCTCCGGCATTTCCCAATCTTTCCCTAGCTATGAACTGGCGAAAACAACATATTCAGCCTGGAAGCAAGAGCTCTCCAGTGAGGAGGAATAAGCAATATTTGGTGCACTCATAAATATAGTTATTACTTTGCAAACTAGTTAAACAAATGGTTTCCTTTCAGGGTCTTAGTGATGTGTGTGGTTGGCGACTCCTCCTCCGTGCTGCTCTCACACCGCTGGGCTCGCTCCATCTCCAGCCCCAGCTGCCAGGAGCCTTCTCTGCAGCCTGCACCGCTGTGCCTGCTGTCCGTGTATCCATGGGACAACGGGGTATTCATGTACATCACAGGCATCTTTCAACTAACACGTTACAGACTGGGCAATGTTTGCTGTCTCCCTCTGGGAACTGTACTGGATGGTTGGTGTAGGCACCACCTCAGATGGTCAGTGCTGGGGAGGTTCACGGGGGATGGACCAACCGCTCCACCAACCTGCCCACGCTTAGGGATGGGGCAGCCACAGGGGACACAGAGCTGGACGTGTGGGGCTCAGACAGATCCTTGGACACAGGAGCCAAGGGCAGGGTGAACCCCTCCTGCTGGTAAATACATCCCTCTCAAACCATTTCCTACTCTCTATTGGATTATTATTCACCCTTGTTTCCTGTGACGATAATATTACTCTTTGCCAACAAGACAGCAGAGTTCCCATCCTGAGGATCTCTTGTGTAAGCACAGCAAAACTGAAACCCAGAGGACTGCAAAGCGTGGACTGCAATCCTCTTCCTAGAGAAGTCCCACTGGCTTGCAGGTGGAGGTTAAATTAAATCTCTGACACGGTAAAACTTTCTCACCAAGTGCATCTTTGTCCCCCTCCTGTGGCTGGATCTGATCATACACACGTGTTGATATGGTGGCCAGGGTTGGATGGACCCTCAGCAATGAAGAAAGCAATTGAAACTAATGATATCTGAAGGATGCTCCTGCCCTGTCCTGCCTATCCTCTTCTGCAGAGAGCACAGATCTGAAGGGCTGGAGGGGCTGACTTCTGCTGTGGGAAGAAATGTTGCTCTTCCCCAAACACTCACTTCAGTCTCTGACTCTCTCAGCCCCGTGTTCCTCTTCAGGAATAACCAAATGGAGTCCAGCCACCCCAGCTGTGCCGGCTTCTGCACGGGACGTGCAACAAATGCATTCAGCCTGCTGCCTATGTATGCTGATTTAAAATAATCCTTCCGCCAGCTCTAAGGAGAAGACCATACTTGAAAATTAAGTTAGAGCCGGCTGCCTATAGAAATGACTATGGCCATGTTAGGAAATTCTTTTAAAGTGTCTCTGGAGTTTGGGGAAATAAAAAAATAAACAGATTGTCAGGACACAGCTGCTCGGGGTTCCCACCATTCCCTGGGTGCAGCCGTCGTGTGAACTCTTCTGTAACGGGATGTGAACAGAGACATCCCAGGAGGATTTATTCTGACCCCGCTGCTGCCCTGCCTGACCCACCTTTGCCCTGTGAAGAGATTCTGGCAGCCAGTGCTTGAAAAACAGCCTTTTATGTTCTTGCTTTCCCCCCTCTTTTATTAATTTGCAGTCACAACCATCGCTATTTGATCCATGCAGCCAAGAATGTCCAGCTTCATTATTCAGACAGCAGCTGAACAGACCAGAAGGCCAAGTGTACACATACACACAAGCTCTGCAGACCTCTAGGCAAGACACAACACTTGAAATTTAACAACAAAGTGCCTTAGGATGTTTTGTACCTTTCAGAAACGATTTTTTTTTTTTGTGGTTTCTGTGTCGTTCTTGCTGAACCTCCTTCCTGCAGGTTTTTATTATGCAAGAGTTTGTCACAAGAAGTCTGCATAAGGATAGGGAATTAAACCAGTGTCTCCCAAACCCAGATCAGTACCACAACCTTTGGCTCATCTTCTTGCCTCACTTGTCTAGCAATGGGTACTGTACAAAGGTGCACAGGAATACATTATACCCCGAGGTCAAGAATGCTGGATGAAAAGGATGAATATATACAAGCGCATGTCCTAGAAATCTGCTCTGTACCCTCCACGGGTTTACAAATAGCACTACTTAGCAGGAGAAATTAAATCCACAGCCTTTCAGCAAAGCAGGAACAGCACGTTGCTACTGCTGCTATTCTGTGAACCTCAGAGGGTAACACATCCAACATCACCGCCCGCGCTAGGAGGGATGTGTTAGCTCTCTGAATATCCCTGATTAACACAGCTTTTTCCCAGCGTTTTGTATCATCTACGTACACACTGCAACAAGGTTTGTGTGGGCTAATAATATCTTGTACCAATACAGCAGCACGTTTAATCACTAATTTGAGCGGCTCTGCTAACAGGCAGCTCTGCCCAAGTACATGGGGAACACCAGCAACCCCTACGGTTTGTGGGACAGCCAGGCCAGGAATGACACCCTGGACCTCACAGCCCCTCTGGGGATGCATCAGTACCTTGCAGAGCCCAGGAGGTTTTCAGCAGCCTGGAAAATGGCTTTAAAATACCGCAGTTTCCCTCGAGTGCTTCTGTAACGCTCGTGGTGCAGATGGGCTGACGTGAGGTTGAATCCAGCCCCCCACCTTCCTTAAAAAATAAAGGATGTGCTGTATAATATTCCTCTTTGAACAAAGGGTAAAACAGTAGGTATTACACAGGTTGGCTAGCAGTGTGATGGGTACCACTTGCTCTTTTTTACCTACACACCTTCCTCGCTTAACATCTCCCTTCCAGGGCACCAACCTCCTTCTTAAATAAACACAGCCTTGCTCTCCAAGGCAGGCAATTTCCTGCGATGCACAAAAAACTCAGGCTCCTTTTTCAAGCTGGGGAAATCCTTCAGCAGAGATAAAGCCCTAGGATGCTAAGCTGAATCACCAACATAGATTTTAAAAATAGTCACCCAGCAGGATAACAGACCCAGCTCGCTGCTGGCTTGGCTGCCGCCTCTTCTCCTCCGCCAGGACACCTCCCTCCAGCACTGCTGCAAGGGCTTGTTCCTCATCTCCACAGTACGTTTATAAATGAATATCACCACTGAAACATCCTGCTTTTGTGAGCCTTAGATGTCTTGGCATTGAGTAGGCACCATGAGCACTAATTAATCAGTGTGTGGGAGGTGTGCTGGGTCTGCGGCAGTGAGTCAGTGCAACGAGTGCTCAGCCTGAAGAGAGCACCTGGAGCAGCCAGAGAAATCAGCCCAGGACCGGGGGCTTGAGGATCTTGCTCTTTTGGGTGCTGGTGGCTTTTGTGGTTGTTTCTTGTGGTTGTTTTTGGGTTTTGTGGTTGTTTCTAACATCTTTCCTTTGTGTTCCTCATACAGAAACATCCTCTCCCTTTCATCAGATCAGGAACAAGCTGTGCTGCTCAGGGGGTTGCTCCAGCATGACCCTTTGGAGATGGATGAGAACAGGGCACTGTGCATTGTGTGGATGTGTAACCATAGAACCACAGAATCATTTCAGTTAGAAGAGACCCTCAAGGTCATCAAGTCCAACCATAACCCAACTCTATCACTAAACCACGTCCCTAAGAACCTCATATATACGCCTTTTAAACACTTCCAGGGATGGTGACTCCACCATTGCCCTGGGCAGCCTGCTCCATTGCTACACAACCCTCTCTGTGAAGAATTATTTCCTAATATCCAATCTGAAGCTTCCCTGGCACAACTTGAGGCCACTTCCTGTCATCCTAACCCCTTCTACTTGGGAGAAGAGATCAACCCCCTCAATGCCACAACCTCCTTTCAGGCAGCTGTAGACAGTGATAAGGTGTGTGTCAGGTCGATGTCTCTGCCATGACTTTGCCAGCTCGTGGTTTCACGCATTGTTGTGGGAGCAGGGTAAGCCCTGGGGAGGATGGAAATGAAGGGCCAAGTGGAGACCAGAGGAAGCTGGGGGTGAAAAAGGCTCATGAGATGCCCACAGACTCCTGAAAAGCTGCAGCACAGACTTGCAGGAACGGTGAAAGACCTGCCCCATCAGCACTGCGTATAGTAGCACAAAGAGAAATGGGAAGCAAATAGGAACCTTTGAGGAAGCAATGTTGGAGGAGTCCTGACAGAATTTATGGGGTCTTCAAATGGCCTCAACGGCCGATTCTCTTTCACCTGCAACCGATGGGTGTTTTACAGCTGACTCTGGCAGGAGCAGCAGTACAGAAAGTCTAGGCAGTGTCTGTGCTGGTCCTCACCCGCTTTGACAGCCCCACATCTTCAGTGGCCTGCAGTGATCTCCCCTCTGGCTGCTAGCAGCAAGGTGCACTTTCTGAAACACTATCCCTGCCCCGCACTGAATCACACTCCAGTATATTGGGAAGCAACCTCTGCATCACTCTCTGTTACTGAATCAAGAAATTCTCCTGCTTGCAGAACGAGAGCTCCAACACCACTACTACTCTTGCCTGCTCTGGAAAATCACTTCCATGCTATGCACTGTGTGCTACAGAAGATCTTTTTTTGTGTAAAATGTTAATAACCATACTTTTGTGAGCATGCTACCCCCAGAATCCTTCCTTCACCGTTAGCTGTTGGCTCCTCCCTGCAGCACTCCTTGTGCCTAGTGCTGGCATTTGGTATCACAGCAGGAATGAAACAGAACAAAACAAACCAAAAACATATTTGCTTTTCAGTATAGCTGCAGTGGGAGTGTGGCACAACATACGGCCCTAGGGAGGAGCATTTGGTTCACTCAGCCTGAGACTGAGGGTTGTGAATGCGAGCACAGTTTAACATAAAGGTCATCAGATAGCTGGCACAGTTCCTACCCACCTTCTTTTGCTCTAAAGTCTGCCATGGAGTGTGAGAAACAAGGATTTGCACTCTTGGGACATGTTATCAAGCTGCCTCTTGCTGACAGTATTGCCCTGAAAAATGGAAATCTCCAAGTGCAGAAGGAGAGATAACAGAGCAGGTGCCTCCCTGGTTTACAGGTGAATCGGGGGATCCTCAACCTGGAACATAACTGCACGGCTTCTGGCACCTGGGATACAGCACGATTTCTGCTGAGCTTTTTCAGGAAGTCTGATTGAGGAATACAGGGGAACCAGGTGTATTGAGACCTGCCATTGTACCTGGGCTCCGTGTCTGGACTGGTAGGGGTTGTCTCGCTTTTCTTCTCAAGCTGATCTGACCCACGATGGTCCCAACACTGCAGTGCTGAGGTTTCTCAACTCTTCCCACTCCAGGATGCATTCAGGATGTTCCAACCCATGTCAAGGGAAGATTTCCTACTGAATTCAGTGGGACAAAGATCAGGAGACGGAGCTCAGCCCACAAAAGACAGGTTTTTAGCTCAGCAGAGAGAACACTTGTGTTTTCTGCTGTTGTGAACAGTTTGGTCTGGTTTGCCTTGGAGGGCAGAAAGCAGCTGCTATCGATATCTCTTTAAAATAGACATCAGTATCACTCAGAAAACTTAGGATTCATTTAGCCTAGTTAAAACCATCCTCTGTTATGTTCTACTGCAATAATTTAAAACAAACGAGTTCATCAACACTTTAATTCTCCAGGTCTCTGCATCACAGTGTCTGGGAACGGGAGTAAGCCAGTAGTTTTTTGTTTAAACACCAAGAGTGTCAGAAAAGATTAAGCAATCGCTTTGTGAATTCCTACAGAGGGAAGTGCTCACGGACGCAAGTGTCGGCTGGGCTAATGCTGTTTGCCACTGTAACAAATGAACAATGGCACCTATCCGTGCCCTGAACCTGCCATAGTCAAAACCAACCTGCTGCAGCAATGATGGGATATTCTCATGAGGCTCCACGCAGTGTAAACCAAGCAAACAGAAAAGAGCGATGATTTGAGGGTAAAGAAGCGGGCTGGTGCAGGTATAAGCATTACTCATCTTTTGGCTATTTTTAACCACAGCATGAGAGGATTCTTTGAGGTTTCAATAATCAAGGGGTTAGTAAGAAGGGTGGCAATGAACCAAACAGTCAGTGGACCAGGGAAACTTCTACAACCCAGACTGAGATGTCCGTACCAGTCAAGTGCCAGCTGGTTGTTTCCAACACAGAGCACACCAGATACAGAGACATACAGGAGTTTCTTTGCTGAACAGACAAACACACCCCTCTCCTTCCACAAAATGCAGATACACCACTCATACCTGTCTGCAATACCCTGTGCCACTCTGACCGTCCTATCTCAACAAAAGGAGATCATAGAGCTGGAAAAGACACCAAGAAAGGCTGCAACGATGATGAAAGGTATGGATCAGCTATAGGCAGGCAGTGCTACCACAGGCAAACCTGAACAGAATGCAGTCACTCATATGGCACTGCATCATATGGGAATGACAATTTTTCCTTTACTTTTCTGATCTCCATGCATAGAGTGGCTGTAGTTCAGCCCAGTTCCCAGAATCTAGGGACCAGATCCTCAAAAGCACTTAAACGAAATGAGATTTAGGCACCCAAACACCTTTGAATATTTGGGTAGAGTTGTTCCCATGTGCTGCTAAAAGCTCCATCACGTTCAGGGTAAACACAGACAACCAGACCTGTGGTGCCAATGGGGCAGAGCCAAGGCATTCTTTAGAGCTTCTCATGTTGTATTACACCCAGAGAATGAAACAGGGAATTTCAGGTTTTAATTCATCACTTTACATGCAGATTAAATGTTGTATATTGTCACAAGTGAATTCAGCCAGTATTTAAAATAATGGAAATCTGCTGCTTGGATTTCTAAACAAAAATTCCCCATATGTTGCTCGTGCTCCCCTGCATGAGCTGTTTCATTTTAGCTTTTCTATGTTCTCTCTTTCAGACTGCCTGAGAGAGTTTGAGGGGGGAGAGGGGGACGGGGAAAAAGCAAGAACAAGAAATAATTGTTGGGATTATTCCGCAGGATGGCTGGATGACATTTTGTCCCTGTTTTTCATGGGCAGAACTATCGCAGTGCTTAAAATTAAGCGCATGTTTAAGTGTTTTGTTGATCTGAAGCCAGAATACTCAAAACTGTATCTGATTAGTCCCTCCTGACCTGGTCCAAAGCCAATTTAAATGGTTACAAAACTTTAAAATGCCTAAAATGTGCTTAAGTGCCCCAAAGATCCCTAACGCACAGTTGAGATCGCTCCATACAACCACAGCCCTTCCTCAAGGAGAAGGATTACATTTAGTCCCCTGGAAACCAAGAGCTGAAAAGTTAAGTATGTTGACATTTTCTTTCAAGAGCAAAGGAATCGGAAAAAATAAAGCAACCATCAGGAAACGATGCCTTTCAGGAACCTAGAAAGACAATATTCCTCCCTCGCCCTTCCTCTGCGTCTCAGGGTTTCGTTATTACTGTGTGGGCTATAAGCCACTTGGAAAGCTCAGCGTGGAAAGCTGCATGAATTACAATGCACGGAGATTGACTGGGTTGTAACCTGTAATGTATTACTTATTTTTTATTTTAATTGCAAGCAGTCTCTGAAACATTATAGAGCATATAGCGCTAGACACAGCAGAAGTAATTAAAATGAGAGGGCCACATGCAGTCGGCAATAAAACACCAAATGTAGGCAGCTTAGGAAAAATGTCATTGATTCAGCATCAGAGAGGCCGGGAGGAGAAGAGGCGGGATTGAGATTGTCAACAACAGATCATACTCAAAATGCAGCAGCAAGCGCTACAGCCGTTTAAAGCAAAAGCAGCCGAGGGCTGTGTTGTTGTAGAGCTGCAAACGTCTCGAACGGGGACGCTGACGTCAGCTCCTGAAGGTGGTTTCAAAGAAACAAGCCAAGCCTGAGCAAGCTGCTCTTCTCCCATCTCTGCAAGGAAGAATCTGGGTCACAATTTCTCCCGTAGGAAAAATGAAATGCTTTCACACCATATTAAAAATAGTAATAATTAACTAAAGGGGGTAGAATAAGAATCCACGGCTGTTTGTTTGAAGTGGATGTAAAGCGATAAAACTGCAATTCAATTCTGAGCAAGGCCAGGGAGCTCATTGGAGGTGAGCGAGGAGCTGTTGTTTTGCTCAGCTTGCTTGTCCAATTCCTCCTCCAGCCCGAAAATTACTTCAAAACATCAATATACCCGCGTTCCTGCACACCCTAACTGGGTGTCACCCTGACTTGTATTAAATGGCATTGACCGTCTGAATGAAATTGGCTACAGCAAAGGTTAATGATCATTTCTACCTTTAAATAGTTTATGAAGATGTTTGATGCCTTCTAACAAGGCAGCTCTTGGAACTTGCTGCTCTTTCCACTGACTTGCATATCATTGATCTTTCTTCTTGAAATGATTATCCCCAGGCAACCTATAAATCTCACTTACTCTGGCTCAAAAATGCTGGACAATATAATGAACTGTTATGAGGGCAAAGACAGTGGACAGGGTCACCTCTTATTAGCTGGTAGCATATGTGCTTGGCTGTGTGCTTGGACCTGCACGTCTTTACCTATGTCTCAGAGAGGCAAAGAATGAAGCAGAAACCTTAAGGCAGATTTTGTAATTAAAGAGTATGCATTAGTTCCAAGTATGGAACATGACAGGTCTACATGCTGCTAAATACAAGGGGCTTAATAGCAAACTGGGATATAACACCCCACCCCACCGTTTAGTTCAAAAGCTGTCCTGCTACAAAAGTATCTGCAAGGGCAATTCCTTCCCCATTGCTCCACTTGCAATGAGGGTCCTACGGGTCTTGAGAGACTGAGAACACGGAAATTACAAGCTGCACACGTCCAGAGCGGTCAAGAGTGTCATCAAAGCCCCAAGCCACAGTGCACAAGTGCTAGAGAGTTTTACATGGAAGGATTCTGATGGTTACAGGAGTCTGTAAGGTCCTGTGTAAAAACAAACCAAATATCCTCAGCTATGAACTGTAGCCCCAGCTTCAGGTCGAGTTCAAGTGCATGTGTTTGGGAGCAGGGCCAGTCATCATTATCTTTGACCACTGTCTAACAGGTATGCAGCTTCAGGGACTTGGATGTGTTTAGTTTCTGCTTCCAAACACTGAATATTTTTATGCGGGGTTTTCTTTTGGCAGATAGAAAAGCTCTTTATCTCCACCTGTCTCGAGAACAGCTTGTCAGCAAGTCACTTTTCACCTCAGTAAACATCGCTCGCATTTCTTACAACTGGAGCACCTCTTAGGAGAACTCCTGACCAGACCCGTTCCACAAATCCTTGAACTCCAAACTCAAGCCAGGTTTGGCCTCGAAAGATTGAACTGCTCTGCCCAAGACCTAAGCTACCGACATGCTTAACCCCTTTCTCTGAGGTTAGAAGGAAATCAAGAGTAATATTTCATAGGTACCAACAATCAATAGAAGAAACCCATATTTTTTTCTAGTTTTCTAGTTAGAATTGTCCACACTTAGAGAAGGTATTGAAACAGGTAACTGCAGCTCCAGTGTTATCACCAGATAAAAAGCAGGCTGCAGGTTCTAAACTGCTTCAAATAGGAAGAAAACAAGTAGGGAAAGGCAAAACATCCACGTAACATCAGTGAAGTCACTAAAGACAGAATCAAGAGAGGTGTTCATGGACCTGTTGGAATGAGTCTAGATGAGGCCATGGAGGTGATCACAGAGGCTGGAGCAGCTCTGCTGGGAGGACAGGCTGAGAGAGTTGGGGTGTCCAGCCTGGAGAAGAGAAGACTCTGGGGAGACCTCAGAGCAGCCTCCAGTACCTAATGCGACCTACAAGAAAGCTGGAGAGGAACTTCTTACAAGGGCAGGTAGTGCTAGGACAAAGGATAGTAGTTTTACACTGAAAAAGGGTAGAGTTAGATTAGATATAAAGACGAAATTGTTCCACATGAGGGTGCTGAGGCACTGGCACAGGCTGCCCAGAGAAGCTGTGGATGCCCCACACCTGGAAAGGTTCCAGGCCAGGCTGGACAGGGCTTTGAGCAACCTGGTCTGGTGGAACGTGTCCCTGCCCATGGCAGGGGTTGGAACAGATGAGCTTTAAGGTCCCTTCCAGCCCAAACCATTCTATGAGGAGGCGGAAGCAATGGGCAGATCCATGGACACAGCTGGTATTCCTGCTGTCCGTGCCCACAGGTGTATGATAAGCAGTTCATTTGACTCTCAGAGCTTCCCAGCTGTTGGGATGGTCAGCAGGCCCCCCGTGCTGTGCAGCAGTGTAGGGACAGTCAGCAGCAAGCCCTGTGTGGCGAGCCCTGAACGGCACCGCATCCTCTCCCCAGCGCTAAGGAAGCAGCGGTGCTGGTGAGCTCTTCTTGCTCCTCCTGGCACCATCCAACAGTTAATCAGGAAAGATGTTTGTCCACACCATCATTTTTAATGGGTTTGAAAAGAAAAAAATATGGGCAGTTCTTAAACCCCAGACAGTGAACACAAATATAAATCTCCCTAGGCAAACCAGGGTAAAGTCCTGATGCACTTTACAAGCTGTAAACACTGCTTTTATTAGCCATTTATGGGCCACTTTTCCCAACGCAGCTTTAATATTAAACAATAAAGCTCACAATACACTTACAAAGAAAAACAGACTCTCTCATTTACTCCTGAATTAGAAGTGTGGCATTGCCTGATCACATAAAATCTGCAGAAATAAGGTTATTCAGTTTAGCCTGCATATTTTTCATGCTTGATGCCCCATGCAGGACATACTATACAGTGAGACAGAGAAGAAAAGATTTGGAAGCCAGTGGAAACGGTCATAATGAACTTTTGGAAAGTGTTGGGCAGCCCTGTTACCCACATCAGTATGCGTACAGACTTCAAGGAAATATGTCTTTGTAGTTATGGGTATTTATCAATTATAATCTGATACATCAGACGTCTCGTGTAAGATAAGGCCTGATTGTACCAGGGACTGCATGCAATATGCATGTAGTTTATATTCAAAATAATACTAACTTCTTATTTTGAGTCAGAATAGGAAAGGGAAGTACTTCTAATCCTGCCTATAAATGGAAAACAGGCTCAGGAGGTGAAATGAATTGGCCAAGATTACACAGGAACCAGAAAGAGAACGAACATCAACTCACCCACACAAAATCTGTGCAGAACACATGCTGTCCCTCAGCAGAGCTGATGTGAAGGTTGCTTTGTGCCTTTAAAGGATTTCAACACCTGGCCAGTGTAGGGAATGCTGGAGCTGGTCATGTGCCACCCAAATCACAACTACCCAGGCTTTCTGGTGCAAGCAAGAGAATTTGTAATCCCACTGCACCAGCATGTGTTGCTTTGTCCCTTCACAGGCCCCAACCTGCTCAAGCTCGGCTTTAAGAACGTCAAAGAAAATGCAGCTGGTTTGTTTCTTTTTTTCATCTGGCAGCCACACGGACATACACACTTGGCCAGTCTTCCAACTCAAACCACGCCTGGCTGGGAGGCTTGTAAAAAAAACCCATCTTAGGGCTTCCTAAAAAAATCAACCGGATGGGCCAAGTCTCTGTGTATCTGGTATCTGCTAGAGATGGCTCAGCTCACCAAAGCAGAGGGACTGAGACTTCCTGGCTGAGCAGGCGACTGCTGAAGCAAAATCAAGCTCCCGAATGAGCTCACCCATCCCACAGGCCTGCATTAGGAACAGCCCAAAACAAGGAGCGAGTTTTAGTGAGGGCTGGGCCTGGTTCATGCAGCTGCAGGGGAAGACAGAAAGAGCGCACTGAAGATTTGATTTGTGGAGAAAATTGCACTACAGGACTCCATAGGGTCCTACAAGTCTAGCAGCCAGGTGTCCAAATCCCAGTTCACCTAATTTGTCCTCCGATTCCTCCTGCCCCAGTCTCCCTGAACTGTTATCTCTTTGCCTCATTAAACAAGTCTGTTTCCCCTTAAGATGTTCAAGGAACCCGTCTGTCTGGAAAACAGACTGCCCAGTGGTTTGTAAACTAATTTGAGGTCCTTTAACATAAAACATTCTAACGAATTATAATAGATGCAAATTTAAGGAGAGAAAACAGGCCTCGACAGAGTACTGATCCAAGCCTTCTCAAATGTGGCAGGGACAGGGATGTGACACACAGAGCACAGCTGGGGTCTGGTGAGCACCACGAGCAGAGCACATGCAGTGTGCAGTGCCAAAGCTCAGTCCAGATCAGAGTTCTGCCTATTGGCTCATTTAATACGACTATTAACCAAATTATATCAAAACTATATGGAAAACTCCAATGATTTTGCAAGGAAACATTCTGTGAGAAGTTCTACTAAAATTCAGATAGCTCTGCAAAGGAGAACACAAACTAAGTAAAGCCCCAGCTTCCCGGTGGTGACCCTCACACACTCAACCAGTGCTCAGGTACCACTCGGCACAAGCTGGAGAGGTAGCAGTCAAGTTAGGTTTAATTATAGTGTGTATTCTCTCACTCTGCCATCCCTGGAGACATCCCAGGCCAGGCTGGATGGGGTTCTGAGTAACCTGATCTGGGTGTCCCTGCTCATGCCAGGGGTTGCAATAGAAGACCTTTCAAGGTCCCTTCCAAGCCAAACCATTCTATGATTCTATAAATCGGTGGCTTTTGGCCAGGATGCCTCAAAAAACCTCTTACTTTCCACTTAGCTGGTTGTGTCCAAGTTGGGCTACCCACCTCACAAGGAAAGTTGTCTTTGCACATCTACCTCCAGCACTGTGTGGATGTGACGCCCGATCCAGCTGGCACAAGCCCATCCATCGTTTCAACAACCCTCACCTGAAACGGAGCAGCGGGATCTGCCAATATGCTGCAAACATGCCCGCCGTACTTACAGCAGGCACTTCTCCCCAGCCACCCAAAATAAACACTCCAGAATATTCAATACAACATGTCCATCTTCATTTTTTCTGCTGGATTATTGGCTGCGATCAAACGCCAGTGCTTGTGTCAGCCACCGACCGCGCACGGTGACGGTCCCCGGCGCAGCCACGTCCTGTTTGCGTGGTGCCACCAAACAGTCGCTGAGCTGTGGCCACGCACCCGGGAGGTTTGCGTTGTCTTTAATGACTGGAGAACAGAGACTGCTGTTTTCTCAACAGAACGCGTGTGGATAGTGGCTTGTTTTACATGGATTAAACAATTATTGACACTGTCACAGACTGTGTCTGCTCTAAGAATAATAAAGTGAATGGAGGGTGGTGGTTTCTTTTTTTTCCCCTGAGGTTTCTGAATTATTAGTAAATGCTGGTTATTACAGGGGCCTAGAAAAACACTAGGAGAAAAAAAAAAGGAGCATGCAATTAAAACTGTGCCATTGCTAAATGTAACCACAAATCAGTGACTAAGGAAAAAGGAAACTTGCTATTTAAAGACAAACTGCTCCTGTTTAGTTAAGCCTAGGAGCTTGAAGCAGCAATTGTCAACAAGAGAAAAAGGAATATTACCCTTGAAAATCTATACAAATTTTAATTACAGTTGGCATTTTTGAGACTGGTGCTGCAGATTGTCATCAGATGGAAAATTGCTGTCATCTTCCTACCCTTAGGGACACAAACGCTCAGTGGAACTGACTGTAACTCTACACCAGGCTCCAACCTGCCTTGATATTGGCTTTGCAGTTGGAAAGGAAACCTTCAGCTGTCATATTTAGACAACAAGCCACTGTGGATTGAGTGAGACCTCTTCACAACATGGCAGGGGATGGTGAAATCTTCCAGCGATGAGCAGATTGGTCAAGTCTGACTGTGTGGGGTGAGGAGTCCAACAGCTCTGCAGAAACCTCTGCAAATGGGGCCTTCGTGCCCCAGAGACGCTGCTGGAGGGTCCAGTGCTGGGAGAGGGGATGATTTTGCTGAGTTTGGGCAACACAAAACACCACCTGAACTTCTGCCACCAAAGCCAAGGCTGTGCTGCAGCACTGCTTCAGAAACAGAGCTGCTAGCAGCTCTTACACGGGGCTGCCACGGCGAATTCACGTCTCCAGCGCTCACAAGCTGCTACACCAAGAGCAAAGGCAGGTACAAGACCGGACAATTTGAAAACAGGCCCAAACTGCAGATGTCAACTTCTGAAATAGGAACTCAGATTGTGGTCCTCTCCTTCCCTGCTCTTTCCAGCTCCCTGCAAGCTTGGAAGGGGGCAATGCCAGGGAAAAAAATGGATCCCAATCCAGTGTTTTACAAGGACAACGCTGGAATTTCTATGAGCCAACTTACAAAACTATCTATTGGGCCAGACACTGGAAAATATCATGTTTCTTCCCCAAACAGGAGACTGATCTTGAAGAGAAATTTCTTATTTAAAGGTAGAAGGAAGTGAAACAAAGCAGCAGCATCTCCCTTCATTTTAGAACCAACACAAAAGAAGTAAGGGGCTTTGATAGCATAAAAGTAGTGTGTGCTGTCAGTGAGCTCATCCTTTCGACCCGCAGGACAGCTTACTGGCTTTTCAGCTCTGTCTCTGGGCAGTGTACCTGAGATCTAACACAAAGTCCTTGTCAGTTCCTTGTGACTTTGACTGGAAATCCCAGCGCTGAGAGGGAAATCTGCTGGGCTTTGATGTAGAGATTTTGGTAGCACCTCTGCCTTCCCAACTCAGAACACACTCATTTGATGTATTGTTGAGTAAGGTATTTGTTATCTTCTCAGAGAACATGCATGTAACTTGGTAAATCTATTTCCTGACTGCCTTCTAAGACAGATAGTACAAGGGTTGTTTCGGAGGCATCAGTTTATCTGATACAGGGAACAAGGCTGGAGACAAATGTAGAGACCTCCAAAGTGCTGGCGTTACATGTCACTCCAAGGTCCTCCCCTCGTTTCTTCCAGGTACAACTGTGCCAGAAAGCACATTCCCTTCACATCAACTATACTGTCATTTCATTTTTATCTAGGACATCAAGAGGTTTAGGAGACAGTCTCTCCTGGATCAGCAATATGTACTAGTAGCAGCAGGAATGGAACCCGTGCAGCACCCATCAGTACAGGCTGATCCATTCCCACACTGGGACAGACTTGTTCCCACTGCCAGTGTCCCCACACACTCCCATTTAACCATTAAAGGACCAGGCTGGTTATTTTTCCTGCCAGCATTAAACCGTGACAGGTTTTTCTCAGCCCCTGCTGGGCTCCCCCTTTGCTGTACAGGGAGAGAGCCACACTTGACATTTTCTTCCATTACCTCAGGAAGCTGAGTGGCTCTAAAGGTGTTTTGGGACACAGCCATGAGCCTCTTCTGAGCATTGAGGCATCTCAGCTGAGCAGCACGGCCAAACCAGTACTGGTGGTGGGTGGCAGGTCCCTTCCACACTCTTACTGTATTTCTGTACACGACAGACAGACATGAGTAGCTTCAACAATAACCTTCTATTGTTCTGCTTGGGGAAACAACAAACAAACAAACAAACAACAAACAAAAAAGCACCATAGGCTATTTCTGTGTGACAGGAAGGTCCTGGGGTAACCATTACAGCTCCAGTGCTGGCCCCCTTTATTTGTTGCTGGGGCCCTACCCTAATCCTTTACTCAGAATTCCTGTGAGGTCCTAATTCCCTTCTATGACCTTTACCTCTTCTGTATTATTCTGGTAAGCTTATTCTTTTTTTAAATTTCCTAGGGTTTGATTTGCCAAGTTTCACCCTCAGAGCTCCCTGTGTAATATATTGTTGGGGTTTCCTTGTTCCTATGAAGTTTTAGAAACGTCTCGGTTCTGTAGCACTTTGACAGCCGTATCACACAGGTATCTCTACTTTGCCTTAACATGTTAGAATGATAGATAAATAAATCTCTGCCTTTTGACAAGCCCAAGTTATTTAATGAATACTGATTAACAGTTCATCCACACAAGTATGTTTATAATTACATCCATTACACAAAAGGAAACTGAGGCCCTGGGAAAGCGCGAGAGTCCCTTCTTCAAAGAGCAACTCGCAGCCGTCACTCAGAAGGGATCAAAAAGTCCTTTCTAAGGAAATTATACAGTCACCAGCATCCAGGATTTGAATAATTCCCGCCTGTAAGAGAGCTGGGCTGCCTTCCCTGGCATGCCAGCGCACCCAGAAACAACCAGCCCAGCCTTGCCAGGAGATAAACACCTCTCACAAAGGTACAAAGAGAGCCAAGCGTGTCTAACATCTTGCTGGATCAGCCTCATAATGCATTTAAAACAATGGAAGAGAAAAGCATGTGTTCCTTTCAGCACAATCTATGCCTTATAATCAAGTCTAAATATTCACAACCCGCTCGGATCCTAATGAGGAGAATGACTTAAATGGCAGAATGTTCTGCTCTTTCTACAGGTTTACAAAAATGAAATTAAACATAGGCTTTCTATTACAAAACAATAGGCAAATTGAAGACCAATTATGCAAACCCATCAGAGAACCTGGTGAACTGTGGAGAATTTTGCATTTCTGAGGCGGAATGACTTTTTAGATGAAAAAAAACTCTACTCCAAGAAATTGAGAACATCTGTGCCATCAAAGAAAGAATGCAGTGAATAATTGGACAATCATAGACAGGCAGCCATTTGAATATGAAGCTGTTTGTAATGTCGCAGTGGAAGGAAATTACAGAACGCCAGCATCGCTTGGCTGTCAAACGCCTGAGCTTTTCCCTTTGTGCCTATTATGGCATGTTGTGTGCTCACTTCACAAGAGTCTGCAGGGTCGACAGCGGGGTCTCTAGGGTTATCTGCTTCCATTATTTTGCACATCAGACACATAATGAAAACGGAGCAGGCAGAGAGGTCCTCGAGCATTTACTTCCTCCAGCATCTAAGTCTCCGCACACCTTTAACCTCTCCCTGACAGACAGCACAACCTGCAGCCGTCCCCCGACAGCTGACACGCAGCGCCAAGCAAATATCCTCTCTCAGCTGACAAACTTCTGTGACCCTCTTTGCCTCCAGCAATGATATTATCCTCGTTTCAGCAGGCAAATCCCACACGGATGCTCCCAAAGGGAAGATGCGCTGAGCCACCAGCAGAAGCGCCACATGGAAAACCCTTTATTGAACCAGCTGATGGGATCTGACCACAGGCTGGACCGTGCAGTGGATCATGAGATCAGAGCAACACTTGAGGCCACAGTTCATCTCCATCTGCAGCGTCCGAAATCACAGAATCCCAGAATGTCAGGGGTTGAAGGGCCCTGGAAAGCTCATCCAGTGCAATCCCCCCATGGAGCAGGAACAACCAGATGAGGTTACACAGGAAGGTGTCCAGGCGGGTTGGAATGTCTGCACAGAAGGAGACTCCACAACCCCCTGGGCAGCCTGGGCCAGGCTCTGGCACCCTCACCAGGAACAAGTTTCTTCTCAAATTTAAGTGGAACATCCTGTGTTCCAGTTTGTACCCATTGCCCATTGTCCTATCATTGGTTGTCACCAGAAGAGCCTGGCTCCATCCTCCTGACACTCCCCCTTTCCATATTGATCCCCAGGAATGAGTCACCCCTCAGTCTCCTCTTGTCCAGCTCCAGAGCCCCAGCTCCCTCAGCCTTTCCTCACACGGGAGATGTTCTTAAATGGTTTGTACCCAGGAAGACAAGACTGATTTGGGTGTATATTGTTTCCAGGAACACATACTCTGTACCAGCTCGACTCCTCAGCACAATCTCTCCCACGACACAAATTGCGCTGCCACGTGTCACAGAGCCGTGGTATTAAGGCGGATGTTTCAGGACATCTTCCAGGACAAAACGGGGGAAAACAAAAGCGATCGACTTAGTTGTGATTTCATGGCTAGTTGCACAGATATCCGCATGTTACTTTGCACAGTCAGTCTAATAACCAGCTTTCAGAAGGACAGACAGCGTAATGAATGGGTTGTAAAACACGCTCATAAAAACATTATAGCACGTCTCAGAGCATTTGTTAGCTGTTTGTGATTTACCGGGCCCCCTGTTTTACATTTTCTTATAATTTGCGCATTTCCTATGAAAAATAAGCATTCAATGTGCATGCAATTTATTTTAATTTCCCTCCCCCCTCGCAAGATGATAAAACTTTTACAGCCATGCAAGAATGGCAATATTGTAGTCATGAGGTTCATTATACAGTAATTAATACATGTTAAGTATCCTGTAAATATTATGTTATAATGACTTTAAGTAAATACATACTGTACATTAGCAGTACCTATTAAGTCAGAGCCACTTAAAATGAAATCTGACTAATTAATCTGTTTAAAAAGTATAATGTCAACTTGGATATTCTTTCAAAATTATGGTACAATGTTGCAAGCGTGAGTGGTGAGTCAGTCAGCATTTAATTACAAAACTTCGACATTAATGGTTAGTTTCCTGGTTTATTTAAGTGGATTGGACACATGGGCCAGCACTGAAGGAATGAGAGGGGTAGAAGGAAGGTTTCATTCTTACGAGAAGCTAAAACACCCAAATAATATATCCTGTTATCATTACGGTGAATGGCTGCAAACTTGCCCACGGATTTTTTACTGCAGCATCTCATTGCAAAAGGCCCAACCTGTCCATACCCGACAACCTGCTGCACAGGCACAACGCAGCCGCAGTAACGCTGCCTTTGGAAGGAACCGCTGGGGCTCCACTGTGGGTTTGTCCATTTTTGGCATGATATCACTTTATCAAGGGGCAGAGCCTGCGCGGCCACGCAGAACCAGGAGCTGCGGCTTTGATCTCTTCCCAGCCAGAGCCTCAGCCGCTGCCTTTGTCCTGCACAATGTTTCCCTTCCCTTCACCAAAGGCAGCCCCTCACAAGACTATCAACCTTTTAACAATTTCAGTCACTCTCCACTGTCCTCAATACACAAAGGAATAAAAAAATATCCCAAATTCCTTCACTTGTGGTTTTTTCTGCCCCTGCCATGAAGCACAAATGCAAGAGAATGAGAAACATCCTGAATGAGCGGCCCAGGAAAGGTCATATTTTCTTTTACCTATGAACTCAGCAAGAACAGAAAGCAAAATCTTTTCCAACCCACCTTATATGTATTCATTTTCCATAGAAATATTTATATTAGGATGCAAGTGTCCTATAAATGCCTATCAGATTAGACTGCTGGCTATTGCCAGTTTTATAGATGTTAAAAAGAAAACACAAAAAGAAGCAGTTCCATTGATTGCAGCCTCAGTCTTTACCAAGAGATGGGGTACAGACATCTCAAACACTAACCTGTCACAGTGATCAGATCCAGCTCTCCAAGTCCCTTACAATATCTGTAGCCCCAAACAGACTATTGCCCTCCAAAGGCAACATCACTAAAAGACAACTAAGTTAACTGAGTTCCACCACAAAGGAGAGCAGCTTAAGAAGTTTGTCTTTCCATTAATGCAAAGTATTGAAAGGTCCTTCTTCCAGATATTCAGACATATTGCCAGAACCACAGATGCAAGAGATCTTGGACTCCTTCCACTCTTCCATGGTCGGTTCCTTCAGGTTCTAGCATAAAACAACACCTGAACAAGCTTTCCTTGGATGACAAATCTCTCTGTAAACATGTATGTAGTCTGTTGCTTGAGATAACAGTTTTGGTAACACATTTTATGGGGTAACTCCATCCTTCAGGGTGATGGCTGGAACTGACCTCCTCCCCGGGTGGTTGGGGAAGCACAATTTCAAATGCTGGGAGGCATTTCAGGATATTGGGGATAAATTACAAGAGCTCAAAAAAGGCTGAAAACATGTGTGTAACCAGACAACTTTGGTCTAGAAGCGGTGGTTTGGCTAAGCTATGCTGAACTACACCGAAAGACAAGAAAGTGAGGGTTAAGATGTATTTTCCTTCCCTTCCTCCCGGGGCCAGCAGCCATTGCCTGCTCTCCGGCAAATCAGGGTGGTGTGAAGCCATCCTGACTCATTTCCATCTGATCCAGCCTGGAGTGCTGTTTGGACAGCTGGGTATCAGCTGGCTGCCCCACCTCCTGGGCAAACCCTTTCCCCTGGCGATTACCCATCAGAAGAGATCATCACTTCAGGTGTGAAGCAGCGCCTGCGGCTTTCTGCTCCTCCGCTCTTGCTCTCCAAAACATGGCTCATCTGTTTTACAGAAGCCCCTGAGATGTTGCATTTTATTTAATGCTTCAGCACTGGCTTTAGGAATAGGGAGAAGGATGGTACATGCTGGCAACTCCAAGTGCAGGGATCAACGGCCCAGCAAAGAGGCAGAGCTAGTGGCTGGAGGTGGGAGATTTGCACCCCGTGATGGGATCTCCCACAGCTTTCTTCAAAGGTAAATCACTTAACAACGTGGTGACTCAGTCTCCCTACTGCTAAATCACTATAATGTTTTCCTACCTACTAAGATGCTGCTGGGCTAATCTAATCAGTAGTCACATGGCATCCAGAGATAAAGCCGTTTTATAAGTGCATTGTATGGCTTGTAATCTTTTGATGGTGCCACGATAAGGAGACGTCACAGAGCATGGGAATAACCTGGGAGAGTTCCGAGTCTGCTTTTCACTTCCCAGAGCTCATTTCTGGCAGTGACCCCATATTTTAGCAGCACATTCACCTTGGCCTCTCGTGAGCAATGTGCAGCCTCCCCACTACGAGCTTCCCAAGCCACGAAAACCTGCTGTTATGACCAGAGAGAAGTAACCAGCACTATTATTTGTATCATTTGCTGAGGTTTGTAACCTAGAATTAATTTTCAAATTGAGTCCAAACGCTGCCTATTTCACACATATCTGGGTAGCAGACAAGAGCCCTTTTAGCAACAGAAGCAAACAGAGCTACAATCAAGCAGCTCAAGGCATAACCCTCTAATAGTTCAGTAATCAGTAATAATCAACCCTTCTCTTTATGTTCAGGGAGACCTAATAGAACGCAGCTACTCTACAGTGAATACATTTTCATTTATAAGACTAAATGCAAGCATACGTTATCTACTTAATTAAAATCTAAATTCTCTAACCAACCATTTGTTGTTTCTCCTGGGTGCATGTTACATACATTACTGGTGTTTTTCCTGAAATCCATTGCTAATGGATTAAAACAACTCAATGAAATGTTTCATTTGCAGCATGTGGTTATGAAAGAGCACAAAACCCTCTGACGCTGTGCATGCAGGGAACTCTTCTCCACCATTATCCCAGGACAGCAGCTCCCACCTCTCTGTGCGAAGATCCTGATCCTTCCCCCAGGTTCCTCTTGCCTTTGGGGACAGGGAAAACATGACTCTGGCAAACACCAGTGCAACTGCTCAGACTGGAAACTCATAAGCACTCAGTGAGCAAAGGTTTCAGGAAAACTTCCACAATAGAGGCATGACGGGGTCACAAACTCATAGGAGCTAAAGGGGAAATTATTAGCTATTCAACGGGAGAGATTTGAGATCCTAAATGTCTGTTGTCACTTTTGACACTGTAAGGGGTCCAAACCATCTGCATGGGTTTGACAGACGTGACACAGACTGTACGGAGACCTGCAGTCTCTGCAGTGACAGCTGGGAGCCAGCACATCTGTAATGGCACCAGACCCCCATCTTCAGGCAACGGAAATGCTCAAGTGTTCAGTCCCCCACCAGATGGAAAGAGTTGGAGCATGGGAGTCCTCTCTATAAATCTGTCAGACTTTGGGAAGAAAACCAGTAGAAATTAATTACGTGACACTGTTTAAGTAGAAAGGATGATTCCTATTACGTGTTGTCCTTGGTTGTTTCCCTTTCTCTGACTCAATGCTGTTGTTCTGCCCTCTCTGAGCAGGGTTACACAGCCATGCTGAGTTAGTTCGGCTTGTGTCGGTGGCACCGGTAACCACTGAGCAGCACACAGCCCTTGGGATCCCAGGTACCCGTGTCCAAAAGAGGATTCCCTCAATACTTACAGGACTAAGTTTTCCCCAGAAAACTAAAACATCTCCTGTAAGGATTTGAATCTCATTGCTTCGCTGGTGGTGAAACATCAGTTTCCTTGCTCAGAAAACAGGGCATTTTCATTCCTCTTTTTCGCAGGTGAGCAAAGAACCTCCAGCCACCCTCTGAGGTGGGCAGCTGCCCCCTTCTCCAATGAAAGGCTGCACTTTATTTCCAAATTATTAATATCTTCAAAGGGTCACAATCTTTACCACTGGTGCTAAACCTGGCTTGTTCTCTGGCTCAGAGGTTACAATTCCTTGTTCTTGCATCTCCTTTGCATAGGTGTTAAATACCATCAGCTATTTTGAGTGTCACCAAGACTCTCCTCCATAGGAAAGCAGGGAGGGGGAGAAGAGAGGTACAGGTGAGGCAGTATCGAATTAAGACTGATGGCTAGTGCTCTCGAGTGGAAGGAGCCTCCTGACAGCCTCACATCATTACTGCAAATCACAATATTTATAGAGATGCCACCAGGAATTCTGCTTTGCTTCCAGAAGACACAAAGTAAAATGTCACCTCCTTCAAACCATTCAGTCTATTCTGCCTGATAATTAAAACCAATTTCTATTCTCAATAGGTTTTTGATTCAGGTAACTCATTACCCCCAAGAGCCATTTTTTAGACTAAATTGTGAATGCAAATTAACGCCAGCTTTAACAATAATGCTTCTTTTTTCTTCCTTTCCACCTCATTTGCTAACTTGGATTTTTTTGGACATTTTCTTGCCTTTGCTATCAAGCAGGTGTCCAGAGCAGGTTTGCCAGGAGACAAAGCAGGTTCTGTGCTCCTTTTCTTGCTAGATGCTCTTTGGTGCTCCCTCGCTGCAACCCAGTGCTGGAGGAGACTCTGCTCTGACTCCACCTGCCCCTGACATGGTTTGCTCTCTAACTGCCCACCTTTGTATTTTATCATGTCATTATATTATAATTGTTTTGCACACACTTCTTTGTAACTCCCACTGGAGATCCAGTCTGATGCTGCCTCAAAGCAGGTACAGCCAAAGGACACCTGCTATTCCTCACAAAGAGCAGAGCAGTAAATACAAGAACGGAAAAGCTTTGCTTCTGTTCCTTGCTTAGACAACATGCGACCACAGCACAGAGCGACACACGGTTTTGGGTTCGGTTTAAAAGGGCAGAGTGCGTGCACAGCGATGCTGCATTGATCAAACACAGCTTACCCACATGCTCACATCAAAAAGAGAGTAAGAGTCCTCTGTGTTGCCCATCAAACACACACAAAAGGCCAAACAGGTAAAACTGACCAAATAATTATTGTTAAAAACTGGAAGCAAGCCAGCAATCCTGCCCCCAGGGGATGGCTGAAACGCACAGCCAGTTGCTGCTGCTGGTCCCTGCTGGTCACAACAAAAAAGGCAAAGTTGTTATTTATTGCCCTTTATTCCTGTAGCATTTGATGTCTTTAATGCAGTCTGCACGCAGGAGTGCCATGAAGTGCTCTTACTTCCATTTCACATGCGAGGAAAAGAGAGACACAGCCTCGCATTCTCAAAAGGTACTCGAGCACCTAATGCCCTTGGAAATCAGTTGTAGTGGAGCTCTGAAATACCTGGGAAAACCACATATGCCTCAGGGGCTCGTCCAGATTTCCTAATACTGTGAGCTGGACACTGACACCTCATCAAAAGCCCCAAGATGGGACAAATGAATGACCCTGGCACACAGGGAGATGGTTTAGAGTCCCCTTCTCCATGGTGCATATTCAGCAAGGGTCCCAGGGATTATTCCTGTTTTACAGCACGTGGAAATTTTTTGAGGATCCTCTGCCTCCTATGTGAGCATCCTAGTTCTGCTCCTGACTCTTCCATGATCTTCAGCAAATTATTCTTAATCTTTCTGTGTCCCCATCTGGAAAAGTTGGCTACTGGTGCTAACCTCAGATTTGATGGATTAACTTGTTACTAACACCAATTGTTCAACAAGTGCGAGTATATCTCACTAATCAGCAGAAACTTATTAATTCTCATTACAAGTGCTTCTCATGTCCTTTCTGATGAAGCTCACTGGGAGATATAATAGTTCTCCCGAACAGCGGCACAGCCCCTTGGAAAATCAGCAGGAAAACCCCATCAGCCTATTTCTTTGCAAAAATAACTGTGTATCATTATGGGAATTTGCCCCACATTAGACTTCCAGAGGAATTTTCCACTCACTCAACTTCTTAATATTAGAGCTTTTTCCCCACAGAGAAACTGCCTTTTTAACCCACATTTTCTGCATAACCGGACTGGAAGATCCCCTTGTGATGGCACTTGCAGGATGCAGACTGGGACGCAGGGGGTGACATTCACCATACAGGGAGCTCCCACCCACAGAGACCTGGATGTATTGTCTTCAAATTAACACAAGTTTCTGCTCCCTCTCTGTGCCTCCTTTGCCAAGAGGTGTGTGTATGTGTGCGCGTGTGTGTGTGCGTGTGTGTGTCTGTGTGTGGAGGGGGTGGTTCTTTTCTTTTTCTTACCTTTTTCTTTTTTAACCTGGCTGATATTTTGACTTTGAGCTACTTGGAACTGATACCATCTCTTGCTATGCATATTCATGATAACCACCATCCCTGCTGACACATCAGTCACCTTTGGAGCTAAAATGATGAACCACAACAACATCAGGCTCCTGCCCTCTACCTATGAAGGCACCAGGACACGCAATTCTGTAGCCAAGAGGGCACTTTTCCATACTAGGGATGGAGCTTCTAATTTGATACTAAATAAAAAATAAAAAATCAGGACAAAACCAACCCCACACATTTCTTTTTGAACTTCTGGTGGAAAAATAAACTGAAAATTGTATTTTTGGTAAAACGAAGCATTCTTTTGGAGGAATACGGTAATTATTTACCTCCTTAAAACAGAAGACTTCAAAAATTATTTATAGAAAAAGCCTATGTTGCACTTCTGTCAGTTTCCTTTACATTCCTCATACAAATTCATCTACCCAATTCAGACATCATTTTGAGTCCATCTACAGGCAAAACATTCCTTCTTTTTGTGTGTAACTTACGTGTTCTGATTGGGAGTCTAAGTCCTTGTGCAAGCAGTAAGCCCACATCTCAAAGAAAGAACAACCAGAACCTCTGATGCCTTGAGACCAAAATCTAACAAGTGTCCAGACCACATCACACATCAGGATTATCACTCAATTTACCAAATCATTTGTAAACTCATATAGTTGGCATGAGCAAGACTCCAGGGAGTCTCCTGAATTATAACAAAGATCTCTCACACTTCAATGAAAGACAGGTCAAAAGAATGTGTCTGAGATATCTTTTGGAACAAGCTATGACTCCCCACAATGTACAGTGAGGGATTGGCTGGGTTTGGTCAATACAGTAGTTTGGTGTGACAGGAGCAGCTTTGGCCTATGGAGCTGCAGCCTGGGGCAGCTCAGCCCTTCCTTGCTCTCCCTTCTGCCTATACACTCTCTCCTATCCCATAGGACATATGTCATCGTTCCTCTTATTCTTCCTTGACCCTTGCCCTGCCACCTCCAAACCTGTACTGTTCACATTCCCAGTACATTCCACCTTACAGAATTCCCCTCTCAAAACAGAAGGACCCAGCAGGTCACGGAGGAGTCTGGAGGGTCTGTCCTGTGCTGCACATTGAATCCCATCATTTCCTTCCCAGATGGCAGATGCTCCTGCCCCAGACAACACAACTAAAAGAGAATTCCCTTCAGATGCTTTCCTACCGACTGAGCAACCTGCACACACACCCGACACCCTTGGTGAACATGACAGGGAGAAGTGGGATGACTGGATGGGACAGGAGGAGATGGCAGCACAGTCCTGCTGCCTCCAGGCTGTGCAGTGTCCCCAAAACGCAGCCCATTTCCAAATCACCCCCCCGGTGCCTGTGGGGGCTATTTCCAGCCACACACTCACTGCAGCAGCAGGATTTTGCTTGCAACCCAACACACAGAAATGTTAATAGGGTGTCTGAAGAGCCATTTTAGTTGTGAGCTGCATGTTGTCTTTCTTAGCTGAAAGCACACTAGTGTACCCATAAAAGTAATAAAATCTCCGGAGCAGAAGGAGCGCTCCTAGAGGATTGGTTAGAGCCGGGCGGATTCCTGCTGTATCTTCTCAGGAAAAATCCCAGGATGACTGTGCAAGAACTACTGAGCGGCTCTGGGCTCAGCCCAGCTCTCACCGAGTGTCTCCTGGGTCCCCTCCACTCTCACAGGTGCTTCTGTAAGACCAGGGAATCTGCCTCCTGCCATATTATTAGATCCACCATCTTCACCATACGTCCGTTCTGTTTAAAGCGCAGCTTTGGGAACCCAACGTCTGCATTCAATTCTGGTCCTGAAACAATCTTTCTAGACAACCTTGGGTAGGCGATTAAGTATTGGTGAACTTCAGTTCCCCTCCTGCAAAGCGGGGAGCACTGTTCTGTCCAGGCTGTCAGCTCAGTGACCCAGGCACTGGACAGATGTGCACACACCATGTAAATAAAGAGCATGACCCTCTAAATGGCACTACCATACAACAGAATGTTATTCTTCGGGGGCACCAAATGAATGTTATAGTCCATCCAAGCCCAGCTTAACCCAAACATCTTGTATGCTTGCCTGTAGTGTCACCATTTCTGTGGTATCTTTTACAGCCTACATAAAAGCAAGCAGAAGGAACATCCTGCCTTGCTAATTTATCCAAGCAAACCCATTAAGTTATCCCTAGCTGCAATCTAAAGCCACGAGAACTGGCTGACAGCCCAGCGCTGCCGTTTTCTCTGATGTCCAGACCTCCTGTTCCACACTTTGCCCTGTGAGACCTATTGCAAGAACAAGAGCATTAGTTCTGGTCACCCAGCACTAGAACTGGGTCTCTGGGGAGTCTGCAGCCTGCCCATCATGTGCAGCTCTAGCCTGGGGGATCTGCTAATCCACCCGTGTGGATCAGCCGAGTGGAAGAGAAGCTTGCACATGGGGAATGGGAGGCGGTTTAGCTCCAGAGGTTGTGTCTTTTGACCCTGGCTGAATCTACATGTGCAAAAACCCACATACTGGCCAAGAAAACTCAGAACTGTACTGCGGCATGAATAGGGGAGGATAAAAATGAAAGCATTTGTCCACAGCAAAAGTGTCAGGCTCCATCAGGCGAGATTTAGTTCTACACGAGTGTTAAATAACACACTTGCTTATGCCATCCACTGCCATGCTGCCATACCCAGCCAACTTTATTTCTGTGAGAAACCATGAGGTGTCTCTAATGCTATTTTGAACTGGCAAAGCCTGTTTCAGACAAGACAGATGGGACATGAGGAGCCCTCAGAATGAGCTGGGAAAGCTGCAGGAACCTGTCCCTAGACAGACTCACAGCTGCAGAAACTCAGACTGAGTACAACGGAGTTAATCCGGTTTACATCACCAGAGAATCTGAATCAGACCCTCGGCTCATAACATTTGGATGGGATCTTACAACACGCACACAAACAGCTGAAGTCACTACAACTTTGAAACAAACATCCCCTCTCCCATGGTAGAGAAACTACTTATGTTCTCCAGCACTTGACGTGGCTCAGGAGCATTGGTGGGCAACCAAAGCCCGTAAGTCTAGACAAGGTGAATGAATCTACAGCTTGTCAAGCTGGTAAGGAAAAAGGCATATTTGTTTTCTGAATGAATAAAGTTCAGTTTAACCTTTGTTCCACTAGGCTGCAATTCTGCAGTGTGGTGAATTCTTGCAGCGGGAGCAGAGGGTATCCAGCAGGCCCCAGAGCTGTACTTCAGCGTGAATTAACAAAAACTCAGTGTTCTGTGCAAACCTCATCTGACTGTAAGCTGAGCTTCTTAATTGAGAAGCCGCTTTTTTCCTGATTTAGAGAACCTTTAGAATTCAGCTCTTGAGCCTTCATTATGAACAAGAATTTGCCCCAGGTCCATCATAAATCTAGTCCCGGTGCCACACTGTCTCTGCACTAAACCTGGGGGCTGTGGTGATAAGGGGCTCCCAGGGAGCGGGATGGCCATAGAAAATTCAGGTTTCAACACTACCAACACTCAAGGTTTCTCTCAGGTTTCCTCTCACGTGAAGCTCTATATCTTCCTGGTTCTTCTCTTTGGCTAACCTTGCACATCCAAATCATGCAAGCTTTCCCACCCTCAGCTTATCCCTTCTCCATATCCTGGCCACTGGAAGCACAAACATTTATAACCTCCAATTAAGAACCTGTTTACTAAGCGCTCTTAAAGATATTTATTTTGCCCTAATTGTACCTGGCTCCTAAGTGCTAGTGTGATGCCACGTCTCTGAAAACAGCTCCTGGACCAAGCCACACATCTTTCAGAGCAGCAACAATACCTAATAAAGTGACTTCAGTATTCTGCAGGGTCTAAATACATTTTAGGTGTTCCCATTGCTGGCAAATGAACTCGTTAGTTTGATCACTCTTTTGGGCTTTGTGGGGAAAAAGGCTGGAAAGGGAGATGCAGCATTCCCTCCTGCTGAGCACCCTGTATGGATTTGTTCCTTCTCTTCCAACTCGTCCCAGCCCCGCAATAGAAAAGCAGCCTGGGGTGAAACCAGGAGAGCGGGACACTAGGAAAAGAGATGCAGAGATGAGGAGCTACTGTCCTTCCCCATGGATGAGAGAAAGACTTCCACTATGTCTGAGCAAGGGCTAGAGGCAAGGACTGGACCCAGGCCATGTACTGGAAGGACTGGAGGGAAATGGTTATGAAAGCAGGAAGGTTTGTGTGCTTAAAAAGTTGTGAAACTCATTACTTTTGTTAAAGTGCTCTCAGAGTGGCATTGCTGCGCATTATGCTCCATAAAGAATCAGACGCTCTTCTGTTGTGTTTCACGCTGGCTGTTAGGAGACATATTCCAGGCTGCCAATTTGTTGTATGAAGCTATTTTAGTTTTCTTCAGAGGAAACCAATGCCTTTTCAACAAATAAAGAAAAAAGAATAAAAGAGCTCTGTTTTCTTTCTGCCATTGTTGCTAGCAATGATGACTTCTAGCTCTCCAACGAGGCTGGATCCTCAGACACCATACACAGGATCAGGTCGTTGCCTTCAAAGCCTCGCCAGCTTACGCCAGCCTGGGGTTTGGCCCCGTGTATTCAAGCCCACTTCAGCTCTCTCCACATCCTCACTTGCTATTAACTCTGCTGAGCTGTGGCCCACACCACTGTTTGCTCCAATTTTTCTTGATGTTTCATCTCTCTGACCTTCTTTGGAAGAGATGATAACAGCTCGCCTCCTTCAAAGTCAATAGTTTCCTTCACATCAAAGTAAGAAGCAAGGTCAAGATCCAGCTGCTAGTAACTGATAGCTTTAAAACAATAGCTTTTGGTGGAGACCAAACTAATCTGCTCTGAGCTCTTCTTCGGGGATAGGTGGGAGGAGCGGGTTGAGAACGGGGCTTTAGACGTTCCGCTCAAAGCAGGCAGACTGCTTGGTGACAAACTGGGACAAACAGGAAAGCGCTGATAAAAGCGATTGTGGGGCTGATCACAGGGAGCACGCAGGCAACCTGCTGTTTCCCACACGAACTGAACCAATACAAACATTTCTTCAGAGACTAAATGCTTCACTTTTGCTAGAAAAAAAATCCTTTAAAAAAATCTACAGATGACGCAGCCATTGTCACAATGTGGGATTTTGTTACTTGGATAAGGCTGCGAAAAGATGCAACCTGAGAAAGTCTGGGAGACCATAAGGTGGTGAGTCCGGAACCCTAGAAACTGCCGGTTTCCAACACAGTCAAGATATAGGTGGGCAACATAGATTAAATCACATCTAAGCATATGATGTGGCCAAGTTAAGGGATTTAGTCAGTTCATTACACTTTAAAGCAAGTATATAAAAACAAGCAGACAAAAAAACCCAATAAACACACCAGGAGAAATACTTGGACCAGGAGAAGAGCTTGCAGTCTCAAACCAGTTTATCCAGCAGGCAATGCAGCATGGAACCAGTAAGGGCTCCTCAGGGAGCATTCACACACAAACCAGGGAAGCTGCTAGGGAGCACACACAATATTTTGGGCTGCTCATTAGCACACAGCTGCTCCATTAAATCTGTTCCTCCAACATCCTCCTGGCAGCTGCAGCTTGTGTGGGGTTGCAGGATCTTGCCCCTTGCCCACCGGTGCCTTCTGGTATCTGCTCAGGTGCAGAGCTGGCTCCTGCTCTCTCTGACTTGGAAACAAACACTTCCATGGGGTGTCTGTGGAGAATAAAGCAAAGGGATTTTTGGCCCCCACCATGGAGAGGTGACCAGTATGGGTTTCATCAAGTCCCTGTCTTGAGGGTTTTTTCACTGGTCCACGGTCTCAACTTGAAGCATTGCCTCCTGAGCTGCTGTGAGAGCCAGCTGTCTACCATTTATATTGTTAATTCATTAGAACCAGTTCTTTATCCTCTCAGGAAATCACGGCAGTCCTGCTTACTGGCAGACAATAACATTCAAGGGCTTGCTGCTGCAATCGCTGACAATATCAATTATTTAGTTTTCTGCCAATTCCTATTAGACTTTTCAGGCTAGAGAATTTACACTGCGTTATTGAATTAAAAAACAGCTAAAAGCTTTAGGGAATCCAAACTAATTAGCTGGCATTTGTAAACCCCTTTGTTCATGGTAATTTGTTTACAAGAGTAGCTCAACCTTTTAATTATGGGCATACTCACAGGCCACATACTGTACCATTACAGGCAGGTTTTTTTGTTCGGTGCAAGAAGGGCAAATACGGGGAAGATAATTTTGCTTTAATGAGGCGTAATGACCCCGCTTGGCATTGGATGACCTTAAAATGTAAGTGTGTCTATAATTATAACTAAGAAAAAATAACACTCCAGATGCTTTGAGTGAGTGGGCCAGAAATCACCAGCATCCAACTGTGTCAGCAACACGACTCCCCAGCCCCGACTCTCGCTCGCTCTTCAGCCTCTTGTAGAGATCTCATCTCAAGACAGCTCTTCGCTCTCTTGCCTGTTCCCATCTATTTGTTTTCTCTTTTTGCTTTAGACTCGAAAGACGAATGGTTTAGTTATTATGGAACAGGAGATAGCCACACTTGCAATGACGATGCTGTCGTATCAATTTGCACTTGTCTCTTTGCTGTCTGTCCTCTCTATCTGTGCTGTATCGTGTCATTGCAACCCACGATGCTGCTCCGCAACCTCTGCCGTGGCCGTACCATCAACATTTTACGGGTCCTTTCCCCTCAGCATGAGAGCAGGGTCTTAGTTTTGGGAGAAATGCTATGGTTCTGATTTATAGAGGATTTTTGGTCCATTAAGTAAGAGGCTGTAGCGAATGTTTGGCTTTCTCTCTCGATCGCTTTACCAGACAGAGCTACCGGGCAGAACCGCCCATGGGAACGGGGCAGGAGTGTTTGGGCTGAGATCCCAGGAGCAGGAGGTTTCCTGCCTGCAGGCCGGGACCATCTCTCCTTATGCATCAATGCATGGACACGTAAATAAAGAAACCAGCCAAAGAATGTTTCCCAGCTGCGTCTGGTTTCTTCAGGGAAAAGCTGATGTGCAAGGCTCCTGAGCAGACCTACTCAAAACCAACTGAAAATCTTGACACTGAATAGAAATTCTGAGTATGTTCATCTCTGAGGCAAGAGATGACAAAAGAACAGAAGGAAAACCAAGCAAGATGTCTCGCAATGAAGGAATATGCAGGAGATTACAGGAAAACTTGAAAAGGGAAGGCTGCAATAAAGTTCTCAATTTATTTTTCATAGTTCCAAGAAACTTATTCAGATAAAATCTATGTCTGCATCCTCCAGCCCTTCATCAGACACTGAACACCGACTCAGGGTGCAGTGCACAGGCACCCTGGGGACAACACGGGCTGACCAGAGGACAGATGGAACCACAGTTCTCCAGTTTCTGGCCCTCATTTGCTGGTCCCTTATTCAGGTTACTTTTCCCCTCTCTTATTCTGTTTTCCAACCTGGAAACAGCTCCCAGTTCATCTTCTATCCTGTCTTTTCAGTCTCTGGATGTCATCTAACAACGTTACATTTTGCTCTGCTTTAAAGGCAGCTGAACATTGTGTTTCAGTAGAGTGGTTGATTTAATCTCTTCAGGAATTTTGTTATGAGGCTCAAATAGCATCCATAAAAATGGAGATGGGCACAACTGTCCCTCAAACATCCAGGTCTTCCAGACCACATTTAGTTAAAATATCATTAACTGTGCAGCATGTTTGACAAGAATGTATGACAGCACTAGCCATATGGAAAGCATAAATATTAAATACTGTATATTGCAGCCATTTGCAAGAAACTGCATTAATCCCTTGAAGGTTAATGAGAATTATTCATGTGCATCTGAGGGAGAGAAGTACTTCACTTCAGAAATTGAACAGCTTGACGTGCCTGATTTTTCACTTACCAATAAATATGAAAATGGAAAACGGATGGACATCTCAGCCTTGGGTCTGAATGATAGGTTCGCTGAACAACTCCGAGGTTTGTTTTTTCAAATCAATATTTTACATCATTAATATTTTCAGTTCCAGGAATCAGTGAAACAATAAATTTTGCCCCATCATAGATGCTTTGCCACTGTGTAGATATTCTCGCAAGCGGGAAAACAGATGTGAAGGAGTCAAGACAAGCCTGGTTTATTAAGTCCTGAGAGTAAAAAGGAGGAATCAACACCTGTGTAGGGCCCGGTTTGGGACCACATGTAAGAGGGAAAAGATCTACAACCGACATCATGGAGACGACGCCGTTCACACTATTGAAGCATCTCACCAGAAAACAAGGACAGATTTCTGACAAACGTGATTTCTTGCAGTACTCACTACCAAAACGATTTCAGATGTTTTTGAACAGCTTTGTTATGGGCTGTTTCTGAAGGAACCACCTGCATCAGCACAGCTATTAAAAAACTGAAATGATAACATTTCTGTGTGTCTGATGAAAATAATTTGTTGCCAGTGAAATCCTCCTGCAGCTTTGCAAGGAGAAATGTACAGAGATGGCTAAAACTTCTGCATAGCCTTCTTTTAATTAAGGTGTGGGGTTTTTTTAATTCCTTGATAATGAAAGTACTTTCCCTTCCTTTTTCTTCCACCTTCTATGTTTGTCATAATACAGTCAACATATTTATGCTGCGCATTTTGGCAAATTCCAGCCATTATTACTGCGTGGTCCACGGTATCGAGAAGAAATGGGCTGCATGCTCACACCAGAGCCTGCTGCCCAGCATTTCCATCCTATGGAGAAGTGGAACATTCAGTTGTCTCAGCCAAGTGAAATTAACCTGTGAAGAGAAACAGCACCTTCAGGTTTGCTGCCAGAAAGGATTTTCAGCTGATGTGAACGATGGGAGTTCCCAGAGCTCAAGGAAGCAATGGGCTGGACTGATTTCCACAAGCACAAGATGTAGCTCTGCATATGCTCCCTCCAATGTTCAATGCACGTGCTCCAAGCTCGCTCCTGCTCAGCCTGAATCAGGTAACAAAACAGATCTTTTGGAAATACAGGGAACCGCCAAAGGCACCATCTCTGCAGAAGCACCTGGGGAAGCGATGCTTGTCCATCCGAGGAGCGAGTCTGGGCCATGAGAGCTACAGCTGGCCTAAAATCAGGCTCTGTCTTCATCACTGGCAGCATTGGGGCCAGGAGAACGAATGAAGGCAAATAAAGTTGAAGGTTGCTTGAAGGGCTGAGAAAAGGGGTTGATGGTCAGAGAGCACCAGGGATGCCCTAGAAATAGGGTCAGGGGAAAAAGGGAGGCCGAGTTGACAGAGCAAGCACGTTGCTGTATCTCTGCACAAAGAGAACTGGCAGATGGGTCGGTGCATCGCATCATACGGGTTTTTCCTTCTCAGATGTCTTGATTTCCAGTCCTGGTGCTTCAGAAGCGGTTTGTGTGAAACAAGTTTCGAGTGCCAGCGGACAGACATCCCCCTGCAGCACAGCGCGAGCGCTGGGAAGCTCCTGGGAGGAACACTGCGCTACCGGGAGCATCCTGCCCTATTTTCTGCAGCGGAGCAGCCCCGTGCTGGCGTGCAGCGAGGCGTGGAGGCCAGGAGCGATCGCACTTACAGCCAGTGACGGGTCCCAGTGAAATCGTACTGAACCATGCACAGATCTGCATGCAAATTCAATCCTACGGTTATCATTAGCTGGACTTCCAAGGAGTTCATGCATTTGATTCCTCTTGCTCTGTGCCCAAGGTCAGGAGAACAGCTGAGAGAGAGTGTTTTGTATTAGGGGGTTTTTATAAATAGCTTGTAAAGGGTTAGTTAAAGGATATCTGGATAAGTTGTTAATCAATTTGTACGGATTATTATGAGGCCAGTAGATGCACAGGTTGCTTATGAATGCCTTACATTATCAACTACTGATATGCATATAACCACCTGATATAAAACATACTAATCACCTCTGCAACAGCTCTTATAAAAACATCACTAATGTGAAGCTCCTTACAAAGCCACTTGATCCATGAGACCAGGACTCACCGACCCCAAAACAGGCTGCTCAGAAGACATCAGGCGGGAGGTCTCTCTCCTGTCCGAAGGGTAGTTTCTCTTTCAAGAGTCTCATTGCCCAGAAATCTGGCAGCCTGTGAACTCCAGCAAAAGAGTTTTACTTTGTTTTCATTGTCAGACACAGCACACAATTGCTGTTAGACAGTACAAAAGAAAACACAGCTGGTGATTCTGGACTATGTTATATTTTTATTCTGAGTCATTTACCACCTCCTTTAAATAATCCCAGAAGCCTCCATGGGGATTTACTTCCCCAGCGTTGGATTGCTCAGGAGTGTGCCTGTCCCTGAGCTTCTCCTGCATTTCAGTTTTTATTCCTGCCTGCTTCCACCGGAGGAGAGGATGTGCTCAAAGTCACTCCGAGGAATATTTTAAGGCACTGAGGGTGATCCACAACTGATACAAAGCAGAGAAGATCTGGTGGTTTCAGTGAAGCCCTGCACAGTCTCACCAATGCTCGGTCTTCACCTTGCAAAGCTGTGCTGGTACTGCTTTCCCAACCAACACTAAGCCTAGCTTAGGCTGCGCAGGAGATGGCCCATTTCCAAGCTATGGTGTGGCTTAGTCCTGTTTTGGACTCCAGCCACATCACAGCTAAAATATGAATCAATGTTACCAATTGATACTGTGTGTTTGACAGCACTGAGTGAAAATTTTATATGCGTGTCTTCTAAATGTTCACTTGCTCAAATCTATACAGTAGCTAAGTGCTGTTATCCTATGAGTAAAAGAAAATGGTGCATTGAATACTGAAGACCTTAATTTTTAAATTGGGTGTGAGGCTGTAAATACAGTCACTGAAATTTTGTCAGAATATGTCCTTGCATCTGCCAGCTACCAGCACTGCTGTGTGCAGCAGGTCTCCCCTGTTCTATCTGCCTGCATTCAGCAGCCAAGTTCTCCCTGTACTCAATGGAAAAATGTCATCCATGCAGAAGCCATGCGGTGCTGAAGTTAGAAGGGGGAATATCCCAGTTTTTTCCTTTGTGCAACTCTGGATGCTTTGGGATATCAAGGCTCTTAACCAGATTTACTTAAAGGATGTCAGCACACAGGTGTAAAGGTATTCCATGTGAGATACACCAGATCTCACTGCATCCTGCTTTACCCTGTGTTTTGGTGTTTCATGAAGCCACAAGAAAATATTTGCTTTGCCTAAAATTCCTCTGGAAACACACAGATAGGGGGAAAACCAACAAGGACTGAAAGTAAAGCAAATCCATCCCCTTCCTCTGCTTTGCTGCACAATATTCACTTGACAGATTCACAAGGTGAACCTACCGTGAGCTCCAAGATCAGAGCCAACTTCAGGAGGAGGTGAATTTTCCCCAGCTGTTTAATATCTCTGGTGAGAAGAACCTGCTTAGGAAAACAGACTCGTCCTCTCAGAGCTGTTGTGTCCTTTTGGCAGAAAGGGAGTGAACAAAGTCATCGTATCGTCCACTCCCTCGATGGCATTTGTCGGGGCTGCCCAGCTGTGATTGTGATGTATCCTTCATAGACTGAGGATTTTGTTGTATCATAGTTGTTCAGCATCAAAATGAACCATCAGACATACCAATCGGTTGTGAGTTTTTAAGCAGCTTCATCCTTTAAGTCATGAGAGAAATATCCCTTTCAGTTAATTGGAAGGCTGGACTTTCCATGGGACGCAAGCAGCATCTCCCCTCAGTTCTTGTGTCTATGCCCCAAACACCATCCTCTAATTTTCCAGGTGATTAAAGCTCCCATTTCACTTTGGGGAGAGCAGAACTCCAAGAACCTGTGCAGCTCAAATTTAAGAAAGTGCGGCTCTTCTCTGGGAGACATTTTGTGTGCTGCCCACAATTAGAGCAATTGGTCCCTTTACGTAAGTAAAGCAATTCTTTATGGCAAATTAGCTGCTTCTTAATGCAGACTTGCTCTTTTCAGTAAGTCAGCGCTTTTGGTGGGGAGATTTAATAAACTTTATTCTTCTTCCTCTCGTTGTGATAAGTAAATTTAATTTTACTCATATTATTAATAATATTACGCATCTCTTTAACATGTACAGCAGGCAATCTGAATCAGCTTGTTCAGTACGAAAATCCTATATTCGGATACAATATTTGGGTAAATGGAAAACATTCAGTCTCTGGTAAATTGGTGTTAAGAAGGAGTGAAGATACACAGGGCAGGTGACGCTGACCCTCTGGAGGGGCTGGTAGCAGACCCCTCATTTCTAAGAATATTGCTGACATTCGACTTGCCTCCAAAAGGGAAACCAGTGAATAGAAAGGGCTGCTCTCCTGAATTCACAAAGGTTCTTTTCCAGCACTTTGTCCCGCGTTTGTCCAAGGAGCGGTCACCACAAAGCCCACATACCCACCGTCCCGCAGCGTTGGTTGGAACGTGTTTCTTTTCTCAACAGACCACTACAATACTAAACTTCACTAAATGATGCATTTTCTGTTGAGCTGCAATGTTTGGTGCTTTTGCACATTGCAAAGCGTTCAGTAAGGCATGGGGTTAAGCAAGAGAGAGGCAGAACATCACATACCCATGCAGAGCTACTGCATCTCCAGAAAAAAACCATGTGATACCTGCTACCTACCCACAGACCAGCACTTTTTTTTCCTGGCAAGTGCTTTCTGGGCTATCACATCTTTATATCATCAGTCGGTGCATTCCCCAGGCTGGCAGCCAAAATGAGGCTGAATATACGTTAATGAAAGGGAATATTCACCTAATGCTAAAGGTGAATCAGGGAGATAAATTCAAAAGCTTTCTGTGCCATTGGTATAGGAAAGTGCCACAGAGTTTAATCGGGTCTATAGAGAACTTAAAGAGATACAGAAATTACTGTAAAATAGACTGTCTCCTATAGAGAACGAGACCTTTTCTATGGATGCCCTCCACCCTGGCTATCTAAAAGTTCTGCATGACTCTTACAAAGGAGCAATTTTATACTCATTTCTACAATGGTTTAGTAATATAATAGCCTGATTGTTGGAAATTCTCCTTTTATGGAACAACAATATTTACAGAGACTAAAAAAATAATCTTCTCCCTCCCATGCTGACCTAACTATATCCTGGAGTTTCAGAAATAACCAAAGGCTTTTCAGTCACTTTATATATATGAACAATGGAGACTCTGAACGCATCATTTCTTCCCTCTTCAGAGAGCCTTTTCAACATAATACCCTTCATTTCTTTTGGACATACTCTTTTCTCTAAATGTTACTGACACACAGATGTTGTTCTCCCTACCTCCCTGCTCCCAGTCACGCTTTACTGGCTCATCTGGCCCAAACATGATAAATCAATTTCCATGCAATTAGGCTACGCCTGAAGAATTAATTTGCTACACTTTAGACTGTAGTATTTTGTATGTTCCTAAACGCGATTAGAAAACTTTAATTTAATCTTACACGCCCAATACGATCGGCTGGTACACAAGACAATCCAGTCGCGGCTTGTACAGCAGGTGATCGTAGTTGTAGTTGATTAAAACTGTTTTTGCAAGAGTGTCTTGATGTCATGCATAACTCGGTTTGGCTCTTACACCTGCAAGCACATACACACATCAGAAACCTTCTCGGTGTGAGCAGTTCATCAAACCCTGAGGATTTATGAGCAGAAATAGGCAGGTCCAGGGCGTGCTGGCCCAAAACACTAATTTTCCACTGAAATAGTGTTTCTATGATCAGAGGCATATAGGTTAGATGGCAAAGATGCACAGGAGACAGGATAGTGGTGCTGCAAATGCTGAACCAAATCTGGCCCCAGGCACCCAGACACTATTAGAACTGGACTTAACTTCAGATCTAGCAGTCTCCTAAAAGACTTGGGAGGATATTTCACTCCTGGAAAATATTTGCCAAAAAAGCCATTTTTTGAAACATTTTAACAGCACAGCATCTGGTCAGCTCAGCCAAAACTGACTGGATCAAAAACCCACTGTTTCGTATTTTCAGAAGTAGACTAGAATGTGAAGGTTGACTGTAACCGGACACGACAGAATCCTAATGCCTTCAATTTTACCTGCTCACTTCTGAGAAGCGTTCAGATTTGAAATCACGGTGAGTTAACATGAGTTAAAGGCACACGCTCTCACCCCTCGATATATAACTAACGGATTGTTCCCCAGATAATACCAGGTCTTGTCAGAAATATATAACACAGACACTGTGATTTTTCACAGCGTGTAGTTCTCACTGTGTCAGTAGGTACGAGAATTTCAGAGAGGTGGGAAAAAAGCAGAAGATACAACATGGAATTATTTTGTGCCATGCAAGAGATGGTGCCTATAAGCTTGCTTCTGATTGATTTTCTCTGTTTTGTTAAGAGCAGAAGCTAGAAGGGAATATCTATTGCCTATGTATGATATACTTTAAAAGACAGGAGGCTTATAAAGTATTAGACAACACAGTGAGACATAAAATGACATAATGAATGCCTGTGCTTTGAAAGGAAGGTTGGTACAGTTTGGGAAAGAGGGCAAAACCATCACCCAGGCTTCAAACTGATCGAGAATCAGAGCCCTGCTAACATGGCTGTTGGCTTGGAAAATATCCACACCATGTTTCTGTCAACTACTACACTGCATACTGGAAAAAGAGAAAGCAGATTTTAAACCAGCCATTATTTTCTCTCCAAAGCTTCATATGTTCTTTCTTCAATGAAAGCCAGCAAGCATTTCAACCCTCATTCTCTGCTGGACTGTCTCAAATGGGCAGATTGGCAGAGCAAATAGCAAAGAAAGTTCTTTCAGAGACATTAAATGGACCTTATAATGGCAAGACTTGCACCCAGTCTCTGGTGAGGACTGTGCTGACTCCTTTAGATGCTGCTGACAACACTGAGGAATAACCTACAGCCATGAACGTGAAGGTGCCGGCAGTTCGTTTCTCAGCACCGTGTGTAATTGCTGCTCCCACAGTATCCAGAAATGCTACCTAAACCTCTTTTTTTCTCCCTGCTCCCAGCTTAATGTTTATCTCTGTAGAAACCTCCCCTTCCCACAGTGTCTCAACCCTCCAGCCACTTCCAGCAAACTGGTGCCCCAGGCAACGTGACGAATCTTCATCCGGCCAGAGACAGCGCTGACCAGAGGTGGGATAAACTTTAGCACCACCGCTTTCAGCATCACGTGCCTGTGGGTCCAGTCTCCTGCGACCACAGGAAGCAACCTTGTCCCACAAACCCTTCCAGAAACAGAGTGGCTTTTTTATAAAGCTGGGTAAGTTCACCTCCCGCACTCCTGCTAAGCAGAGGCTGCTCCAGAACTTCCTTCCTGTGATAGCCTGAGGTTTCCAGTTTATTGATGGCCAGTCTATACCTATTTGTTCTCTTCAACAGCTCTTTGCCGTCGCAGCATCAACTCCCTTCCTCCCTGTGGGCTGAGAAAAAGCAACCGTATGTCTGCTCAGCCACGCTACCAAAGCTTTCTGTCTGACACAAGCTCTTCATCTTCTTGATCACCCTTAAGAGCCCATCTCTGAAGCTGTCCCAGCACCGGTTCATCCTTCTGCAGCTGCCTGACCAAAAATTACTACTGAAAGCCCGTGTGTCTCCTACAGGTAGAGCCAGGTCACGTACATTTCTTTCTTTTTCTTCTCCTTTCCTTTTCTTTCTTTTCTTTTTTCTCTTTTCTTTCCTTTTCTTTCCTTTTTTTTTTCTTTTCCCTTCCTTCCTTTCTCTTCCTTCCTTTTTTCCTTCCTTCGTTCCTTCCTCCCTTCCTTTCCCTTCCTTCCTTCCTCTTCCTTCCTTTCCCTTCCTTCCTCTTCCTTCCTTCCTTCCCCTTCCTTTCCCTTCCATTCCCTCCTTCCTCCCTTCCTTCCTTCCCTCCTTCCTCTATTTCTTTCTCTCTTTTTCTTTCTCTCCATATAATTATCCTTATTTTCTTCAAAACATGCTTGAAATCCTCAACTATATTTTGGGTCCATTTTAGTTTCAAATTGACGAGATGGTGCAATTCCTTGCAGCAAAGCCTCGCAGGCTGCCCACAACCCATCGAGCACAAGTCTGGTCCCTGCTGTCCCACTCTCACCCAAGAGCAAAGCCAGAGCACCCCTGGCTGTGTCTGTCCACACGGCGACCAGACGCCCTGGGAGCAGAATATGTCAGTCCTGAAGAGGTGTTTTCTAACAGCTCTTTATTTAGTCACACGGTCCCCACTGCCCCTGCTCAACAAAACCTGTGCACCAGAATTCCCACACCTGGGCAATGACACCACTTAGAAGAGGTATTTCAGTTTCTTTTTAAACAGACATCACAGCGGGGGAAAAAGACAATAGACTAGGCCAGTTCTCCCATGTATAGTCAATCAAACAGTGGGTATGCTGGGAAAAATAAAGTTAAAAGCCAGGTATAGTATTGTAGCAGCTTTTAAAGATGCCATCCAGCTTAACATAGAGCCCTGTGCCGGAGTAATTGCACTAAAGCATTTTGTTTGAATTTCCACGGGTGAGCCAGCCCGCAATGCTAGAGCAGGAGTCAGGCCAGCTTCCTGGTGCTACAACATGGCACACTACTGACGTATTTTGCAGGATTGGGACCACTCTTTTCTGTTCCTTTTTAATATAGCAGGTGTTAATATATCAGGTGCTTCAAATTGAACCTCTAAAATATTCATTTTCCTGAATATTGCGTTTCTAGTCATATTATTTAAAGGTATCAGAAAAGCTTCAACTAAATCTTTTAATCCCATTTGATCTACAAACAGAGCTGCAACATGACAGGTTGGATTAACGCACTTGGCATTTGTGAAATTATAAACCTCACATGGCAAACAGACAGCAACTGCTGCTGCTCTTTCCCTTCCACGCTTGTAACACCAGGCTAAACTAAAATAAACCCTTTCTCTACATCTACATTTGATTGAAAGACAGACATGCAGGAAAGGGTGAAGTATCCTAAGTGATGGGCTCAGTGGGATATTGAATTTATGTCTACGCTTTGAGGCCCCTGGGTTTCATTTTCTGCTCCTGAGTAGAATTAATTCTGTTCCCCACAGGACTCGATTTGGTATTCTACATAAACCCCCCCGTTTTATTGTTTTAAATCCAACTTTCAGGGAAAGGCAAGAGGTCAAGGGGAGACAGAAGGAATGAAAGGTGAAGAGAGGACCTTTTACAACCCAAATGCTATTAAAACCCTTTTATAATATACTAAGCTCCATTTTGTCTGTCTTGGTTTCAAAAAGAGATGAGAGCTCTTTCAAAAGGACCCTGAATCCTCATTTCTAATTCCACGTTCTCCCTGACAGCCCTTTCCCTTGTGTTCTTGACAGTTACACCACTGACACCATTACTTCTCCCCTTGCACTCCACAGTGAGAACCAGAAAGGAGATAACCAGCTCCCCGCAGGGACAGATCCCGTGTCCCCAAACACAACGGGGAACAACCCCCGTGGCTCCGATCCTACCCTGGGGATAGCGGGTGAGCCCTGAAACACCAAACACTGCCCAGGCTTCCAGAGACGCTCATCGGCATTCAGAGCAGCCCCCTCCACGGTGTGGAGGACACTTCAAAGAGCGTAAAAGCAAACGTATATACGGAACAAAGCAATGAAAGGGAACAAAACAGGCAGCTGCAGGTAGGGAGGAAGAAAAGGGCAACGATATAACCCCGAGGGCTTTGTCTCCAAGTTTGCTTCCTGACAGCCTGTGCCCAGCTCGCAACGTGATGTTGCTCCAGATATTTCAGTGGTCTGAACACTAAGCAAATGGTCAGCTACATAACATAAATATCCAGCTTTCCAGACACAGAAAAATCATTACTCATGCAGCAATTCCACAAAACCTGAGTTGACCACGCTGACGTGCAGCTACTCCAGAGGTGTATGCATTGCTGTGAAGGTATGCTTCATACCTTTGACCATTTTCTTACGTATCTGTCCATTCTCTAACCAACGTCATTCCAACAGATGTGCCCCTGGACAACCTGTGCCACAAAGGTGCTGAAGCCCTTGGTCCCAGCACGGTGACCTTGTCCGACTCCCCAGCAATGGATCCAGGGCCGAGATGTTCCCCACCCTTCACAAGCCCAAAGAGCAACACCAAGCCCATGACCTCAAATCTGGGCCAAGCTCTCACCTCCTGAGAAGAGCAGCCATCAGGTCAGAAGTACAGAACTAAAGTTTGAAAAATAAGGACCTGAAGATAACCAATATTTACCTCTGGCTGAGTTTGCAGACAGCTTGACGCAAAACCTATGACCTGTACCAAATTCAAACTGTGCTCTTCCTTTGAAATCTACTCTTCTGTTGAAACTTCAGCAGCAAACCCCTCCTTTGGAAGAGGATAAATCCTCCTTCAGAAGCAGCCCAGAAACCCCATGGAGAGACAGCAGGTCTATATGGACCCAGCATCACATGAACATTGACTGACCGACCCTTCCTACCTCACTGGGGCTGCACCTACAGCTGTGGCAGCCAGGGATGCTCATTTTGGGCCCAAATTGGTTTATTCCTAGGGCCTTGGATCGCTTTAATGCCCCAAGTCCTACTTATAGCCTGCAACGTGTGAATGACTCTGCTGTTCTGGCACTAATAGTGTCAAATGGCATTAATTAAAACAAATCGCTCATAAAACAGGCTGGATTCATCAACAATAAGTGAGGAGATATTTTTCTCCTTTTTTTTTTTTTGAATTTTAATGAATAAACAGCAATTCCTATTCATTATTTATCCGCTTCTGAATTTTAATGAATAGTTCCCAGTGCTCATTAACAAATCTCTGTATTTATGGAAAACTGGCACTTCATAAATATCAAATTGTGCTATTTTATGTGCTGGTTTTATATAAATATAGAAATTCTGTAATTATCACTCGAACTGATCATTAAAATTCAAAAGCAGATAAATAAGCCAAAGATTTCAGCCTTATTGTTCAGATCAAACATCTTTCTTTTTGCAGGGGTTCCCTGTCCCCTTTGTGTCACATCCTGTCCTCAGGGTGCCCTGCAGCCACTGCTCGTGTTCCAAGCAGCATCTTCCAGGGTTCCTGCTCTGTGCCAGCAGCAAGGGACTATTTGTTGGCATGCACCATCTTCCTCCCAGCCTCGTCTCTCTAGGTCACAAGATTCCTGGTTGGCATTTTCATTCTACACTGATCTGTCCTTTTTTTTCCCCCAGACATTGTTATTGACTTTTGCATTATCACAGCATAAACCATTAGCCATTTTATGCAAATCCGTGTGTTGAATGAAACGCGTGTCGAGTCCATAAAATCAAATTCCAACGTGCCGTGCGATGTAAGCACATAGAGCTGCCTTTGTTCGAAACAGCTGGGAGGAAAACCAATCCGATCCAATCCAAACCCAAGTAAACCAGTGCAATCTGCTCTTTGTATGATCACATCCCTCTCTGGAGCACAGAACAAGCCGTATCTGACCTCGGTTGTGTAAGAGGAAAGCTGCAGCATCACTGCTGCTATCCAGGAAGCCATCCCAGGTTTATATCACTTCATTTCAGATTTGTGCTTGTTCCAGCATCAATTATCCACGTGAAGAAAAAGAAGTATTACACTAATATTAAAGTAAAGCATGGACAATGCGCTGGTAACCTGCATTTCAGCTGGCTTCACTATGAGCCGTTTGAAAGCAAATCCATAGGATAGGCCAAACACTTTCTAGATGTATGGTGCTGCTCTCGTTCCATAGTACAAGGAGCTAAGGTGGTGAAGAGGGTCCCTCCCGAGGCTCTCTGGCTGGTACCACAGTGCCCGTTCAAGGGGAAGACACACAGGTATTTAAAAGACAGACAAAACTGCGACTCTTACTAAGCAAAATATGTGCTGAACCTAAAAAATCCCAGGAGATTCTGCAGGTAGATATATTATCAGGGCACTGCAGCAGTTGTGTTGTGCTAAAGGTTCTTCCCTTAAATATCAGGCCAATGAAAGCCATTGCATTTAAGGTCAGGAAAATTTATATGTTCCCTGATTGCATCAAGTCACGAAACCAAAGGCTGCCCAGGTTTCCCCTCCCTCTTTAGAGAAGTGTGAGTGCAATATTTTCCCCAGGTTTTTGGAAGTTATGCAACATCCTTACAGCAGTGCTGGAGATATTTGTGACAGTTTTTAAAAAAAGCTAAATAAGATGTGATCAAATGTAACGGCCATGTTTCCTTTTAATTCTTGCTTGTTTGGGGTGGTTTTTTTTGTTCAAAGATCCTAATCTTCCTGGAGTTCTGCACATCAATGCACCTGTAGTGAAACAGACTTTGGATCTCCAAGACTAAGGCTCCATCTGAGCATCAGATCATTGATTGGTTTACCATGAGAAAATTCCTTTGCAGTTTCCTGATGGGGCTTAAGTCGTTGGTAACAGCTTAGTCCAAAACTTCCCTTGTGAGCTTACTGGTATTTATTTGTTCCCCAGAGCTAAATCAGACCAACACTGTTCCAAATTGCAGAGTCAACACTCCTTACATCACCTGTGAGAAGAAATGACCCTTTTCTCTTTTTTTAAACCATTTTAACTGTAGAAGAGTGGTGTTTAGAGAAAGTGTTGAGTTTGATGTGGTTTAAGTCTAGCTTTCCCATGGCTCTGAATATTAAGGACGGGTACCACACTAGCACTTCACCTCACTTCTTCCTTGTGCTTCCTTTTGCTTTACGCAAGCTTTGCCTCTTTTCTTACTGAAACTGCAAGTGTCCTGGAGCAGGAATGTGTTAATCTGTGTTGTTATGGCACCTTGCTTGATGATGCTCCATGTCGCCACTGTTGACGCAGAAATAAAGAGGAGACAAGAAGTAAGCTGGATGAGCCATGGCACTTCCCTGTAGCTGCTGAAGGCTGTAGGACCAGCTGGTCGATCCCTGGGAAAATAAAACTCACTGAAACCCTGCACACAAACCTCACCTCCCAGAATGACACCTTTCCCAACAAGGACTGCTGCAACCAGCTGTTACCAAAGGAGAAAAACCCAACTCTTTCTCTTATTTTCCCCTTATCTCTCTACTCCTTTTAACTCCAGCTCCACTTTTTTGGCCTGACCCTTTTTCTATTGTGCTGGGCACAATTCTCCACAGTGCTGGCAGCTGCTATTCAGAGTCTGCACGGCAGCTGAAGGCTGAAAGTTCTGTTACAGCAAAGCCCTCGTAACGCTGGGCATTGTGCAGGTTCCGCAGCACGGACATGAATGCTCTGCCACCCCGGGGCGGTTCTCCAGGAGCCACATCCCTCGGCCTGACGTGTTGAGAGCTGGGAGCTCCTGAAATATTTCTTAATTTGTTGTCACAGTTGTAGCAACAGAAACATGAGACTCTTCTGTCTAAATCAATACAGAGTTTCTCTTTTCTATTTTTTTTCAAAGGACATCTGCCTACACAACTCTGTCACTGCCAAGCTCTTCAAAAGCACAAGAGATGCTGGATCATTCCGGTTGTAATTTCAGCACATCTTTCAATTGCCCATCTACAAGCAGGTCGGTCTTGTACTTTTTAAGCACATTTCCCCTCCATTGCAGGTTTGATGCTGACCTACTTTCCCATGCCATGATTCACTAATATTCCCCTCAGCATCCAGATAATAAAGTGAGAGGAAAAATCCAAATCCGACTTGCACCAAGTAATTATTTTCACGCCCATCTGTACTCGCTGTGTTAGTGCCAGGGTTTTGTTAATGCACAATAGAGGATAATGAGATCACTTTTGAATTCTCCAACTTCTTCCATCTGAAGCTCTGAAAGCACTGGGGAAAGACAAGAGCTGTCATGTTTTACCAGGGTCGTGCTTCAAATAGCAACGTGCCTCCTAGTGATTATGGCCATGTGTTTACAGGAAGGTGAAAAAATAAGTGGATTAAATAAATGAATGAATGAATGAAAATCCCTCTGTTGAACATTTGACATGGTTTCAATAATACCGCAGGCAGACTGCCTCCCTTTACAAATACTGATCCTTTAAACTAAGTCCTCGGGTAACCCTCAGACAAAACCAGAAGCAATGGTGGGGAGATGAAGCAGGTTAGTTGTGTAAGAGACATGCAGTTTATTTTACAAATAGCCTGAGCTGAAGATATGAAAACTTAGCACTGAAAAACATGATGCTACAGAAAATCTCTGCTTCAGGACCATTGCTGGGAGAAGGAAGTGTAGGTCCAAAGCCTCGCTGTCACCTAACGTGTGAGCTACATGGTGTGATGTCCTCACGCCTGTATTTACTGTTGAGCCTGGGCTGTGGAAAGCCAACTGCGCAAAGCTGCTAATTCAGCTGCAAAGCCAGGCCTGGCCCGGCCTGCCTGCGCAGAGCTGAGCCAAGGCCCAGGCCCAGCTGCCATGCCAGGAGTGGACAGGGATGGATGGGCCTGAGGTCCAGAGGAGACAGTGGCGATCATCCAGTCCAACTCCAACACACCATATGCTGTAAACATTTCACAGATGGATTCTATACCGCACAGGACGTCTGGAGGCTTGAACCCAACAGCTTGCTGTAGCCTGGGAGTCTGCTGCCTATGAGACAGCCTATCAATGTTCATCACATGTCGGAGCAAAGTAACAAAGACCTCAACATTTAACAATGATATCTGAAGTATACCACACACGGAGAACGTAGCCTGCTAGTAGTTTTCTTATTTTTCTGCCTTTCAGGGTTGTTATATTCCACAGTTAGCTGCTGTGTGCTCCCCCCGTGACACACAATGTCCTCCCCATCGGCTGCATGGAAATCTCTCTCCCCTCCCCTTTCCAGAAGATGTACATGGGATTTTGCATCCCTGCATGTGTGTGGTTCATCGTGCCCCTGTACCTGCTGCAGCCACTTCGGGGAAGCACGTGGTGCTGTTGATGGAGAAAGCAGGGGAGCGCTGAGGTTTCATGACCAGACCCAGACTTGCAGAGAAAATGGGTTTGAGTTTCACACTCGGCGAGTTTTTGCAGCAAAGACTAATTAGGACTCTGGTGTGACAAATATGAACAGGCTGAAGGACATGCTGGCTACACTGAAATCAAAGGACTCAGGAGTGCACATGACCTCCTCTGTCACGTCATAAACAGGGTTCTCCAAGTGACCTCAGAGTATGGTCAATACTTGACATTCAAGCAGAAGTCTTCCAAGCTGTACTTGGTTTAAAACAAGACAGATTTCAGCTAATAAAACTGCAATGCATGCAGAGAATCTCAAAATATCAGCCAGAAATAACTAGATGAACTTTCAGATCGGATGTTTTATCATGTTCTTGAAATAATACTCTTGATCTAAAAGAATTACTGAAAAAATCTGAGTTAATGTAAGTGAAACAACTCTGTTGCCCTCAGTAGAACTGAGACATATTTACATCAGAATTAAACTTGGTGCACAGTCCTGTTTGGAAAGAACAACTTTTGCATTTCTGAACATTTCAGAAATTCTGCAGAGTCCAAATTCCAGGGGAAGGCAGAGCCACGACTTCAGAAGGTTTCACTTGTAACAAGAGAGTCAACGATACCACGACTCATCACAAAGAAATCATTAAATCTTTCAAGCAGGAGGGGTTTTTAAATTTCCAGGTTAATATAAATGCAATATAGTCTGGGGTTTTAATAAAAGTTGAAGTTGGACAAATCTTTCACTGGTAAAATGATTATGATGTCTCCTGACATTGTTTATGCACAAATATTAACTACAGGTTAATTGTATGCCACTGAACCCACTTGTAGTCTCTATAAAGGTGAGACTATGGTGCGGAGTAGTTTCTGGTACATGTCCACAAACTCCACTATTGGGAGAATTTTGGTTTGGCCCTCTGAGAACTTTAACTGGCTGGACTCATTGCTGGATAACGCTACATTATACAGATATTGAGTTCTTAAGTAACTGGTGGGTAGCAGCAAGGAAAGAAAAATCAGGAAATAGTTACCAGAACACAGGTGTGTCATCTGCAGAGAGACGTCTTTTAAATAGAATAGGTGGCCTCCTCCAGCTACAGTTAATGACTAGAGAATAAAATCAGCTCACAAATTATCATCCAAGTTCACAGCTAAAGCTGTTTCTTAGGTTTGCAGTTAGTGCCCTTCCCACCTTATCTAAATACAGCAAAATGTAACCTCCTAAACGCTGGGAAGTGGCTGGGGATGAGGAGACCCATCCCCACCTGTGTCCGCAACCACAGCCGGGCTGCACTTCTCACACAACCCCTTGGTCACAACTTGAAAGTAATGCAGAGCGCAGACAGGCAGCAAGCCCCAAGGCAGGACGGTGAGAGATGCCCCTCGACTAGCTGGAGTATTTCAAAAGAGACATTAAACAGCGACTATAGGAGCCAGAAACCCAAATCTCATTAGCTGTGTCCACACTGTACTTGACCTGACCGGCTCTGGGGTCCTGGCACTCGACTCCTGTGCCAGCTCGCAGCAGCAGCCTGTGTTCAGCTTGACTTCTACTGCCCATAAATCCCTTTGGACCCGCGGTGAAGACGGAGCCCTCTGGAAAAGTCATTTTGTCTGTCTGACATGATTGCCGTAAGAGAGATCAAACAGACTGTGCAAGTGATGGGCCATGCCAGTGACACCTGTTTTCAGGACGCTGGAACCAGTGGGTGCACCTTGGAAATGAGGTTTTCCCTCAGGAATGTAAACTGGAACCTACCAGACTAACCGGATATATACAGGACACCAATGAGAAAACAGGTATAATCTGGGGGCAGAGATGATCCACCACCACCAGCAGTACAGGGTTGTGCCTCGGCAGGAGTACATTTATACATCCAAAGACACATGGACTGCAATGCAAAGCAAAGCGATATGGATGCAGGATGTAGCTAATCTCAGGAGAGTGTGAACATCTCCCAGTGTCAGGACAGCCCCCACAACATTTTTCACACCTATTTGGAAACAGAAACCTTTATGGAAAGGGCTCAGTTGTAGCTCAAGCCTTGTAAGAGCCATCCCAGGCAGGAGCAGATCTGCATCCAATTTCTGAAGTTTCTACTAGGCTGGAAGTGGATTAAGCTCGATAAATGCCCAAACCTGCACAGGCTGACTGACATGGCAGGAGGTGGAATCAGGGGCGATCAGCTGCTGCTGACTCACTTAGGCAGATAACCTGCAGTTTTGCATGAGGCTTTGCTGAGCTTACGGCTGTTTTCTCACCTTTCTTCTCAGGAGGAGCTGAATAGCTCATGAATACTGTCAACCCTGTGCACAGGAAAATACATCCTCCGAAATTTATCATTTTGCAGACCCAGGATGTTTCACCGTTTCTGTAAATTTGGCAATTTTGCTCTCTGGTCACATTTTCCTCTGTAACAACCTGAACAGCGTTATTTGTTGCCCTGGAAAAAAATCACTATTATTTTAGCAGTATGCAGCAGCAACAGTTCTAACATCTGACACAGCAGTAGTAAGTTCCTGACCTGACATTTAGAAGAGACTCTTTCTGACTCGAGTGCGCTTTGGAGTAAGCCCTGAAGACCTTGCCCATGCTCTACACCAGCAGCACCGCTTGTGACCAGCACTTGACTCTTCATCTGCTGTGGCTCCTGGGGTCTTTTCTTCCTTCCAAACACTACAGTCAAATGTCAGCTCCTCAGAAATAGCCAGTTGGCTTGTGGTTAAGGAACGGGAAGAAGGAGGCTTGGTTAATTTTCTGCTCGAGCAGAGACATCCCAAGTGAGATTGGCCAGATTGCTCTGTCTGGTTTATTCCAGAAGCACCAAGCTCTCCTGAATCGAGTTGATACCTCATGGAGCTTTTATATGCTTGGCATATTTGCAAATCAGGCCTTTAATGTCCCTGCTAACAGCAACAGCTGTAGGTAGGGACAATCCTGCTGCCTTATTTCACTGTCTGTAAGCTGGAAGTTCATAAACACATTCTCTTCTCCAAAGCACCATACAGCACCAAGCACGTGTAGCTCCAGGGGGTTTAACAGAGAAGCAAAGAGTCAAGGAGCAGAAACCCTCAGGAGAAGGGGGTTGTCACGCACCCTGGGAAGCTGATCAGAATATGCCAGAGGAAAAAAACCCACAACATTATCATTCTCCCAAACCCCCTTGGAAGATTACACAGGCTGACTCATGGGCACATTTAATGGGTTTCTGGCGGAGCGATTGTACCTCGTCATTTGAACTGCGCAAAAAAAGGCAGAATTTTAGTCACACAGAAATTACATCAAAAGGAAACGCCAGATGTTTTGTGAATCCCACCACTAATGAGCTACAAGTGCTGTTTTTTCCATTGTACAAGAAAATTATGATTTTTTAAACATATACAAAACAAATTGTTTGTGATTACATTAGACCTTCAAAAGAAAGCGGGAACATAAATTCAGAGATGAATAGCATAATATTGGATGCTTGCCTCACTGCTTGACTTCAATAACTTATCTCAATAAATCCGCCAGCAGAAAGCATCTTATGTACTTCAAGCCTGGAGAAGATGAGACACGAATGCTGGAGGAATTACAAGACAGAGGGGCTTTCTTGCAACAGTGAACAAGCTGGAAATTACAAGGTAATGGAAACTCAGCGGGAGGCCCCATCCCCTGCCATTAGCTAACTCGTACAACGATTGCTGCAGAAATCACTCAGGTTAGGTAAGCACTGTACACTGTTTCTGCACTTTGCATCTCTCTCCACCTAAGCACACAGACAATTTAATTAGGCAAGAGGAGATACCTGAGCAACAGGGACTTGCAGATGAAGCAGAGCTGCCTCCGTGACCGAACAGCAGCCTTTTGTGCCAATACAACTGTTTGCCTGTCTCTTCTTTGTTGCACTCCGACACAGGCTATACAGATCAATTTATTCAAGTATTTACCATTTTTAAGTCAATATAGCTCCAGCCTCCCCAAACTGCATTACTACTGTGACTGTGAAGCTCGGGAAAATTAAGAATTAACAGCAGGACAGTATTAGGCTTGAGCTGCTTAAAGAGCAATTAGTGCCTGTCCCTCATGCTCTTTACCATGGTCTCATCCCATAAAAATGCTTGTTATTCCAGTCTTGGAAAATAAGGTAGATCCACATCCCTATGCTATGGATCTTATTTACCAACCAAGAACTTAATGAGGGTTAGACACTTTTCCAATATTAAAAGAGAAGAAGAAAGCCAACCCAGCAGGGTTAATATGGCAGAGTGGAAAGTGCACTTAGAAGAAGGCACAAGAAAGTGGGCAAGAAGAAAATGCTTCCTCCAAGCAGATACAACACAAAACCAGAGGAAATCCTCCGCTGAGAACCTGAGAACATGAAGGAGATGTGGGAAGATCATGTCACAGAATCACAGACTCAAAGCATGTCAGGGGTTGAAGGGCCCTGGAAAGCTCATCCAGTGCAATCCCCCCATGGAGCAGGAACACCCAGATGACCACCTTCCTGGCCACAAGGGCCCAGTGCTGGCTCATGGTCATCCTGCTGTCACCCAGGACCCTCAGGTCCCTTTCCCCTACACTGCTCTCTAATAAGTCATTCCCCAACTCATACTGGCTTTCCCCAGGAGCTGAGGCAGGAGAGAGCAGCAGTAATGGCAAATGGAGTGCCACTTTGTGTTTAGGAAATGATACTGGTGCTGTGAGTGGATTAAAAAGCCGGTGTGAGAAGGCAAAGCACCAGGGCTGCGGAGCAGGGGCCATGATCGCGGGCTCTGCACACTGCAGAAAGGCCCTCCAAGACAAGGGGCTATTAGCAGAGTATCACCATCCCCCAAGTTTTACCCCACTCTCTCCTACCCTCCTTTATGCCAACACAAAGCCATCAGCAATCTGTCCTCAACCCTGAAAGTTAACAGTTGTTTGGTCTCAGCAAAGCCAAGTGAATGAGATGCCAATGCCAGCCTGAATTTCCTATTTCTTATCCCTTGCTATGAAGTTTAACCCCACAAGACCCTCAACTCCGTGCCGCTGGCCAGGTCTGGCCCTACCTCAATTGAGTTTTGGAGATGGAGAAGACAGCTTGTCCTCCAGGGACCACAAGGGCCACAGAGAGAAGTTTTATTCATCATAGCAGAGAGGAAACACAAGTCACAGGAGAGCAAACCTACAGCCTGATTTTTGATCTTCGGTGCTTAAAAGATAGCCATCTAAATCCATATTTAGGTACTTACATGTCTCAGTGACATATTTTGGAGCATGACAGGGGAAAGCTTGACTCTGAGGAACTTCAAGCTAGATATGACTTGACATTTGCGATAGCTGTGATTTCATTTACCCCACTGTGAGTCAGGCCCAACCTGGCCTGATGTCTATCACAGCGTCCTCTGGAGAGAGCCCCGAATCAAGCCCAGACTGGGGCAGGTTTAAAGCATGTCTTCATGGAAACTCTTGCACTGCATGTGTAATTCTCTGGCTCCGTCTCAGCTCACAAAGAAAGGGCTGGGAGTTACCTCCCCAAAGGCTGTGCCCTTTCAGCATGCGCCACAACCACCAGCAACTCCTTCGATACACACCGCGTTCACTTAAACTCCAGCCTCCTCCAGCATTTTCCAATCAATACTACGCCAGGATTTCTGAGATACCTTGGTATTTTCCAGTAGCTACGACAGAAAATGCCAGATGTATTGCAAATGCCACTGAAACCACTAGATGACATTTATTCCTGTGCTGGCCTTCAAATTTCGTGGGACAGATTGTGTTCTGAGCTGGAGGAGGGATGGATTTCTCCCTGCGTGTCTCAGAAATTCTTTCATGGTGGTGATTGTTACATCCGTGGTATGAAATACACGATTATAAAACCTCGTCTCTCACTCTATTCTAAAATAATTGTTTCTCTGAAATCAGTAAGATACTGGATATTAACTGTTAGATATTTTTGTCTTTCTCCTGCATCCAGAGGACAAGAAGTTCAGAAGCAGTGGTACTCTCTGTGTGACAGTGAATCTCAGATCCCAGAATGTGCCGTGCTTTTTATGGGTTTCATTTCAGGAGTTGGTTAAATCTTTAACTCAAATCAATAAAATGCACGGGTGCATTTACACACTCATCCAGCTTCCTGGACACGTTACAAGATTACCAAGCTTGCCTGATTCTAATTAACAACAGACCAGTGGGCAATCAAATTTAACTTGTACCAACTTGGAATTACAACATTCGCTCTACAGCTCTACAAATAAAGGTGGGAATGGGGGAGGCGCTTCTGTGGGATTTTTGTGGTGCTGCCCTGAAGAACCTTAGAGCAAGTCACCTACGGTAAGTTTTAGTGTGAGGACTGCATTGTTTTAAAATCATCTCAATACGACTTCATACAACAACAAAATGGAAGATGTGGAAAGTAAAAACGGCAACATTCTCTATGAATCACCACTTGTTCCAGCCGCCCCACTCTCTGACCAGGTTACTCACACGAGCTGTCTTCTGTTCTTCAGTCTCGCTGCCCATTTACCTGTGTCAGGTGTTTCCATGGGCACATCTCTCATTACTGCCGCTGCTTGACCATTTAAAAGTGAAATTTCAGTCCCTTTTGCATTTCCTCTTTCTCCATCACTATTTAGGGCTGTAAGGAGGACAAGAAATGTGATCAAGTTCTTCAGTTCCATAACCACACTCCCCGTCTGAACTGATTTTTTTATTGAAAGGATTCCTGAAGAGTTTTCCTGCTGCTGTTCAACCAGCACCTCAGCCTGCACGGTCTGTGCGTGATTTAACCCAACAAATAAACTGTTTTCTTCCCCATCTTGGCACTTTGTACAGCAAAGGAGTACGTGCAGCCTCAGCATAACATCACAGCAAGACAACATTTCCTATGCAGTGCAGGCCAGCTAAAGCGCATCCTTTTCCCTGTCACCATGTGATGTTATATTCCATGCCCCATCCCAAGCAGTCAAAATCCATTGACAAGTTCTCCTAATTCGAGCTGTTGATTAAATGACAGCAAATAAATGACAGCTTTAATAGCACTCCATAACTAAAATGACTCTGCAACAATTTCTGCTTTATTGCTCACTTGTGTCATATCAAGTATCACATAACTCTGAAAAATATCCCCAGGAGAAGGAAGGAAAAAAAAAAAGAAAAAAAGAAAAATAAATAACAGAGGAAGGCAGCAAAACTAGTGAAAAAAGAGAGCAGAATCTGCTTTCTGTTGTTGGGTTTACACAATTAATCTCCTCTTGAAGACCAGGCTTAGTTCAGTGCAACTGGCGAGGTGACTGGCAGATGCTCAGAGTGAAGCTGGTGTTTCACAGCAATTCACACTTCCATCTTTTACTTGTAATACCAAGACACGCGGCTGTTGCCAGACAGTCAACGCTGGGCTTTCAGAGACAAAAAATACACAGTTCAAAGCCATGATTTAATAAGTACTGCAGTGCCTCTGCTCCTTTGGAGATATCTGATGCACAGCAAAACCAAATTACTTACTGTTGACACTAACTTGTTTCGCTGAGGATTGTAATTTGTTCTAAATGTTCTTCAAGTGCTGGAGAGTGTTAAATGCACACCACCAACCCAGAAATGCTTAGAATGATAGTCACTTGTCATGTGTTCTCTCACTGCTGGATGACTGCAGGATGGATGTGGGAGCAGTTAAGAAACAGAATTGCTGTGTAATTAGGTTGGAAGAGATCTTTGGAGCCTCCAGGCCAACCTCCTGCTCCAAGCTGTCCCAACTAGATCAAATTGCCAAGGACCTTGTCTGCATTAAATATCTCCACTGGTAGCGATCCCATAACCTCTCTGGTCCTCTGCTCGTGTCTGATCACTATTATAATGAAACCGTTTTCTTTATATCTGGAAGGGTATATCCAAAAGGTTTATATATCTGGAAATGTTTCCTTATTACTTTTCCCTTATATCAGTGCAATTTCCTGCACTGAAACTGTGTTTGTTGCCTGTTCTCCTAACAACAGCAAATCTGGATGGAAACCTTCAACAGCATCAGTATTTCGCAATATTCTTTAATAACCAGGTCCCGTGCTCATAACCAGAGATGTGTTAACTCTTATCTGGATCTAAGGCCTAACTCTGAAGTTCCTGAAGTTAATGAGAGTTTTCCTGTTAGCAACACTTAACATCCCTTGATGTCAGTGACAACTCACGGGTGCTCAACAACATTTTTAAATTATTAAATAAGGACTCAAGTGAAATCACTGCTAGCTGGGATTTTGCCGGGCTATTGTATATGCTGCAGAAACTTGCACCGTCAACCAAATTCACATTTTCACAAAAATAACAGGGTGAGGAAGGATCAGTGAATTTATTAGAACGCCTGAAGCACATCAGCACAAGAGACGCGACAGTCAAAGAGCCGCTACCACCAGCTGAAACATTGAGCTCAGTGCTCTGAAAGCAGCTTTGGCTGGCACTTTGCTTATCATTAAGTAGGAAGTCTTTCCATTTTTCTCCCAATATTTGCTACCATAGACCTCGAACTTAATTCTTTCTGAACAGGAAAGCACTCTACAGGTGAATCGGTTCCATTCGCCACAAAGGCAAACTGGTCTGCTTCATAATTGATTTTCCACAGACTTAAACTTTAAACTTTTCAACCCCACATGATGGCAGGATTAGATCTGAGTCTTTACAGTGCCCTACAGTTTGCAGGGCGAGCTCCGAGCTACGTTTATCTTTCAGCAAGTTCTGCTTAATTGGACAAAGGGGATGGAGTTCAAGGGCAAGCCAACAGAAGGTGTTTTATTTAAACATTGCCTAAAAGTACCTATAATGAGAAAGTGTCTCTCACTCCCATGTGTAAATGACAGGAGCGATGTTTCAGTCCCATTTACCTCTCCTGGTGAGGTGGTTAACACAGAAACCTGATGTATTTTATCGTATAGCATTAGTTCAGGGAAATGTGTTTATTATGAGTTCCATTATAATATACTTAACACAGTCCTTTCAAGTGATGACTAGGGGTTTATTTAGGAACTCTTTCAGCACCAACTGTGGTTAAAAAGCAGCTTTCACATGTCAGTGGGAACTGCATTAGATCTTTACTGGCTGTTGCAGTTAAAAATAATTGGTAATAGAGCTGAGGGAAAGTGATTAAACTTTTTTACATGCAGCTTATTGGCATAAACAGTGTTACTTCTCCCAGTGCATTATTGTTCCCAGTAAGTTTTCTTATTAGGATATGTGGGAAACACCAAACGTGTGAATGCGTTTCCTTCTGACAAAAGCTGAGTTTGACACTCCAGAACCGGGAGCTCCCAACAGCCACCAGAAAAGTTTTCACCCACTTTTAGGATGGTCAAGCAGCAGCAGTAACGAGCCCTCTGCCCATAGGGCCACCTAGCACAGCCATCCTTATTTTGTGAGGGGATAAAAAGACTGAAGTTTACTTCAGTTTCCAGAATACTCTCTCTTTCACAGCCCGACTGATCACTCATCAATTCTGCTGTCCTCCAGTTGTGAGGAATTACCATCCCCACAGGCCAAGGTGCTCCTGCTGGTGGTATTTACTGGCTGGACAAACAGTAACAGTTAACAGAGGTGTTTTAGAACAGGTTTTAGATCGGCTGATAATGTCTGAGGTTCTCAAGCTAAGAAAGAAAAAAAGATTGGGGATTTGATGTCTGGCAAAGCTGACAATCATGTATGGTAAATACAGACTGTATTTATAAGCTGTTCATGTGCTGAATACCATGTACAATTTAAAATGACCAGTATTGGATGGAATTTTCTGCACATAACAAAAACGTCTTTAAAACTGTATTGTAAACTACTTGAGAAACATTGCTATGACAGAAAACGAGGCAGCCAGGTACCTCAGGTAGCTCAGCTCTGACCTATTCCAGCAAGAAGCAGTTTCCCAAGCTCTGCTTGGGTTTCCTACAGCCATTTTTCAGGTGAACATCCTGCGGTGCTCTGCAAAGGGGGTGACCATCCGTGGGCTCCCTACAGATGGGGAAAGCAAGGTGGAAGGTTTCCGTTTCACAGGTCCAGCAGTGATCCCAAGACATTAATTCCCACCCGTTGCGTTCACATTCCTCCTTCCCAAAGCACAAACCGAAGCAGCCAGTCAATCTGACAACAGGATCTCAGCCTGAAACAAGCAGCTCAGGACAAAGCAAAGATAATTGCTATTGTCTTCCCTATCGTCATAACTGTGCTGGGAAGGAACAGGCTCCCACTGCTGCTTCTCAACACATAAAATTGGGCTGTTTGTTTTGCTTCACAGTGACACTATGAAGTTATTCTGAATTAATAGACAAGCTAGTCAATAGGTTACTCCTTATGGCAGGCATGCTGGACACCAACCTGACAAGGTGTTTTTCTCATTAGAACTGCAAGTTTTTTAATAGAGTGTAAATGTCTTTAATCACCCAGGCTAAACAGCACTACGCACAAATTCAAGGTGACTCCAACGGCTCCTACTCAAAATCTGCATTTTCATCTTCCTTAGACTAATTCATATTTTAATTGCCCATATCACTGATTGAAGTGCCAGCAAAGGGAGCACTTTCATTCCTTTGATCTCCTGCTTTCACTACACACAGGCAAGGTTGGACATGAGGCAAACCTACAAAATCACACAGAATCACAAAATCCCAGAATGTCAGGGCTTGGAAGGGACCTGGAAAGCTCATCCAGTGCAATCCCCCCATGGAGCAGGAACACCCAGATGAGGTTACACAGGAAGGTGTCCAGGCGGGTTGGAATGTCTGCACAGAAGGAGATTCCACAACCCCCTGGGCAGCCTGGGCCAGGCTCTGCCACCCTCACCCCCAACAAGTTTCTTCTCAAATTTAAGTGGAACCTCATGTGTTCCAGTTTGTACCCATTACCCCTTGCCCATCCTCCTGACACTCCCCCTTTCCATATTGATCCCCATGAATGAGTCCCCCCTCAGTCTCCTCTTGTCCAGCTCCAGAGCCCCAGCTCCCTCAGCCTTTCCTCACACGGGAGATGCTCCACTCCCTCCAGCATCTTGGTGGCTGCGCTGGACTCTCTCCAGCAGTTCCCTGTCCTGTTGGAACTGAAGGGCCACAACTGGACACAATATTCCAGATGCAGTCTCAGGGAGAGCACATGGAACCAGTGTGGAACAGCCGAAATCACAGAGCACGAGTGCTAGCAAGGCCTGCGAACAGGCTGCCTCATGTTTCTCATGTTGTCCCATCCGTTTACTTGCTTACATCCCTACCAAAACAAGAGAGACCTCACCAGTTTTATCAGAACTTGCAAATTTCCAGTCCAGGGTTGGAGCCCTGCACATGGTCTGTAACGAAACCTGTCCCATCCCCTTGCAAGGGGCGGCTGTAGACCTCAGTCTCCCATCGTACATATGCAGCTAAACCAACTACACCTCTTGGTACACAAAGACCAGATGGTAAGACACAGCTTCACAAAGTGGACAAACAAGAATGGCTGCGATCGGTGTAGGTAACATCACAAATAGGCTGGAGAAGGGACAACGAGACCTTTTGTTCCTGTCACAGCACACCAGTGAGGAGCCTTCAAAGAAGTTGAAAGGAAAAAAAATTCAAAGCCAGCAAAAAGAAATATTTTTCTGCTGTGATTAGCCTCCAGCACTCATTGCCATGGGATGTTTCTGAAAGGAAAAGCATAAAGAGATTTGAAAAGGCATTGGAAATACATACGCCTATCACGGCTATCTAAAGTTGATGACTGTCAAAATGGGGGAAGGGATCTTAATATATTCTTTCAATGGCAGCTTCTCTGAGGCATTTGTTCCTCCTCTGTCTGTCGTGGGTTTCAACACTTACAGTGTCAGGTATCTGCATGTGATGCCTGTCAGAGAGCAGATCCTGTGCTGGAGCAGCTGCTGGTGCACCCGGCCTGGGGGTTCAGCGCTGCTGCTGAGCACTGACGGCAGGAACAGCTCGTGCTGCTTGGCACAAGTGCCAACTAGACCATCAACATATTAAAAACAAACAAACAAACAAACAAAACCCCCAACATCGCATTATTAATTCAGAAAAGCTAAGCACAACTTTTTCCCCCCTTTTTTCTGGTTGCCCAGGCAGCGTAGCATCCCTGCGGGGCTTCCTCTGAGGACATCAGTACACTCTTTGGCAAGTGAAGCCTGATCACTTCTGAAAAATATATTCACAGTTCAAAACTCAATGTTTCCTTGTTAACAGAGGTTTTGCACGAAGCACTGTGTGTACAAGCTATTTCTGCACATTTCGAAGCCCCACCAAAGTTGTACACACCAGCAGTAGCGCTGCCTCGGGCTCTAGACGGGGGGACTGCAGTGGGGCCGCAGCCGGTCCCTGCACTGGGGAGGATTTTTTGGAGAGGAGAGAGGAGCTGCTGATGCCCCTGGGCATTACCAGTGCCACCCTCGTTTCAGCTGGGACCAAGGTCTTTCCCACCAGCCTGTCACCTTCCCCCCTGTCAGACCAGTTTGCCCAACTTTAGATTTGCACTTCCTCCTTTAATTTGATTAGTGACAGCTACTATTATCTGAGGAAATCTAAATTGCCTCTTCCTGTGCTAATGAATCACTGTACTAAATGTGTGGGGATTAGAGAACAAGATGGATTTATTAACACGCTTCTAATTAAAGGGACAGTTCCACTGTTTCAGTGGCTTTTGGTGAAGGGGTTGTCGCAGGTTTTGGAGGTGGAGAGGAGAGCCACAGCTTGGCACTTCTAATTACAAACCGCACTTGTACCTATAGAACTTCTCAGACTGCAATTAGTGAGTGGAGGTACTAATTTAGGTGCAGGGAGCAGGGCAGCCCTATCAGTGGGGCTGTCACATTAAACTCGGGTGTGCAAGAACCCGTTCTGGGGCTGCACCACCCGCTCCAGCAGCCGGAGTGACGTTAAACCACTGACTGCCTGGAGGTGGGAGGATGTACCAGGGTCATCCTAAATTGACTGCTCTCCTACACTCCTTCTCAAGCATCCTTTATTATCTCCCAGATAATAAAGCACAGCTATCTGTCTGATTAGATTTTGGGTCTGACTGATGCTAGCCACTCTTATCTAAGATTTTAAAGTTACAATTGCTCAGGCCTCTGACATGAGAGACTTTGATGATTCTGTTTTCAAGGTAACTGGGCACTTAAAAAATCACCAACCACTTTGTAAAATGCTAGTGAAGGATTTTGTAAACTAAGCCTAATTACAGCAACAACAGACCTGTTTGCAAGAAGATGTGATCTGCATACTGATGCCCCAAAGAGTTACTCTCATTTCGTCTGCTTGGCAGAGTGCAAATTAAAAGAAACGTGCTTGTATATATTCTTATCTCATCCCTGATGTCAAGAAGTCAGAGAGATGGCTCCCAGCCTCCCTTTACAAAACATAACAGAGCAACACGTCTCCTGCTGTATAGCAGAGAAACTGGGCTGGTCAGGAGCAGCTGCACCAAGTAAACATCCCAAAACCATGCTGATAAAAAAGGGGAAAAGGCAAGTCCAAGTGTACTCATGCCTCACTCCCCAAACCAGGTCATGTTTTTGGAGACAAGAATGTCTAATCTAGTATAGCCATTCTTACACAATTAATTTTATGGGGAGAATCTTAACTTCTCCAGGGGATGAGTCAATAAGGAACTCTATTACAGAGAGCTGCAGAATATCTTTCTTCTTGGACCCACCTTCTATTCTAATTCTTTTGGTCTTGATTTACCTGAATATCAATGTGGTATCAGTAGGATAAGACAGAACATGTTGTGAATAAATGGCATCCAAGAAGACGAGGTACTCAGCTGTTCAGAGATGTTCACTGCAGCATTAACTGTTCAGAAAAACAATATTCATGCTGAAGACAAATACTGTTTGTGTGGTGAGGCTTACGTGGCCCAGCAGTATGAATTTATACACTAGTAGTCTTGATCCTCTGAAATCACCAGAAGTCTCTTCATGGACTTTGTCTCTGGCTTTGGATCAGACCCTGATCCTCAGCAGATGTCAATCCCGCATCTCCACTGAAGTCACCAGAACCCGGTGGGATCAGCCGCTGCTCCTGCCCTTTCCCTCCACAGTCATTCAACATGCGTAATTACCCACAAACGCATTCTGCTGACAACAGTCTTTGCTTCTCAAATGAACTATTTTCACTGCGTTCCCACGTTCTACATCTTCTCTAATAATGCCATACTCTAGGTGGATTATCCATCACCATAAAAATCATTCGTTCTTTCAGATACAGTTAATTTTAATGAGGCTGGCGTGGACTAACAAGCCATTGATTCACATTTAGGGATACAGTAAACAACTCTTGATTTCTTTCAGTCTCTGCTCTTCAGCATGCTAAACAGATTTAGCTGACGCTTCACACTGGACACACGCCCACCTTATTATCGGGAGATATCCAAATATTTCCTACAAGGTTATCACTGTACTTTGCCACAGAGGAAGAGAAACTAAGAGCATATCGGTATGAACAGACCTGCAGGATAACTTGATTTCCTGCAGTCGTTTCAATTAAATGAACAAGATGCAGGTTTCAGACATCACTTGGTAAAGCTCATTCACAGCTCCAGGAAATGCCTAAAGAAGCAGAAATGCTTTTCAGTGTGGCTTCTCTCTTTCTTTGCAGCTTAAAAGATTAGGGGAACCCAGACTGCTGTTATAATGGAGGAAGAGACAGTCCCCAGCTTGACCCCAGTTCGTTTTGCTGTTGGGGAGCTCACTGCTGTGCTCAGTAGCAGCTCACATCAACAGCAGCAGAACCAGGTGGAGAATCTCAATCCCAAAATTGCTATTTCAAACATAGAAAGAAAAAAATCTTCAAGCACGTCTGAGCGACCTGGCCCAGACTGCTGTAATCCATGTTCCTTTCATCTAGATGCCCAAGTTTAGCCTGTATGAATCACCCTATGATGAATCTCCACCCAGACTGGATATGTAAATTTTTCAGCATGTGAAAAGGGCAAGTCCCAGGATTAGAAGCTAATCTGGGGCTCAAAGCATGAGTGGTCCAGTCAGTCTTGTGTTACAGGGCCAGAAGGGTCTTCAAGGCAACGTATAATCTACCCTCTTACTTACTTGCCTATATCCCGGTGTTAAGCTTCAGAGACACTCACTCGCCCCAGCTTCAGGGCCTCGCAAGGCCGTCTGCTTCCATTCCTCACCATATATTTCATTAAAAGCTTTTTGCAGCAGGCAGTCGGAATCTCCTTGGCTGCAGTATAAAGCCTACGCGTCCTTGTTCTATCTACCGCAGATAACAAGGACAAATTACTCTTCCTATTTTTGAGTGTTTTCAAGATGCCTCCTCTCCCCTCAGCCCTGCTCTGTCCTAAGTACGTGCTCTTCCACAGGCTCCTGGTGCCTCTGCTCTCCGCTAGTAATGATGGGACGACAGCTCTGTGCCTCCCTTCCTCTGAGGGACAAACACATTTAGAAGATTAGGAGTTTCAGATACTACTGTAGGCAGTGTGAGTTTTTTCAAGGCAATTTGAAGTGATGGATAACATTGTCAAGCCTAAATTTAGTTCAAGCATTGGAAAACAAGAGTGTTTCCCTCACAACAAATTCAAATGGTCTTCTGTATCACCCCGAAGTCATCACAGAAAGCCACCCCACCACGTGCTGCTAAGTGACTACCACAGCGTTCCACCACCCTCAGATAAAGCCAGATTATGAAACTAAGTAATAGGAAAGTTCTATGAGAATACGCCATTTGATTGTACATATTCTACTGGTTCTGAGCTGCCCACGGAGAGGACAGAGCAGCAGGAAACTCTTATACATGAGGCACAACATGGTGCAGAGTGCCCACCAACATGAAAGGGGACCCAAGTATTGGAGCGACGACAGCTCCTGCCTTCCATCAACATGTGTGTAATTGTGACGTGCAACACAATTTCTCCTTTGCCTAATTAAGACATGTTAATGCAAGTGTGGTTTTCAGTGTTTGCTTAAGAAGCACAATTATTTCTGCTTTCACAGCAGAAAATAAAAATCTCAAATAAGCTCCATAGACAGGGCCTTGGGTTTAGGGTCACTACACAAACAAACTTCCTGGGATTCACAGATCATGAAAAGCTACTGCTTGTTATGTTCTCAGGAGACAAATTCCTGAGTCGCAGGGGACCATCTACTAAACAGTGCTTCAGCTCCTGCTCCCAACTCCAACAGTAAGTGGATGCATGCACAGATCAGACAAACTGAGGTTTTAGACATTTATCAGATGTCCATGTTTTCAGAAGATGCCGAGCAAGAAAATGGACATCTTTTAAGCTGGGGACATCTGGATGTGCCCTAAGAACAGCCCGTGGTACTGGTGGCACTGGTGAGGTGCTGAGCCCAGGGCTACCTCCCGCAGTTTCCACACAAGGGACCTGTCAGGGCAGCATCCTGCAGCGTTAATTAAGCTACTTAATCAGCACAGAATTCTATTCTATTCTGATGGAAAACAGGATGAGAAATAGACTACTTTACATTCTGGGCTCCAATAAACCGACACTGTAGGATATATCACTATCAGAGGGTAAGGAAAGGGAAAAAGAAGCTAAACCTTGGTATAATTAAATGCAAAATGTGAAAACATTTAAAGTGACACCTTCACGAAGAAAGCTTTTAAATTATTCACAGTCAATGCAATACAATCCACAGCTAATTACAGTCTATACATGCAAATGAAAGTAATGATAATCATAATTACTTTGCACTTATATACTGTAGCAATTTTCATCTGAAGACCTCAAAGTCTTTATAAACATTAATTAATGCTCCCACCACCACGGCGTGCTAGGTAACTGTTACCATAATTCTCATTTTAGAGACAGGTAAACCGTGTTCAAAGAGGTTAAGTGATTTGCTCGCTGTCGCATTCTGGAGCCGCAGGTGGGATCAGGGCGGACGGGGATGTCCCCTCAGAGGCAGCTACTGCACAATACTGGGAGGAAAGGGCTGCGGTGTGTTGAGACGGGGCAGGTTCTCAAGCTGAGGAATGAGAGTCTGACACAGACACTTCACCTATACTACAAAAACAGCACTATATTTATAGCACGCCACACTGCAATTGTTCTGCTGATGGGATCCATACCCTAAAAGCGCTGACACTGATTTTAAGGTTTGATTATGCCATCTGTGGAGTTGTTTTATTTTGTTCTTTTGGTTTGTTTCTTCAAAGAAAGCCAACCACGCCCGTCCTGTGCCTTCTGCTTTCTGTACACAGGCTCCAGGCTCTCGAGACAGCTTCGCCACCAGGTAATGCTCAACACAGAAATCAGACCATTTGGGCTGGGTGCATCTGGCAAGCAGTCACCTATGGGCCTCACGAGTTAGATATCTATCTGCCACTGACATCCCATTAAATTCTGAGACTGTGGAGGAAGAAACATTTATATTGTGCTTCTGCAGCACCTGCCATAGGGCAGCAGAGCTGCAACCTGATAGGTGCTACCACAATAAAAGTCGTTGGTCTAACACAACACAGACCCCCCCAGGACAGGTTGCTGGTTCTTTCTTGGGCTAATGATCCAAGACGCAGGATGCAAAAGGTGAATAGACTTGAGAAATGCCCTCGGCAGAACTTCTGACAGTCCAAAAGACAACAGAACGGAGCTTCAAACTCCTCTCACTTGTAATTATTTGCACGCCGTGACTCAGCAAACGCACTCGGATTTTGTCCTTACCCACATTTCTAAATGCCGCTGTGTGTTAATCATTGTCTGGTACCATAAAATGCAACAGCCATCAATATCAAGCCTGCCAACTTAACAGACTCTTGTAACGGGTACATTTCTATAGACCTACACAATAAGACTAATTGCATGGGCTTGCTGTAAAAGCCAGAGGTCGTTTGATTACTAGCTGTTTTGTACCATGAAAGTGCACATTAATTATTTAAAAGATGGACTTATAATTATTGTAAGCTCTAAGTAATTACCTATAATTTTGGCAAGTGTTAGAAAAACTGATAGTCTAGCAAATTCAGGTTTTAGTCATTAGTAAGCTCATAATTACATTTAAATTGCAAAATGAGAATTATGCAATTTATCTCCCCAATAATGCATAAACATTATAGTGATTGTAGGTTTTAATGGACTATATTATTACTATAAAAAGCAGAGCAGTGATGGGCAGTGAGGGGCAATTTGAGTTCATTGCTGTTATTTTACATTATAATTGCTTATCAGTGACTGTACCGTGATGGTTTTTCTCCTTGATTAACACGGGATAAGTCCATTCCACCCATCAAACTAAACTGGAAAATAACAAAACTTACCGAAGATTCACTAAAAAGAAGTGATTAATTTCCTATCAATGCAGGACTAATTTCTCTAGGTAAACAATCTAAAAATCACATATTTACTCTTTCTTTATCCCTTAAGAAAAACAGAATTCCCAAGCCATGCTGCTTTGGGTAGGACTGCTTTTTCACTCGGAATTGTGAGGATCTGCCCCACGCTCTCCTCACCCACGCCCGAGGCTACTCAGTGCTAGAACACCACATAAATGGATAAAGAATGCCACAAAATAATACCTATACAAGAGGACTCCTCAAACGCTGCTGTTCCAAAGCAGCCTGTGCCCATCTCGTATCCCAGCATGTCAACAGCAAAACCCATTTCAACATGAGAAAAGTAGGATAATGACTAGATACAGCTTACCAGAAAACAGAACTGGTTTGGAAAAGTAAGTTATTCAGCATCATGCCCGAAAGAGGAGCTTTGTAATAATAATAAATGCATCAAATCTGACCAAGTAGCTATGGATGTGTGTGCTCTGGTGCTTACAGATCACCACCTGCGCCCTCTTCAGCCACAGGTGTTCACAAAGAGTTAAACCCTGCTTAGTAAGATCCTCCAAGGCTTCTTAACAGAGGCAGTAGGACAAGTGGAAGGAGAGTGAGATGTGGCTGGGACACATTAAATTGGGAAATAGTGACATCCTGACAGCACTTACTGAACCCAAAAGCAATTTTACCATATATAGTCGCAAGGGCAGAAAGTTTTTTGCGCTTTAATAATGCCATTGTTCTTTTGGTTTCAGGTGATGGGTGATGTGATTTCTGCATGTGGACTAAGCACTTCATCGATCAGACAAAGGTGTCAGTCACACAAGATCTAGGAGCAATAGTGGAGAACAGATTACAACAGAAACGTGGGATATTTTATCCAACTGAAAACCACTGCAACTAATCCCTGTTAGAAACTAGGTGAGGCAGACAGGTTTATATCCAAAACACAGCATTTTCAGCCAACAGCACTTCTCTCTACACCCAAACAGTGATATTGGAGTTCAATACTTCCTGAAAAGAAAAGGCAACACCAACCACTGTGAATCACTCATGCAATTTCCTTATGGATTTTCACCTTCCCTGTTGCACGGACTCTTCAGCAAATTGATGGGTAGAGGTGCAGACCATGCCCTTTACCTTGAAATCAGGTGCAGTTAATTGTTTCACAATTTCAGTATGACTCTTGTCTACAACAGTCCCTCATGTCCATGGAAAACTTGTCCCCCTATGATGTAGGAGGACTGAAACGCAGGGGCTGTACTTCCAGGCTTTGTCTGCAATGAGACACTTTTGCACTGTGTGTACCTTAAAAGCTGGAGTCCTGCCAGTACAACTGGCTTGGTTTGACACCGGGGAAATTTAAGAGCTGCTTTGTATTGTTATTTTACAAGCCCTTATACAGTGTTTGTTTTAAATGATGTGCTGTGTGATTTAGTGGTGTTTGCCAAAATGATGAAAGCCAGCGCTTGATGTGCTGTACTGTGTGACTGCTGCCTTCCCTCAGACATGAGATATTACTTTCCATTGGAGTTTCCCAAAAGGAAGCAGCAGCTTTAGCCTCTGGGGCACCAGGTCTGCTTCTAAATTCCAAAAATAAAATGCGAGGGAAATGAAGGTACCTTCAGCCCAGCTCTGCACAGCATTCAGCAGAGCAGCTCTGCTGTGTGACGGAGGGACCCAGAGCAGGGACCATGGCAGCAGTGGCAGAGCCCACACCTGGGTGCCCAGAGCCCCCCCAAGAGCACAGCAGGGGCTTGTCCCCACACCACTCGTGTCACCCAGGGCTTTGCTCCTGGGAGCGCTGGCTCAGGCTGCTATCAGCTGTACATTTGAAGGTCATGATCAGATCTCCTCTGGTGTCAATACTCAGGCTGACCCGTACTCCCCTTTCTGTGAGCTGCAGTGTGAAGGGTTTTCTGCCCAGACAGCTGTTTGACCGGGCAGACCTGGCTGGTGCGTATTTCTCTAACACTGAGAACCAAAGGCTCTGCCCCAGAGGGCAGATGAGAAAAAGAGAGATTTACTTCTTGTCAAACGATAGGCTCTAGCTTCCTTAAGAGCAATACCAGATCATCCCTTGGAACTCAAAAGCTGATGAAATTCCTGCCCTGTACAGCTTCCAGGTTGCTATAGGGTGAAAGAGTTGGAAATAACAGGACCGTGGGGACTTCCATGCTGCTCAAGACACCTAATCCAAAACCTTCTCTCTGCCAGTGCTCAGCATCAGGTGCCTCAGTGAAGATGCACTAAGCCTTACAAGAGCTAAACAGGGATAATATTACCCCGCAAAATCTGCTCCAGGCTTCAGCCTAATCCCCATTTAGCAGAGTTTCACCTATACACTGGAGCATGAGAATTTATACCCCTTCCAAGCCTTTTTATTAAGTAGCTTAATTCTGCATCAAAACATTCCATGCCTCTTTGCGCCTCCCTAAATTCCGGCCCTTTGTAGGAACTGCCAATTTATATTACAGACACATCAAGGCTTTGAAAAAACTTCCTTTCTCTAGCAAGCCCTCTTTGCCCTCTGGTTCAAAGGTGCGTCTGGTCACAGGTCAGCGAGTAACCAGAAAGCTGCTTAAGAGAAACAACTTTTAAGCCAGCGCACATTTTCTCTTGGATGATGATAGTGACGGCTACATGGGAACACAGGATCCCTGGGCTGGCAGAGATGGGATGGGTCACTGAGTCCCGTGCCCTGCTGGCAGAGGCCACTACATCGTATAATCTCCTTCATACATGCCTCAAGCTGCATCTTTAAACCGACAATATTTTTGGTCTTGTTATATTGACATGAATGCTGCTCTGTTCCAAAATCTTGTTGTTTTAATGGTTAAATACTGTCTTATTTCCACCCTGAATTAACGCACGGTTAATATATACATTTTGCTCTTAGCCAGTGCATTCCTCCCTCTCTGCTCTTTATTCCTGTATATTCTTAGACAGCAATTGGATTGTCTCTTGGTCTGTGATTTGCTAGACTAAACAAGCCAAACTCTTCAGGTTCCCTGTCACACAGTAAGTTCCGCTTTCCCTTGATCATTAGGTTCAAGTTCACCTTTCCTGGATACGATTCACTGGAGTAGTAGCAAATTCGCCTCATTTGTTTCTAACTGATGTCTGTTAATCTACTATGAAAAATTATTGCTATTAGTCCAGGCAAGCATATGACCTCTTGCTTCCTATTTTTAAATTGTAGCAATTAATGCTGTAAGCTATTTAAGACTGTCTTGGTATGATAAAGCCACTTTTGCCAACCAAAAAATTGGGATAAAGAAATTGTTTTGTTACAACTGCCATGAGCCCACTTGCTCAAGTACTTCCTACGGGTTTGGCTTACGCAGCTGCAAGCTACCAGACCCTGCCAACTTCTTCATCCTTGGTCTTGAATTAACATAAGAGAGAGATGCAGAGCTCTGGCTCGGCCCATCTCAACGGGCTCCTTGCTACATAGCGCTCAAGACTCCGGGGAGCATGGAAAACACAGTAATAGAGCTACCGAGCCCATTTTGCATGTGTCTCATGAAGGGAAAGGTCAAACCTTCATCCTGCCAGAAGCGTAGGGTGTAACTCTCCATCAGGTATGTCTGGAAGGTGTTGCTGCCCCTGAAGGCACCAGCCCTACTTTCCTGGGCAATGAGCTCAGGGAGTCCAATCTCCTGGGGGTTCCTGAGCAGTCTGTGCCACCAGTCCTGCTAACTCTCAGCACTAGAAACCCCAGTATACAAGTACTTCAACCTTACCTCTGCTGTTGCTGATGCCCAGAGAAACACTTTGCAAGTAGCATTTGTATCCTGGGAATCAGCGCTTCCTGTGGTTTTACAGGCACAGTAACCACCCACAGTGCTCTGTACATACGGATGTACTAACAAGAGATGGGTTTTTAGGGACAAAGGCCCTGTCAAACGGGGGCCACACGCACTGTGAGGTGTTTGCCTGTGCAAAAGCCACCAGTGACACTGCTGCCATGCAGACTGGGCTACCAGGGGACTGGAGGGAAGAGCTCCAAAATCCCCATGACCAGGTTTTACAGATCCCTCCCCAGCCTGTCTGGGTCTGAGAAAAGGCAGCTGAGCCTCATTAGCGAATCAGCCAAGCAGGACAGGTAGCCTTAGGTTACACTAACGAGCCAATTAAGAGGACTTACAAAGGAAGCTTGGCTGAGTAACAAGGGAGGGGAAAGCCTGGCAGCACTGGTTAGGGAGGCAGAGATGTGCAGTTGAAGATGGGCTACTGCATAATTACCAAAGGTTTTTGCATGGTGCCATGGGGGGAAGGATAGCCTTAAAAGATTAAAGATGGCTGATTTGGGGCTGTGATGTTCTTAATTTGTCTCATCAGAGCCTGAAGTAAACCAAATAGCAGTAAATAATTATATTCTCGCCCTACCTGACAGGATACTTAAGGGCATTTTGGAGGCCGTGCTCATGCCCAGTGTCCCAGGATCCTGCCAGCACCCTTGAGACCTTCTGAGGCAGCTGGATGGGAAGGTTGCTCAGCAATTTACTGTGAGCTTTATTGTCATGGTAGACTTGGCCTTATCTATCAGGCAAGGTTGTTGCTGTGTGACACAATTTACTTGAGCAGATTCTCACTTGAGTGCTGCAAGAGTGCTCTTCTCCTTCGCACATCCAGTGTATGTGACTGGCCTGCCCTGTGGCTTGTCATCGTCACAATTGTCTGGGGTGATGGAGAAGAGTCAGAATTCACCCCAGTCAGGAGTGAAATCAGAATAAATACAATAGTTTAAAGTGCCCATTATTTTCTTGCTCTTCAGTCACCTCAAATGCTAGGATGTTTGCATTGCATAAAGCGGTTTATGCAATGCATAAACATTTTAAAGCTTTAGCTGTTTTAATTATGCCAGAGATACACAAATTGCAGGAAGACCTGTGGTGTCCTGACAGCCCAGTGGCTCCTGGAGAACAATTCCATCCTATACCGCTTCGCCATCACCAGAGACCTGATCCAAATACACCCAGTGTTTTACAGAAAACAAATTCCAAACCCAATCTGGCCAAGTTCTCCTCTGAGGGGGGGAATTAAAGTCCTGACTCCAAACAACCTTTTCAACCTAATCCAGTCACGAATCTGTCTAGACAGTGGATCACAGAGAACAGTTTGCGGGGAGCAGAGGGTTGTTGGGCTTTTTGGTTTGGGCTTGAATTAACTTAATGATTATACAACTGCCCCCTTTCTTTGTCAACCCATTTGCAATTCATAGTTGAAGCTATTTTTCATATCTTCAGGGATCCATTACAAACCAGAAAGCCCAGATCAATCTACTGAGATTTAATACACGTGAGTTGGTGCGTTTCCTAGAAGTTCCCTCCAAATCTGCACAGTGGATCTTTGGCCAAGAGTGAGGGCATGTTTTATGCATCTAGTACAATGCTCTGTTTAATCCATTGGACGATATCCAGTGCTCCTGAGCAATTCCTTCTGCACATGCACTACTGGAGTCTGGTAAGCAAAACCAGCCCATAAAGCCACACGATGGGTTTACAGCGGTATGAGAAGAGCACGGAGAGCTGTGTTCTGAGCTGGACCCCCCAGCGCACTGCTCGCATTAGACAAATCATCATCATAGCTGCTTGCACCAAAGTGCCTCAGCTGGAAAGACTCCCAGCGTAATCTGATGGAACAAAGCTGCCTACAGGAAGAACAAATACAAATAGGTCCTGTGACACCTGACTGAGCATCCAAATGCACATCCCGTCCAGATGGTTATCTTCTGAGACAGCAACCTGGAATGGCAAACAGCACAACCCGTGTTTGTGCTTAGTGCATCTGAATGAGCCCACGCCAGAGTGGAATCAGATTTACAGGGCTGGATACGGCCAGAGACACTGAGCAGTTCCACTTTTCAAGTGCAAGACAAGAAAAACATAAGCTCTCAGCCATTCTTTTCAATAAAGAAAAGATGGTCTTTTCTTATTTAAACAGGTGGATACCACTCCCACCTGGGAAAGAACACACACTGCCCTTTGTAGTTGGATCAAAATAAAGGTGAACAGATGAATTAGGGCCTGCCAAGCACAGAGTATTACAGGGCAAAGAAAACAAGCGGGAGTTGCGAGAGTCCTGGGTTTGGGTCTGGAAGAGGAGAAAGGGGACGACTTGTTCTAATGAAACATTTCAAGGACTATCAGTTTGAAGGCTCCTCAATACAGCAGACTCAGAACATCCTCAGTACAGCTCCTAGCGTGTCCATCAGGATACGGCCTGGCTGCTCTTCTCCTAAATGACTCGCTGAATATACACAGTTGCCAGGGGGACAATGAGTTTATCATGTAATAAAAGTTGATATTTAACCAAATGACACAGAAGAACTTCAAAGTTTTACTAGTGTAAGGAGAGCTAGAATATGGTTAGATATTACAAAGGATCTGTGAAATATTCGTTAATATTCTATACTTCCTTTCATTTGACTCCTACAAAAAAAACACATTCTATTAATTCGTTGTCCTGCAAATATGCTCAGGTTGTCACAGGTGCCTACAGAATTTTGCATCCTAATTGCAAAGTTCTAAAAATTAGGTGTTCAGATGTCCTAAGTAATTTTTTTATAAATAGCGCTTAAAGAAATTCCAGAAATAAAGCCACTGGCAGGTGACTTTGTGGCAAGAGCACTGAGATTCAGGCAATCCAGACACAACTGTTCCCTCTTGTACAAATTTCCTGAGTAAACAGTGTCGCGGTTGAGACGGACAAACGACATGGACCAAATTCTTTCAAGATGAAAGTAATAGGTGCCATTTATTGCTATAAGTGCATTTTTATACAATTCTACCAGTTCATGTGTCTTTTCACTATAGGTTACAAGTTACAGCACTAACATCTCATTGGTTAATTTTTCTGTCATCCATGTTATTCTTCTATCCCCTTCTCTCTCACGGGTACATCTCTCCTCTCTCACGGGTACAACTCTATATCTCCGGATACTCCTTTACTCCCATCCTTCTCAAGGGTAAATCTTAATATCTTCAAGGCTGATCTCTACTCCCATATTTTCTGTCAAGGATTCCACAGACCCGCTGCAGCTTCCCACAAAACAGCAAGTACGCTGCAGTATAACTGTGTCCCAAATTTAAAACAGGGATCATAACTTTTCGTCATCTATTCTTAGTTAAAAGTATAAGAAATGTAATGAGGACTCGGACAGAATCTTCTGATGTCAGTATGTAACATTTAACTCCATATCCCAAGGATACTGTTGGGGTTTCCATGTATGAAACACAGAGAATGATAATCTGAGACACCACAGGCTGCTTGGCATTATCTTCTGTTAGACAAGCGCAGGAGATGATTAACTAAAAGGCACTGCTTCTAAATCCTGCCTCACTTGTACCCCAGGATCATCCCAGCGATAAGAACACCACCGCTACTAAAAACCACCTCTGACAGAAACCCCCTTAATAGAATTACAAGTGCAATAAGAAACTTTCAACCGCGTGGATACTGAAAAAAAACAGAAACAGATTTTAATATGAGATCTTCTATACACGACAAAGAAAAGATTCTGAAGACTTTTGAGACCTGCAATACTGTTTCTTTGGTCTAATGTCGGTATGGAGGGTTTCCCTTTCACAAAGAGTTTTCAATGATTAAATCTCAGGGAGATCAAAGAGACTTTGAATTTAACTGAATATATGTTTTTTTCCCCACACGGAAATGTTTTATGAATCTTCTTTCAAACATTAATGTCTGAGAAGAACAAGGAAAAGATGGTCATCTGCATGGGGTCTAAGTAAACCAGAACATACAGAAGCTAATGAAACATTAAGTGAAAATGTTCCATCTTTGGCTACCTAATTCTTCGAATCTTGTTCTTCGGAAGCAAAACGTAAGATAGCAGGAATAAATCAACAGTTTTGAGAAGCTGAGACTAAAGCAGCATTTCATGCAGATGGGTTCATTGCTAGCCCCTGTTCAGTGAGGAAGATCTAATCTCAACATCTTCAACCCTTTTCTATAGTTCATTACTTCCTAATCACTCACGGCCCTTATCGAAGAATGCTCTGAGCTTCTCGGACTGGAACAAGTCCATCAATCAAAGACAATAGCTTTTTTGCTTTCTTTAGCAGTCTGCCTTTTCTTTATAATCTCATCCATCTGTCGAATCTGAAATTCACTTTGTGTATGTGTATATATGCTGCTAAAAAATAAAGAAACGAGGGAAAGTATTTTTAGTATGGAATAAATTGGCCATTGGCTTTCTGAGCGAGTGCGAGGCACCAACCCTGGCGCCCATCCAGGGAACCAAGGATCCCTACTGCAATCTGTTACCTTGCTTTTCTTCAGCAGTTTCTCAGCATTCCTTTATTGATATATAGTTTCTTACCCATAGGTAGACAAGAGGAGAAAGAAAGGCGAACAAAAGAATGAACTGACTATTTTGATGGTTGCCTGTAGTTTGCAGTGGAAATTTTGCAATGCAAATTAAGAACACACGCTTATTAACCATCAATCTTTGTGTCAGTGTCTGAAAGGAAATAACAATCAAATTTGATATTTATTTATTTTCTAGATTCCAAAGAGGGCTTTTTCCTCCTAATATTCTGCAGTAAAATCATCCCTATTGGGCCACATTAGTGACTTACAGATAGATTTCTGCTCTTTAAAGAAGATTACAGGAGTGACATTTGTTCTAGTAATTACATCTCCTAGATCAGTAGAGAGCAATGTATTCAGACCCTTCAAAACTGAGTATCTCCCAGGGTTTAATGGATTTAACAAGGACTGAAGCAACATCCAGGCAAAGCGGATGAGAGGGACTAACGCAAGCTAAGGAGATGAGAAGGGCTTCCTCTTCACTTCAGTTAGACAAATAATAGGGACTGTATTCTTCCACTTTCAATGACAAACTTGCAAGACTTGTCAATAAAAGCAGCAGGAGTTAGAGCGCTGCAAAATGATGAGAAGATCTAATGCGCACTCTGCTCACCCGGGGCTGGGAGGTGGGGGGGGTGGTTTTTACGCGTCACTGCAAGAAGGAAGACTTGTTTACATGGAATTAAGGCAGAACCTGTCTAGGGAAGCAGCTCAGGAGTTCCCACGTGCAGGACTGACAGTGGACAGGGCAGCAAAGAATATGCAGAAAAGGACAGAGATGGGCAAATCTATTTAAAAAAAAAATGCAAAGGAGGGAGATATAGAATGTGAAAGGCTTGTCCTGCTCTAGTTTTTTTAGCCATCCTTTCCAAGGCTGGGCGGGTGAATGGGTAAGACAGACGAGTGTCCCAAAGCACAGAGCCACACGGGCCCAACGCAGCAGCAAATTCCACAGCATCTGCACACACACCTCCTGCTTTCTAACCACTAAACTCTTGTGAGATTGGTAAATCACTCTCCCTAATACAGGCATATAAACACTTTCAATTTGGCGTTTTGCTTCACCCCAGCCTGGTTTCAAGCTGGGTGTATTACCCTAGATACATGCCTGAAAAGAAACTCAGGCTTCAGTGCTGGTTCAGAACGAGCTGATTTGATATATCTAAGACAAAACATCCATCCAGGGTTGAATTTACAGACTAAAAGCAATGGAAAGCAACAGGAATCCACAAAAATAAAGATAATACAGTTCTGGAATATAGATAAATATAAGACATATACTGTAAATGGATTTCAATTTCCAAGGCAACACAAAATGTACTATACCTCACTTCTGTGTTCCCTTTACCCAGACAACTTATTGGGATTTATTTGGAGCTGTCTAACATTTTGATGACATTCAGATATCATTTATCTCCCAAAGCACAGCCAAAGTAGGCAGTGTTATTTAAGAGCTGAACAACCAAGGGATAAAAGCCAAGTTGCTTCTTTAGATCAGTCTCATTTGAAAGTGTTTAGGTAACTAACAGACAAGTTTACTCCACCTTTTAAGTTCTTCTTTGTTGTAAGTAAAACTGACAATGCAATTAAGCCTCCTTGTAGTAATAGCAAAATAACAACTATAAATACTGTTCTGTACCTTTTACACATTCCAGTTGCTGCGCCAGCCTGTGAGCCTAAATACTCATCTGGTGTGGGTTTTTCTGGACAGCTGCTCTGTGCCGCCCTCAAGCAGCCGCATTTCTCCACTGGGCAAGAGAATATACAGCTTAAGTACTTTATAGTTTTGAGACCTCTCTGGACAAACAATGCTATAAAAGATGTGCCATGTCTTGTCCTCAGGAATTCATCTCGCTGTCAGCTGGTTACCGTCAAGTAAGACCCCAGAGCAGGAGAGGAGTAAGGTAAAGAAATCCTGCTTAATAGGGGCTGATGGTAGAAGTACAACTTGTCATCTCCAGTGCCGGGTTATTTGTAAAAGTTCTGTCCTCTCTAAGGACATGGCAGTAGAACAGATATATCATGAAATAAATCAAACTCCTCTATCTTCCATCATATCTTCTGACTATCTATATGACTCTGTCATATTTTCCATCTTATCTTTTGTTATATTTTTCCATGGAAAGTCAATAAATAAGCTTTTCTTTCTTTGCTTGTCAGCTAAATTTCTGGAACGGTTAAAAAAATAAAACCCACAACTTGTTTCAAGAAGACTGTTTTATAGAATATAACATCATACGCAGACTATCTCAGGCACAAAAGCAAAAGACTGTCATGTCCAACTTCTAAAGAGTGTATGAAGAATAACTGCCTTTACATTCTTTGTCTGACTCTCTTTTCCTGCTTTAAAGACTGTTTTCAGGTTTACTTGGGAAACAACAAAACAAAACAAAACAAGCCAAACCATTTTCCCCAGCTGGCTGTAAAAAGCAGAGAGTATCCTGAGCTGTCACCACGGCCCAAAGCACCCCAGAGTGCCAACCTGAGCATGTGCCGAAAGGATGTGACAGTAATGCACACTCTGATCAAGCGAGACTCCCGCATCTGAGCTGAGAATTTAGATGAGCTAAATAGAAGTACTAAGAAGGAAGAGATCACTTTTTAGGCTGTTCTTAAATGGCTCTCCCAAGCTGCATCTCCACCGAGGGAGCAAGCGATAACCCAGGGGACCAGCCATCGCGTCCACCTATTTTCTGTCAACCCTCACACCCAAAGCACATCCTATTGTTTGAAGATCCCGCATGTTTGGTGTGTCTGTCTGTGCAAGAGACAGAAAGGAAAGGAAGGTTATTAAAAAAGCAGTTTGGCTAAATAAGGGAGCTCATTATGTGTGCTATTTTTGCTCCTCAAATCTCTGCCTTCCTCTCTTTCCCTTGAGGTTTCCAGAGAAATCTGACAATCAAGGCTGAGGTTTACTGTCAGCTTCCATTAGGCAAATCAACTGGGCTGGGGATGGGGGAAGGACAAGGGGAAAACTGCCCTAAAAGAAAGCAGATTCAGCACCAAGAATGTCTCAGTGCACGCAGCCACTGCCAAAAATCACTCAACTGAGGTGCTGTCCCATAACTGAGTCCTTTCAGAGCCTCCTGCGGTCCCCGTGTATCGCGACGTGAAACACCGTTTTCTGTCAGATCCGCAGAGACGGGCAGGACGAACAGCAACGGCTTTCAGTGCTCTGACAAAGCAAATGACCTTCAGCGTGTTCACCTGTCACGGAACTCATTTCCATGTTGTAATTGATGTGTAAAAGTGATCTTCATTACATGAACTAAAGACACACGAGCCTGAAAACCAGAAGGCTTTCCCAAGAATAACAACAGGCTCTCTAGACATGGAGCTCTCGATTTGACATTTCAAACTCTCAGCACAAAAACAAAAAGAAGAAAAGAATTTTCTTAATGCATTTTTCACTTTTCCTTTAGAAAATACTGATTTGCCAGCAGTGATTTTATATGCATTTCATCAGGTTATATATGCAGAAGGAGCAATAACTGTTCTCCACAGAACAGAGGTCCAGTTTATGAGCAGAAAATGTTTTCGCCTCTTGTTTTTTTAATGACCACGTTCCCAAAACAGGCCATTAGTTCAAGGAGAGGCCGGTGTCCGATGCATTTCTATTTGTCATGGTTGCACCTTATACATCTTCCAGGATCAGTCACTACACTCAGATATAGGAAAGAAAAATTAGAGTCATCTGCTATAGAAAATACAGAGCTTTCCCTGGTTAGAAATAGGAGGGTTTTACTGCAGAACACACCTATTTGCAAAACTGCAGCTATTAGGGCAGGAAGGCAGCTTGAATATTATGGTTTCCACAGTAATATCACTAAGAAAAAATATTCTCTCCTCCAGCTGTGAGATGTCTATGAACTGTAATCATGCATGTCTTCTTCGTCATCAAGCAGTTGTGAGGCATCATCAAATCAAACTCGCTGTAAACAGGAGATTAAATTAAATTATATATCTCCTCACAATCACAGAGTCATTTATATGAGCCCCTGACCCACAGAAAGCATTACCAGCGTAGCTACAAACATAAAATGAGATTCAGGAGCTTCCACAGCACCTGTGGCTTGAGGACTTTAGGTGTTATAAATGCCAGTTAACTCAGCAGTTCTGTATCTCCAGTTCTGTACCTTCAGGGAATCGCTGCATCTGTCATAGAAACTGAGAGACTTGGCCACAGTTTTGAACCAACTGGTGCAAACAGGATCTGAATTGCTTCCTGTGCCCCAGCCTCATCTGGCCACGGAGTTCCCCAAGTCACCACTGTCACCTCCTCCTCCCCGCCAAAGCCACATCTGATGTGGTGGTAACAGCTGGCTGAAAAGCCCAAGTCCAAGCCACTTAAGGACCCACCGCTATGAATTAACAGATGCTGTTTCCGATTCCTAAAGACCACTGGAGAACATGCAGGAGGGACTTAGTAATTGTCTGAAGCTGGATTTACACTGACAAAAGCCAAAGTTTAGAGGATAAAGGCTGTGTTTTGCCTCTCAATATGTTCTTCTTCCCCGCAAAGCCCACTGTATGCACAAGACAAGTTCTGTACTTATCTCTAATCAACTAAAACAAAAAAGGGACAAAACTTCGCTAGGATGATTTGTGATGATCCTCTTCCACTGAAGGACTTCTAAATTAATATTTTAAAGCTCAGAATAAAAGCTTTCCAATATATCCAAGTGCTTTGAACTTCTAAGTCCCAAACCTAAGCTGGAAAATAAGTGATTTTAAAAATTAGGTTCTTCCCATTAATGAGTCCAAAATTTCAGTCTCCTGGGCCTGGATTTTTTTGTTTTTCAGGAAAAGCAGTGCTTCATTACATCATTTTGGAAAGTGTAGCACAAAACATTAAAGGACTAAAAACTGCAGCATAGCAACAGCAAAACAACCTTGCCTATATCTTCATCTATCTCTGACAGGGTTCCCATATCCTGCAAGTCAATCCCAAGGAACCATCACATCTACCCAGGTGAGCAGGTCAGGGACACAAAGAGCCTGTGTCGGGGCAGGTCCCACCTGAGCTGCCTCATCAGAGCTGCCCAGGGCTCTGACAGCCCCAGAAACACCAGGGATGGTCTTTGTGAGACAGTCCCATGCCACGGAAAACTTATTTCTCCCATGGGAGAGGACACTCCTGCTGCACGCTCTTGTTTAGGAGTCCATTTCAGAGCTGCAGCTTACAGGATAAACCATTCAACCTACAAGGAATTGTCAAAAAATGCAGCTAAATGGCAAACACATGTACATCCCAGGCATTTCCCTGAGCCACACTTGTTCTTTTTTTAGCCTCAGGAGAAAAGCACATTCTTCTGCATAATTTATTTCTTCAACAGAATTATGCAGAAAACTGCAACTAAATTGCTTTTCCTGATTAAAACCAGAGTATTTTATATCCTTCCCTCCCCGCCCTTTCTGAATTACTTGCTTTTTATCCTAGAGCCTCTTCTCCCTAGATGTAACTCTTTTATATTGCCTGGAAATAAAGCAAAGCCCCATCTGTTCCTACCTTTCCGAGCACATCCCCAGGTGTCGGCAGGGAGATGATGTCCCTGCTGCTGTCCCAGCCCCACTGCTGTAAATAGGGGCCATGGAACCCCAGGGGCTGATGCTCCTGTGCGTCTCTGTGGTCTGGGGCTGGGTTTGCTCAGGTGAAGGAGGTTTGTGATGGAAAGATGGAGGCATTTCATCTCAGACAGTGAATCAGCTTGCTAAAAGGGTTTGTGCTGTTGGAATGGCATTGGGAGGTCTATGGGTAGGTGTTTACAGGGCTGAAAAACCCCCGTTCTGTAGCAGGAGCTGAGCAGCACAGGCACTTGTGCCGCAGCAGAGCCAGGTTCAGCTGCTCACAAATCACCAGGCCCAAAATCAGTGCAAGAACAACCTGCATTGGGATCAAGTTACTTGCTGTTGTTCAGGTTTACGGCCTGGGAGTGTGCGATACTAATTTTAGCAAACCTGGAGAAGGGGTTGGGGCTCAGTGGTTTTTGGGAGAGCAGGTTCACCTCCCTGTGAACTCATTCCCTTGTGCAGAAGTGATGTAGTGCATCTATTTGCATCTGGATGAACATACTGGCTCAGCTCTTCAAAACCCCTCCTTTAGAGACGAGTTCCAGTCCAGGGGCTGGTTGTAAACCTTTGTGTGCCCACTGCCATGCTCTTAGCAGAAATAAAAAATGCATGGATTTTCACTTTCATTTAATGTCTTTGCCTGGTACAAGGAGTCCTGTGTGATGAGTCAGTGCTGAGCCATGCTTTCTGGTGTCTGCCTGCATCGAAGAAATTTGGGCTATGGCAGTTAAACACCGGCATGCTCAGTGCTATTTGACAGGCTTTACTTTCAGAACGACAGGGCTGCAGTTTTCTGCTTGTCTGTGCTTCTTGCACTGTGGTGTTTAGAGCACCAGTGGAAATGAAAACACAATTGGTGCAGCTCTGTGGGGATCTCTGAGTTTTCATTATAGTAATAGGGCCGAATCCCTCCTCGTGCTTGTCTTTATTAATCATGAGCGTAGTAAGTGATAACACACTCTGGGTTGCACTCCCAGATGAAGAAGCCCAGAAGACATGGGATGGGGGGCATGTGCAGGCTGTTGCTCGGCCATTAAATCCTCCTTGTAAGCTGGTATAGGTTGTTTGGGGTTTTTTTAATTAGTGGGAAAAGATATCCCTACTGGTCTCCTCTGCATCTTCATCCAAGCCCATCCTCTCCCATAAACCAGGGAAAGCAGCCCGCATAGCCGCAGTGTCTGTATTGTTCACTGGTTTAATCCAGACTTACAGAGTATCATTCATTTTGGGGTTATGGAATTATAATACCAAACAAAATGTCTAAAAAAAGCACTCAAAGGGTGCTGTGAATCCCCTTCCTATAAGGCAACAAGGTGCTGGTAAATGCAAAACTAGACAGTGAGTTCAAGCAAGTAGCAAATCTTAAACAATCCTTGTGTAAATACAGAAATACACTCTGCAACCATTTAACACTCAGTCCAGCTTCTCCCAACAGGTCTGGGAGAAAAGACCTTCTTCTGGTGAAGGGAAAAAGTCCTACAGCCAGGAACCTATGGAAAACACAGGTCCAGGGGTCACTTTTGGATATACCCACTCCACTGGCACTGCAGAACAGAGCTGACCTCCCGTGTGTCTCCATCTCTCCTACAAATGGGCTCATACCCCTCTACAGCAACTTCGGCTTATGGATATGCTCCTGGGGCTTGTTCCTCTGCTTTGCGCTGACTGTGACCAAGTCCCTGGATAAATGTGCCAAGGAGCACAATCCATGCGGAATAGTTGGGTCTAACCATTGGAATTGTGTCTATTGCTGTCTGCACACAGGCAAGTACAACTTCTCAGATTTCTGTATATTCAGGTTGTGCTAATTTTATCAGTGCCGGCTGAACTATGCACTCGGTATCATTCTGTTTATCATTCATGTCTCTACTAATAGGATACATCAGCTATTACAGCCCCACCACTGCGGAGGCTATTGACACATCTAACGTGTCAGAAACATACATCTCTTTCTGAGTAACAGATCATTAGAGCACTGATGCTGTCTTTCATGCTTGAATCCATTAATCATTTATCTTCAGCTTAAAACTTCAAATGAACTCTAATTTGGCCTGGTTTTTGCTCACTATTAACTTGGGTCATGGTAACATAATGTGGTCTTCTAGAGTTGATGGAAGATCCCGGTAGCAGGGGAGTTCCTTTAACAGGAGAAAAGTATATTAATGGAGCAATTTTTGACTGATACATTGAATGAATTATACACGGAGCAAGAATTTTCAAATTTCTCCAAATAAGTGACATTTTTTTGTTAAGTTCCTAAGTAAATACATACGATAGTTCCCAAATAGCAACCAAAACAGTAACTACGGATAAACAGTACTTAGTGCTTTTATGTGCAAATTAGTCTGTACTATTAGGCCAGCTTTATTTCTGATGACAACTCGGCAAGATTTTCTCTGAAAACAGGGAACCAAAATCATCTAAGGAGCTTCTGCACTGTTCCCTTGTGAAATGGTGTTTTTGTTTCCCACTTCAGACTCGGCATTACATTATTGCAGGTAATAGCCTTTCGAGAGCGGTGATTAAATGCACAGGTTGAACAAGGCTGTACATATTGTGCTTTACATTCCAGCTGATTACATTAAATATTCCAGATTCACAGGGTCCTCTCAGTGTATGCAATGCTCCGCTAAGCAGACTCATCATCAATATTTAAACGTTCTTTCACATCAAGCTGCTAACAGCCCTATTTCATACGTAGCGATGGAAATGATGTATCAGATTGCAATAGGTTTTACCCTTTCACCAACATCTTCCCTAACTACAATCCCATCTTTTCTCTTCCTGAGACCACATCACTAAGGAACCTGGTGTCCCAGTCCACACACCTACCCTAATTCCAGAGACCTGCTGTCCTGCTGGAGAAGGCAAGCAAGCCTTTGTTGTGATATCAAAAAACTACCCATCCATTTGTCCCCTTGCCTTAGGGATTTTCTACTTTGATCACATCACATTCCAAAGCTCCTCCTGGGTGAAGTGCCTCCTGGAGAACTTCTCCTTCCTGCTGGAGGAGATGTGAAGCTTTGGGTCTCATGTCTTCTAAGCTCTACGCAGGCTGATGGGGAATAGGCAACCCAGACCCACTTTTCCAAGCATGTTTTCCAGAATCTTTTAAACGGAGAGGCTGCACAGCCTGTGCTGGATGGTACATTCCACAAGAGCCCATGGGCTCCAGTGCTGCAGCTTGAATGGAGTCAGAGAAGGACGCCTCTCCACAGATACTAATAACTGAATTTACAGCAATAATAAAACATGATATGCTCCATTAGATCTTTCATTTGAAATAAAATCCTGTGACACTGAGATATCATTATCATTTTTATCTCATCACAAGTAAATATCACATTTGTGGGTAAATATGATAGATCAAAATGGATGCTTCTTAGCAAAGGAGTCTGTATAAATACAAACGGTGGAGATTAAAGGGCTAACAACAATGGTCTTTGCTGCTGAGGCTCCAGCAGCACCCTGTGTGCATCGCCAGCAATACATTCACAAGGAAAATTTTAAAACTAAATTTATGATATTACTTCTTTTCCCCTGTCAATAATCTGGTAGCCCAAGGCACACATGCCAATGGAAAAGCAGGCTGGAGTTCAAAGATGTGGCACACGAGAAAGTAGCAGGGATAATTTTCACCTGATATCACATCATCAGAAACTGCTACACAAAATTATTGTGAATTATGGGGGCCTGCTGTGCATTTGATTTCCCACAGCTGCTACCACAGCAGTCACTTTCCTGAAAATTAAGTGCATGTTTCATCTGTTCACAGGAAGGGAAGAGGGGAAAAAGGTAAAGAAAGGAAAATTCGTGATGGAAAACCCACTGGAAGCTCCTGTGCCACACCGCGAAGCCGCAGCCCGTTTCACGGCTGTACTCTGCGACACGCAGAGCAGCGAGCAGGACGGGCTCAGTCTGAGCCAGCGCAGCCCCACCAGAGCTGTGTCCAGCAACTGCAGTATGTTCATTCAATTTACATTTCCTGCACCTCACTTCTGTCTCTTAGCTCCAACAAGAGACACTACACAAAGCAGATTATTCTGGTTTCTCCGCTCCAAAGCAGGCGGCAGCATTAAAAGCCCTTGCAATAGCCAGGAGTTGCGCAATAGTGTAATTAGAGCCGACAAGCCTGTTGGAAATGAGAGGCCATGGAGTGAGGGTGTTTCTTACATTCCAAATGTGAAACTGCACCACAAAGCTCCTTCCTAAGCACTTACTGTGTGACCAATGCACCTGATCTGAATGTCCCTGCTTGTGGGGTTGGTACCGATTCCCTGTTGTGAAGCAGACAGGGCTCAGCGCTGGACCATCAGCCCTGAGAATGAGCAGAAAGCAGATGGCACAAACGTGGCTCCCTCCTCCACCCATTACCATTCTGCTCCAACAAACGCTGACCAGCAAAGCCACGTGGTTATTTCATTCTCAGGCAGATCTTACCAGTGTGGAAACAAAAATACTTCAATCGCACTTTTGTGTCCCAAGATCGACAAGTGCTTCTTGGAGTGCTAATTACATCTCACAACCTCCTCAAACAGCAGGTCAATCCAATCCGACATTGCTGTAGCTTTGTTTCCTATGGAAATGAGGCAGAGATGCCCATGCTGCCTGGCTGGGTGCGCATCTGCATGCTCTCCCCCTAACATGTGTTGGGACTGCTGGCCTACTTTAAAACATCTGACAGAGGGCTAGAACTTCCACAGAAAATTAATCTCCCGAATTTTTGTGGCCCTGACCAACAATGCTTCAAGGTGCAGAAGGGAAAGGCTGTTCTGTGAGTTCATCGAGCAATGCAGGCTGAGAACGCCTCAGCCATAGAAACACTTCAACCAAAGCTCGTACTTCCTTGGGCAGTGAACTGAGAGCTATCCAGAGGAAACTGGACTTGGGACATTCTGGCTCACAAAACCAAGTGTTCATGGAGCGGAGGAAGGTGGACTATGTTAGCAAAGGGGCTTCCCCCTGCTTATGTGAACCAAGCCCCGATGCAGGAGCCCAGCCCAGAAGCCCTGCTGTGTCCTTGGGCAGAGTGATGCCTTGAACTTCACTCCTTGTGATGCTCACATAGATGATCACTACTTGAATTCTTGCTCCCAGCACCATAGGATTGACCACATGTAAAATCAGGAGCAATAAAAAGGTCTTCACTGGGCTTCTTTCTGTGTGGGGACATTTTCTTTTAGGAAGCTGATTTTAACCCTAGGCATTGAATTTTTAGCCTTTTTTGAAAAGGAGGTTGGTAAGGCCCTTAGAGTAAAAGTGATTGTGTAACAGTCAGAGTCAAAGAGGACTTTTTATGAGGCAGAATTAATATCGATCCTGAGGAAAAGTGAAGAAAAGTCACTGTGACTCTTGGGGCAACTTCATCCGCACAGGTGGCCTTCTCCAGATCTTCCCAGGAATTCCTCTGGGGTTTTGGGGTCTTTATCTACATACAGAAGGCCTCAGAGGACAGGGTTCATCTGATGTAAGACAGAAGACTTACAGCTGCCACCCGATTTCTACCAGCACTTGTTTCGCAAAGAGCCAGGTCCTCCTTCACTGGGATGCTCAGGCAAAGAAGAAATTACTGGAACTCATTTTAAAGGAAAATTTACTTTGGTATTTAAGACAGATACAAAGTCATTCTGTGGGAGTCAACTGAACAGTAATTGGATTCTTATAAAATATGGAAAAGGATTGAAATCTGGAGTTAACTACAAGTATTAAGTACAATTAGAGAAACATGGAAGAACAGAAAAGTGCAAACACATGGTAGTACCTCTTCAATATAGTGTGCAGTCAAGCGTGACATTTTTTGCCTATCTGAAAGAAAAAAACTAGTTGGAGAGGCAGTGGTGGGCATTTCTGTGACCTGGATTGTGACTGAGAGGAGAGATGGAGAAAGGAGAAAGGAGAAAGAAAAGGAGAAAGAAAAGGAGAAGGAGAAGGAGAAGGAGAAGGAGAAGGAGAAGGAGAAGGAGAAGGAGAAGGAGAAGGAGAAGGAGAAGGAGAAGGAGAAGGAGAAGGAGAAGGAGAAGGAGAAGGAGAAGGAGAAGGAGAAGGAAAAGGAGAAGGAAAAGGAAAAGGAAAAGGAAAAGGAAAAGGAAAAGGAAAAGGAAAAGGAAAAGGAAAAGGAAAAGGAAAAGGAAAAGGAAAAGGAAAAGGAAAAGGAAAAGGAAAAGGAAAAGGAAAAGGAAAAGGAAAAGGAAAAGGGGTTTGCTCTAATTCAAACCACCTTGAGCTGTTAGAATTTTGGCCCTGCCTAGATAATAATCATAATGGAAGAATAATGGTGATAAGTATTCTCTTTTCTTTAGAAACTTCCATTCCAAAAATCCATTTTCATCACTAATAAGTCTGACCACTAATAAAATAAAAATAAATACACCCCAACAGCTTTTGCTACTTGCTTTGTTCACTGTAACCTGCTGGTTAAGTTTCTGTCCCCAGAAGTGGTTGTCATTGCTCATTTGTGCATAGAGGAAGATCTCTGGGCAAGACACCACCTTCCATCAGCTGGAACCATCCAGTGGGAACAGCCATATCACTCCCAGCATTATTCAAAATGCAGCAGAAGCAAACACAGCAATAACACTGAGTAGAAAAGCACAGGATCATTGAGGGGTGGGGGGGGGGGGCTGCATTTTTCCAGCTTCTAAGACAGTATTGCCAACAACAGAGGAAAAGGGATTATCTTTTTTCTTCCAAGGCTGGGAGTCCTGTTTCAGGTTTCATATAATAAGATGGTACAGCACAGACAGCAATAATAACCTGCTCTGAAAGCTGCTCGCTGCACAATGGCAAATTGCTCATGGGCAGTGATGGCAAAATTTAATCCCTGCTCTGCTTAGAATGCAACCCACATAGCCACTCAAGACAACATAATAGCACTTTTGTAGCTCTCTGCTACAAACACCACTTTGAAAAGGATACAGCTGTGGAGGGGGGTCTCCACATGCGTCATTTTTGGCCAGTTCCCAAGCCAGCAGAGCTGCTCCCTCCAACAGCTCTGCCAGCTACTGCACAGTCACGCTTGGGAAGGGAGAGGAAACGGATGGAGCCGTGCGAGCAGGACATTCAAGATCAGAATTAACTTTCCAGGCCACACAAACAGGTTAGGAATTCATTTGCTGGAGAACTGGGGTGTGAGAAAACTGGTAGACAGCTGCGGTCCGGGATTTCATTTACAATCTATGAGGCTCTGTAAGGACTCACCTCAGGCTCTAGAGCTGCCGTTCCTTCACCAAACGCTGACCCCTGTGGTATCACCATGCACAGAGGAACCCTGACAAAACTACAGGCAGCACCAGCTATTTCTCTCCCCACCTTCCCTCCACCATTTTTTGGACCACAAGGAGCAAAAATCCCCACCAGAACTGACCACCAGAATCTCCACCAACCTGCCGTCAACTGTTTCCGAAAGTGCTGAGAAGCATCAGACAGAATTAGTTTACGTGTAACAAATCCAAGAAAACTCTAAGCTTCTTATGGATCACTTGAAGAGAGATAATGTGACAGTGTTTGTCATATGATACCACTCGAGCCTCTGCATCCAAATAATAGTAGAGAGAATTTCCTTAGCATGGTCGGTTTCTCGCTGCAAACCTTTGGGGTCTACTCTCCCTTCCTGGCATTAATAAAGATACAGGATTTTGAGTGAATTGCCTAGTAATTCTGTCATGAACTGAACTGCTTTCTCCTTCCTCCCCACCTCACCGTATTACTGATGATAACAAGGGAGTTATTATCAATCAAGGCAAGCTACACTGTGATCTGTGCCACTGAAACCCATTTCAGATCAGAGGATAAAACGTGATTATATTTACACTTCCTTGACACAATTCAGGCAGCAAAATAACAGCCTTCTACAGACATTTTTCTTCTTCATATTTAGATATGTCAGTATTGCGGAGTTGTGTGAGAAGGGAGGGAATTATTACAGCAGCTGGGATTCAGTGATATGTTCTAGTTGCCTTACGAATGAAGATGTTTGGTTTATTGTGTTGTCTTCCCATCTTTTTCATCTCCAAGTTCCTTGAATACTGTCCAGAACATCCTCCAGATTGATGAGATTGCATTTCAATCAATAAAGCTCTATGTAAATCTATTTTTGCTTTTGACACATCCCATAAATTATTTCTACTTATAACCTTAATTGGTCTGTATTCATCACAGGAGATGGAATTTCTAACTCATGCAGCTGTTTATAAATTAAATTTGCAATTAATGAAGAAAGTATGAGATTAAGCACTTCATACTTCCCTGATCTGAATTTGAAAAGGATATAATCATGTTTTACACGGTCAGACTGCACTTGGACATTTTTATGTTAAAGATGTAAGCTCAAAAAAAATCCTAGAAATGCAGAAACTGGCTTGACCAATGTGGTCTTAGCCTAAGGTTGGGCTTCACCTGCTGGTGAGAAAACATGCTATTCCTCATAACCGAAGTCTTGTTTCCAGTAGACAAGCAGATGTTCTCTTCTTCCCTTGCCAGGACTGAATTTGAGCCCATCCATCGTACCCAGGACCCTTCTCAATTTACAGTACTGCCTGCCACCGAGCGTTAACAGTCAGAAAACCCCCCAAAGCTTTGCTCTAGAGGGAAAACCAACCTACTCGCAGATTTTTACATCTTTCTCTTCTTTTTAGGAGTTCTATTACAACTTCTAATGTATTTCCTGGGTCTCTGCGATGTATTTCTGAGAAGTGTCATCTTTTGTCATCTCTTCAGATTCAGAGACAGTTTCCAAATCAGTGGCCAAGTCAAGAACAATTCATTATTCTCCTCACTGCCACACACCACATAGCAGGAGAGGTGTGACAAGGTGAGTTAAACAAAAGCATCAATAGCAATTTTTAAGGAACAATCATGTAGAATTACCGTTCAAACTTCATAATATACCATAATATACAGAGTTTGTGTGCAGGATAGAATGGAAGAAATGGAAAAATGGGAAAGAATGGAAGTTCCTTCCTTTTTTTCAGAACTGGACTACAAGACCTCTTCATTGGCCAATTTTCTAATACCTGTGATTTTTATTTTCTCTTATTCAAGTGTCTTGTTCTTTCCCCATCTTCAGCAGTTATTAGAGATGCTGTAAATTCCTCTATGTATCCCCCCAGTAATAGATGAGATATATTGCTGGAAGCTTCCTCAAGTAACGCAGCTAATACAATTCAAGCATGACTATGTGTGTTATCTTGCATTTCAAAAGGGCTCCCTGGCTGATAATAGACTGGAAAGTAGTTGAACAAGGGTCTTGGGAATCACACCAACAGCTCTAGAAATCTGTCCTTATACAAACAGAAACCTGCTCAACCGAGCAACTGCTCTTTGCTTTTGGGAAGGAAGGGGGTTCTGGCGCAGGAAGAAGAAAAGTTTAATAAAGAGCAGCGATTGCTGAAGGGAACACCGAGGACGAGAAGCCAGGAGTCGGTAAACAAGCAGATGGGTAAAGATGAAGGTTAAGTGGAGGTTAAATAAAACATTAGAAAGGAGGTGAACCGGAGGCTGAATCCTGAAGGAAACAGAAGTGTTGAACAGTAACAGTGTGTGGACGCAGGTGTGTGTCTAGAGGAAGCCTCTCCACCGTATTCTTTCCCCCTTTCTTCCTTTTACACCCACAAAAAGACCCTCCACGCTTCTTAATGCTACACATGTCCATGGAAAAGCACTGCAGGCTTTGGCAAATGCACGAGAGAGAAAATACCAGGGCAGGCCTATGGGAGAGGTGAAAAGAAGCTGAAAAAAAGCTGAGAAGCTTCTTGTCCTGGAGAGGTGAACTAAAAGGTTGGCTCTGTGATGACAAGCGCTCTCTTGCTGGATCAGCTCAAGCCAAGGGATGCTCCTGACAGCCCAGGGAAGGGAGATGAAGCTTTTTCAGCTTATCCGCTCCAACCAACGCTCCCTGCTCAGGGCAGCTCACCAGTGACCCCTTCTCTACCTTTGTCAAGCCATCTGATGGAACAACTATTTCCTCCCCGAGGTCAGTCCTGGAGCCGTGCTTTGGAAGAGCAGTAATGTTGGTGATGAGACACTTGGCAAGGCAGAGCATGCTCACTCCGTGCTTCACCACCATACGGTTAAATTTTCCCCTCCATCAGATTTAATAAATAGTGTTTACAAATTCTTAGGCATGTCTCCCTAGTAAAATCCACTAAACCCACAACAAATATACTTATCATGGCATTAATTTGGTTAGAGATTTTCGCAGAGTATTGACAGCCATATCTAATTTCTAAGGATTTAGTTTTATTTCAAAATATATTAGATATTTTTTCTTTACCCATTACAACGCCTTTGTAATCATGTTTCTTCTGAAGGCACAGGGCAGCTGCTTTACAACTATCCACTGTTATCCACTGTATCCACTATCCCCTCAAAAATATCCTTCAATAATTAATATTTTATATTTATTCACAAGTAAGAATGTAAACTTTCCAACACAGATCTGCAAAGCCCCAAGTTCATTCTTCCTACAGATGAACACTGACATTTCACGGTTCAAACACCACTCCCTGCTGGGAGACTATCTGATACCATGGTCTAGTTATTAATATCTGCAGTCTGTAAGGTAGGCTTTAATAATCTTAAATATAAATTTTAATATAAATTCTCTCACTCATACTTATTCCTTCTCAAAACTGAATGCAAGCAGATAACTAGAAAGCAGGGACTTCAATTTATATTCAGTACCAGTTCTTGATGCATCTCCTTTCTTGATCAATGAATTGGCCTCTGTTAAAAACAAACTTTCTGAACTAGTAGTGAACTGCTGGCAGATTCAGATGCCTACACTTGAAATACGGATGTTATCTACCATGTATATATGAGACCCTCTTCCACCACAAGAGTTTTTGCACACCAGTACAGACACACCATGGCAAATGAATGTTAACGTGGCAAGGACTGACCCACTGCAAGTACCAGCACCGCTTTGTGTTCCCTTAGAGCCATGGATTCATCTCTCTTTTTTTAACGGAGAAATACTGCAGTAAAAGCCTGCGATCAGTGAGCAGCTGCTCGGTTCCACAACAGAAACAACCGCATGGCAGGAACAAGCAAAAGATTCCTATCACATTTTTACTGTTACAGAGCTCCGAGAGCTCAGGGAAGTGTGAAGTGTTTATGATGACAAGCGAACTCAGGAATGGAGTTTCCTTCTGTTTGTGTTGCTCTAGAAGGGACTTATTTCCTCGGTTATGACAAACTCCATTCTGAAGATGTGTGAATTGCTACAATCGAGTTTAAAATGTGTGCAGCACCAAGGGGGAGAGATAACTAACCCAGAAACCAAGCACCCTCTGACATCTGGTCTTACCCAAGGTGCTCTCAGGCTGCACTGTGCTTCTCCATCAGATCCTGTCCTTGTCCCACAGACACATCATTAAACTTCAGAGGAGAGAGAATCTCATTCCCTGATTGCAATGGCATGCTCTATCAGATAAAACAAAACAGCACCTGAATTCATCCCCACATACCTTTGACCCTCCTCTAACAACATGACAGCAAACTGAGAAAAATAAATCTTCCACTAATAAACCTGACTATCTCCGTGGTAGGAATTTTCCTGAAAAGGATAACAGAGGTTTCATCTGAGCAAATGAAGAGCTCCTGGTCATCTGCTCAGCCCATTAGCAGCCAGACTGTGCCGCATTAGGGAGCTGACCCAGCTGCATGCCTGGAATATTATCAAAAATAGATGTCTATCCAAAGGTGACGTCAAATATTTCTAAGCACTGGGAGGAGTCTCAGCAGAAGAGTTTGAGCAGAGAGCCGCTAATTTTTCATACGCTCCTCATGATGAAAACTTTCCTTCACTTCCGATATTCAATCATTAAGTTTCCAAGGCCAAATACTCATGACCAAAAATTGCAGCTCACGTAAAAGATCATTGCTGTATTGGTTTAAACCACTTCAAAATTACAGCCTTAGGCTTGATTTTTCCAAAGTCATGATGACTTTCCAGTTGCTTTGGACAAGGTTCTCCCATAGAACCAGTGACAGGAAATGCCTTAGGCGTGGTTATAAAGCTTGGCACTCCAAATACATTATTAACCAACCTCAGAACAACCGGGATAACCTTTTCTGTGTTTGCACGACACCCAGCGCTGTGGACGCTGGTCTGTGCCACAGCCCACGCGACATTCCTGAAATAATAATTCACAACAGCTCAGCAAACAAGAAGAACTGTTCAACCAGTGGCACTTGGAATCTGGTGACAACATTCCTCTGAATGTCCCCAAACCACAGCACAGCTACTCCACAGGCTCTGCTCTATATCCTGCACTGTTTGGTCTCCAAGGGACCACTGATGTAACATATTCAATATTGTTCTATATTTTGCTAATGTAATAATCAGTAAATGTGACACATCCTTCACTAATGTGCTCAGTGCTTTCTTGGAAAAGGAGAAGTCAGTGAAATATCCTGGCTATAAACATGCTATCTTCCCAATCACGGAAATGTATTTATTTCTTCCCTTACATTCTCTGTGTGGCTTATCTATTCGCATTTGCTAAATACAACATACCCTTGATTCAGTCCACAGCCTCAAAGCTTTTATGTGGCTTCTGCTCCACTCCAGGAATTTTGCAAATAAATTGCTGTACTGAATTTGTTTTAAAGAAAGCATTTATTTGTTTTCAAACCATACACTTGGCCAAATGAAAAGAATCTAGCTCTATCTTCTCCCAGGCTGTTTGGTCTCCACTAACTGTTTGCTGCTGTATATTTGAAGGAGATGAGGGGGACAAGGGCCAGGGCAGAGCTGCTCCCAGTTCTGCGTGAGCTGTGTCTATGGCCAACGCTCAGTGCAGGGCAGACAGAGGCTCCCTCCTCCAACACGTCCACATCTCCCCCCGGTTCCAGCCCCAGCAGACGCACACACACTGCTCGGGCAGCTCGTCTGGGCTGCTCTTAGACACCCACTTCACAAGAGGAATCCAATTTTCTCTATGGGCTTCAATGGGAATCTGAACAGTTAGCTCACATGTAGTTATTTTGGACTGCTTAACTGTTTTCCTAGGATTTTCCTTTATTATTTTAGTCTGGATAAATAACGGGGATCTTATTTGTATCTGGTAGATAAATACCCATCCAGCCCAAAATCTCCAAGACCGGCAATTACTGAAGAGCCTATCAGAAAGGCACCCAGACCTTTCAGTTCTCTTTAAAAAGTATCTATGCCATAGGTGCCCATTAATATCTTAAGCAAGTTTTTTCTTTATATCTCAGTTTACTGAATACAAAATGGAGATAAAGATACTGAACCTGATGCCTGACTCAAAGACCTTGCACTCCACAAGAGCCAAGGGCTATTAGGAGCAGCAACATAATGGGCACAAGTAGCAGAAATCAATTATTTCAAGTGACTGATCAGAAGTTGTTGTTCAGCCAGTTGATGAGAAAGAATGAGAGCTTCTAAACTATGAAAGCTCAGACCTCAGGACCTTTGAGGACAAAGGTACTGGCTGATACAGGGAAGAAAGTCACATGAAGAATAACCTTATAAATAGCACTATCATAATCAAAGAGATGTTTGTGAAAAGACACAGAACAAATCTGCCGGAGTCAATGGATACGGGCCGCATTTGGTGACAGGGAAATTTGCTTCTGTAACCTGTCAAGGTCAGGGAATAAAGTTCACAGTCTGAGCACACTCTGGTTGTATCACGTCTCGGTCACACTCGGGGGAAGCTGCTCCAGAAAGGAAGCACAGTTTTGTTTTATGCTGTGATAACAGTAACCAGCACAACTCATCATTTCAGCAATGGAACTGTCTCCCTCCAGGTGAACAGCAGGGCAACAACTATTTTTAGTGGCTAAAAAATTCATCTGATGCTCTATGCTTGATGTTGTCCCATCTATCTCAGAGTTAGCCAGCATCAGGGCTACAACTTCTGCTTCCCTGGAATATCTCTAGAATAAGGCAGTTTCATTCTGACACAAAGACGCTCACCGGGAACATCCTTAAAATAGTATTTACTTTTATCATTAGGCTGACAAAATCAAGGTGACAGACAGCCCAAGCTCAGTAGAAAATGATGCTGGTACTTCATAACCTCAACTAACACTGCTACAATAGCAATAAGATGTGTACATTATGGATTATCAATCCTAGAACAGCAGAACTGGCATCTCTCTTAATCAGCTGCTAAATTATTCTTAGCTAGTCCCTAAATTAAACATTTAAACAGACAACCCTATGGAGAATGCTTCCGAAGTGGTTTTATGAGATCTTAAGAGCCTGATGTGCAGCACTCGGGAGAACTGAGGGTTTCTGCTCAGCTTTGGCTACGAGTGGGCAGCTCAGGGCTTCTGGAGGTTGATGCTGAGCAGACACCTCAAATGGTGCAGCTCCCCCTGTCCGAGACAAATGCTGTCTGTCCCAGGAGAGAAGGGAAGAAACACTGCTGATTGGCTGGATGTCACCAGGAAAAAAAACCTGACCCTTTTTGGCCATATGTGTTTAAGGCAGGGCTGAGAACTAATAAGGATGCCAGTCTGAAGATGTTCACTTAACCACTTAACTTCATGACCTTGTGCAAATTGCCTGACTAAGCACCACCTATAGCTATAGAAGTGGATGCACAACACAGCCTGCATGATATATTTGAAAGCATTATGCATGATGGGTGTCTGAAAGCTGCTCCTAAGCTATTTCAATCCAGAAGGAAGCCATACGGTATAAAAACCTGCTAGTGGCAGCCAGAGTAATTCTCAGAAGTTTGCAAAGGCACCTCATATCAACCTACAATACACTGTTCTCCAAAGAATAAACACACAGCCAAATAAGAAGAAAAATTCACAGATACTGAGGTATATAAATCTCTTTTGGAGGACTCCGTATAGTGACCTTTTACTGAACCACGCTCTGCTATATTACTCAGATGCCTTGAGTGAATCCCCTTCCGGAAGATCACTGCATATAAAATAAATAAAAGTGGAGATATTCAGCTGTTGGAACATTACTTCACCTGTCCCAGAATTATTCAGCAAACATCAAAATGTACCAGAGTGTATTGAAAAGATATGATCTCACCTTATCCCTTTTTTGCTGCTGTCAAGGTATTTTTAATTACTTGTCCAGCATTATTAGCCTCTGTATTTTCTCTTGTAAGCCCCATTCAAATATGAGGTTTCCCTGTGTATGAGCGGGCCAGTTTCCTCACTCTGCGCACGGCACAGGAAGATGGGAGGTGAACCCAGATATGAATCCTACCTGAGACACTTTGAAAATAAAAATATACACTTTCAAATAAAACTTAAACGAATTATTAATATATTGCCTGCATCTGTCCCTCCCACACACAGGAATTCCCTGTCTCACAGTGATCACTGCATCTAGTGTCACAGATAAATCAAGTATTGTCAGCAAATGCTTCGAAAGGACAATGTGACTTCATAAAATCTTTATACTATCAATAAAGAAAAAGCTTTCCTTAAAAAACCAAACCAAAACACAAACCTAACTCAATCCCTTAGTGCTCACGCACCTGTGGAGTGGAAAGTTTTCTGGCTTGCTCTCAACCGCCAGGAAGTTTTCTACCCACTTATGTTTTGGTGCCTTTCATCTCAACTTCTTTCTGAAGCTGATCATCCCTGTGGTGCCTAAATGAGAGATGACAGTGAACCCATGGGGAAAATAAGGCTGATGAAATGCAAAGTAGCATTACTTATGCTGAGTCTGCGTGCAAAGTGCATTTCAAACTTCCTTGATTTTTCATTAATAACCAATGTTGGGGGGGATGGGGCGAGCCAATATTTGCATTTGATATTTCTGAATATCTCATATTTTTCTTTCTCCCTTGGCTTGGTGAATAACTTTTTTTTGTAGCTTTACTTGAAGAACTGAGTGATGACTAAAGCTCTGTAGGAATCTATAGCATCTTTGGGGTACACAGATGAGAGAGGAAAACAGGCTGCAGAGGGTGTGTTTGGGCAACCTCTCCTTTCAGCCCACAGGAGAGGAACATCAGCTGCTCAGATTTTGAGGAATATTGCTGTGGTTGTTGCAGGAGCCTCACATTGATGCTGTAAGTGTCATACTCCTGTTCCCCATTGAAATTAATTACTTGACTTGCAAGTATTCTCGTGGTTGCTCCTCTTTAAATAAATATCGTGTCTTGCTGAACAGAAGCCATGAGCTGTAAAGTGCTGCTCCAGGGTTGGCCACCTCCACCAGCAAACCCCTCTGCTGTACGCTGAGTCCAGCATGCGCTTGGCCAGGATCCTGACAGCAAAGAGCCGAACAGTGATTTGTCTGGAGCACCTGCCGTCCCTGAGACTTCGCTGGACTGAATCAGCACTATGTAAAAAATTATCCAAAGGAGACACTATCAATAAAATCCACAGATATGTCATTCAATATTTCACCTTGGAAGGATGACTGGAGGACGCATCTACAAACCCAAACAGATCAAACCCTCTCAGATATAAATCTGTGACATCAGTGAAATGCATTGAGTCAGGCAGCAAAGCACAAGAAAACCCTCTCCTGTTGATAATCTGACATTCTGCCTTTGCTCCTCATCCTGCATAAATCAGGAGGGGCAGACTTCCTCCCACTGTTTGCGTGAAGGGAGTCTTGCTAATTTTTCACATCTAGCATTACAAACACAGCAGTAAGAGAGAGGGTGAGACAAGCCCCAGGCACATCCAGTAACAGATTTGCAGCTCTCAGGCTCAAGGTTTCCCCACAGCGGTGGCTCCACGCTCATGAATACTTTGAAGTGCATCTCTAATGCTCTCACCCAGCCGTAGCAGCCAGGCGGGGGTTTGCTGCTGGTTATCAGGCACCACGGTGGATTAGCTGCCCCGCTGTGAAGCTGAGAATTGCCAGAAACTTGTGAATGGAGCCTCTGTTTGGGATATTCATTGTCTTCACCATGATTACTAATACCTTTGTAATAAGCAGAAAGAAATCCAAAGGACAAGTCTGCAGCTTCTTTGGTCACAGGAGCAGAGAGAAATTAAATCCCATGTGTCCCAGTGCCCCCGCGGCTCTGTGTCTGCTCCCACTCAGGCTCCCCTGTCCTGTGTTTAACACCCTGCAGACAACAGGGTCCCCAAACAGGCAGAACTGGCAAAATGAAACAGGCAGTTCCAAATTTAGAAGGCAGCTCTGTCTCCTTGGAGTGTTTTTTTTCTGGTTCCTAGCGGCACAGCAAGACATTTCTTTTTCTTCCCAAGCTAGGCTAAGCAACCAGTCCTCACTGAGATCTGCTTCCATATTGATTCTGTTTGTGTCACAGCCAGGTGCTATAAGGATGTGTATATGAGCACAGTAGATCCAGGCTCCCTGGTGTCTTGATATCCCAAGGAAATGAGCCCAGCAATGTGAACAGGACTGAATTCAAGCCCAGTACTAGAAAAACTGACACAGCACCCCAGGCTGTGTAGTGCAGACAACTACACTCACATACAGCCAAGAAAAGTAGTATAGCCATAGCCTAATCATCATATTTGCACAAAGCTGAAAAAGTACACTACATTAATATCCTGGTGCACTTTGCTAGTTAAAGTCCCATCCAAAAATAAGGGCCCCATTTTGCTTCAAACCACACAGGCAATTATTTGCTTGCAATGCAAACTAAAGATTTTGCTTCAACTTTCCAAATTAACAACTCGTTAATCATCAACCACCACAAGAATATCAGCTCAAACTATAAATGCTTGTGAAATTTATGAGCACAGAACGGTACAAAGAAAACCTTCCCTTGAGGGTTCGTGTATCGCCAACTCCTCCAGCACAGACCTCTGCTCCCCGACCGAAAACACAACCCTGCTCGCTGGCCTAGGCTGTCTTATGCCACTGCAACAGGCACCGGAACACCACACTTCCTCAGTTTGTTGCACTGACTTTGAAATACATAACTGTAAAAACAAACTACGACTCTAAAATTTTGTGTGAATGACTGTAAATCATTACTTCAAGCATGGCAACAGCAAACCTGCTCATAAGATTTATTATTGTCAAGCTGGGCAATTACAGCATCAAGTGAAGTTTATGTTTTAATAAATGAAGAACCAAGGCTCTTGCCAAAAAAAGAGGAAAAAAAGAATAAAGTCAAACTTAATCTGATCCAGATGGGCTGCACCAGGTTTTACCCAGCATGGCACTGGTTTGATAAGGCAGCCGGGTCTTGCACCCCAAACCGGGACAGGCTGCCCCCCGGCCTAAGGAAATGACACACTTTAGAGTCCAACTGCAAGAAGATGCAATGTACTTTCAAACGACACAAATTAAAAATTAATTAGCTCTGAGTTTTTTGTCACGTGATTCATTTTGTGCTCAGGCGATTAACTGCCAGCAGGGTGGCAACCAGCAGAAATAAGCTCTGCTGCAGCCCCATGAAATGGCAGCGGTGGGTAACAATACAGAAACAGCTGGTGGCAAGAGGCTCCAGCACAGTTTAAAGAAAGGTGAGAATATCCTCCCTGAACAGCTTCCTTTGTAAAAGAAAACCAGTGAGACCTTCTGCCAAAGTAACCGAACTGTGAGAGAGAGATGTACAATGTTCTATACTCTTTCTCCCTTCCAAACAAGTGCACGAGCACCTTTATCTATCAAACACTGCCCACAGAGGAACACAGCTAAGTTTGCTTGATTTCACTGCTTCACCTGCACAGACATACACAGCCTGGCCCTGACAATAAAGTGCTGCTAAATGCTGTTCCAGTCCTTTGCCTGCTCCCACAGATCTGGTATCTCTGCAGCCTTCCCCAGATCAGGCAGATGCTGCTGTCTAACTGCTCACAAACAGACAGCCTGAGCCAAGGTCAGAGATCCAACATCTGGGTTATTCTGTTCCTGCATTTGCTTTGTGTTTTGTGGTACAAGGATGGTGTGGACTGAACCTGCCAGAAACACAGGTATGGTGCAGCTCTGTCCCAGATTAAATCACCATCTTGCACCTCAGTGTCTAATGAAGCTGCTCTTACTCTCTCCTTCTGCTCTTCTTTGTGAGAATCTTTTTCTTAGGGGCAGCGAGTTCATTTTCTCATTCTCACACCCTGATCTCACTGCCATAATACTGCTAAAAAGACCAACATGGGAGCTGGGACTTCCCCATGCTGCCAAGGCCACTCAGCTCTGTCACACTTTGTGCTGGGCCAGAGGATGGGGTTGAATAGTACCCAAAACCTGACAATTATTTGCCCATTATCACCACTGAAAATCTCTTTTCTAAGGATCTAATAAACAGGCAAATGATGTCTCTGACTTGGCAACTTTGAGTTCTACAACTGCCTTCATTTTTTTTCTCCAAGTGCCTCATATCTTACCATCATTTTCTTGCTTTGCTACTAGTCTCAGTGTTCAGGGTCACAACTAAATGAGACACATCTGTTTTCTATTTAAACCAGCAAGAAAATATTTATACTGCAGGAGAACCTGTGGTTTTGCTTGTGGTGTCAGAGGAGGCCATTCAACAGACAGCAGGAGGTTCCAGGGCACCTGCAGATAGCTAGCTGGGCTAGATCAACTTCTTTGTATTTATGTGGCTGGCAGCAAGCCACTAATTGTGTCTTGAGTTTTTGCCTTCAGTAGGTGGTTTGACTCCGCTGGAGCACAGCATCATGGGGGGGAAAGGGAAGGAAAACAGAAAAGCATCACCAGTGTATACCCAGTGTTCTGACATGCTAGTTAAGCTCTAAATTATGTTTTTAATTACTTGGCATGATTTATTGAGACAGTGTCTCAAGGTCATAAAGCACCACAAAGTGACATAACTTGCCTGCCAGCTTGAATCTCTGCCACTGAAGTGCTGCCTTCACTTCTGCTCTGTCATGTTCCATGTGCCTCCTCCCACAGTATCCAGTGTCGCTGTGGTTGGACAGGATCAGACTTAACACCGTAGGTACCTCCAGGGGTTAATTCAGTAGCTCCAAGCCCAGGCTGGAAAGGAAAAGGTTTAGGGATAGTAAAGCTGGACTAAAGGGGTGGTTTCCAAGTCATATGTAAAACAGGTCTGCCAAAGGAGTAGTTAAAAAAACAACAGTTCCATTGCTGACCCCGTGATAAATAAACAAGAAACCTAGAAAGCAAACCAATGAGTAAAAAGGGGAGAAAAATAATGCTGCTGTAATGCGTCTCATGCAGCCAGTTCACACAGCGTGACATAGTCTGGGCAGATGAGAGAACAGATCTGTAACCCACTGAACTTGTCCTGCACCTGCCTAAAACAAGAAAGAGGAAGGTCAAGGCCCTGCCCAGTGCTATTTGGCCCCAGAGAGCTGTAAAGCAAGACTCTCTCATCTTAAGTGTACAGCAGGAACTCCCTTGCTTTGCACCCAGTGCATAACGATGTGCTACTGCACCGCCAATTAAAGCTCTTCATGCCTTTGGGAAGGAATTTGTGCCCTTCCTGTGGCAAAACAGTGCGGTGTGGCAAGGAAGAGACTGTGGAATCCAACCCTGATGCATCTTAAGGCTTCTATAAATAATTAAAAAGCTCATTAATTAATAAAAAGCGAGCAAAATTGAAAAAGCAGGAGAAGAGGGGCAATGAATACCCACTGGGGGATAATAAGATTGTCCTACACTGCAGCTTACACAGACTGAAGTCTTTTAGGGAGAGTTAAAGTGGCTTTGTGGTTTGAGCTAGAGAAACAAGTCTTAGCTGGAAGAAAAACCTTCTGGGAATAACAGAACTACTTCCTAAATCCAAGTAACACTTGGGAAGATTTTTCAAGATTTACACACTCAAGTGAGAACAACACAGGATATATACAGATGTATCTGTGTATTTCTGAAATATATGAGAAAAAAAAGATCTAGCTGGTGCCTGAGGTTGACTTGCACCAACAAGTCTTTGGGGAAGAGATAAAATACAGCAATGCAGAGAAAAACATCTTTCATTAATTAGATCATTATTAGTCTCCTCTGGCTCAAACATAGGCAGCTTTGAAACCCTAGCTGCTTATCAAAGAAAAGATTTACAGAAGTTCCACAAAGGCAGAAAGAAACAAAGTCTGGTAATATCCCAGTGGGCTAAGAATTGGTAGAGTACACTGACTGCAAGTTACTAATTAAAGCAGCTTGGAAATCAGAAGCTTAAATCTGTGCTAAACAGCAACACTGTGCTTTGGGCCACGGTTTCAAGAACTGAGAAGAAATGCGCCAAACACACATGTCCAGGCACAGACACGTCATTCCAAAAAGAAACCAGGAAACTGCAGGTGCAGCTGGATGCCTGTGAGTGCACAATTACCTAGTGGGTGTTTGCAACTGCATATTTCATATGCACAATTACCTCTTTGCACCCGACTGCATATTTTTGTATGCGATTTAAGTGCCTGCCTTAAGAATATGACCTCGGTATCTGGAAACACAAAACTTGCCCAAAGTGCTGATCTGAATGTCTAGTAGGCATCAGGGTTTTAAAGAGGTGAAAGGGTCGTTTTATGTCCTATTACTGACACGCTGCCTGACATGAAATTGGTACTTTGCTGTTGATGACTTCTCATCTCCTGAATATTTCCCTGGGAAGTTTTGGCATGCAGCTGGTGAGCCGTGCGGCGCAAGCGAAGGGAGAGGAGATGTATGTCTACCCTACAGGAAGGAAATGCAGAGAAAAGGTATTAAAGGAGGTTGAAGCCTGTGATCTTGCCAAATAAAGAAAATGGAAAGTAATACAGTTGACTGTGCTAAAGGGCTATCTTTTGCTGTCAAGCAGCCTGACATTTGCTCTGGTTTCAAACACGTATAATCTGTTTTGAAATATCCTTTGGATTTTCCTGTCAGCGGCTCTGCGGAGATGCGGGATCGGTGGCTGGGTGGGCGGGAGGGGGATGGACCAGAACATTCATCCTCTGCTGCCCCCGCCTGCTGCCTGTCCCACAGCCCCAGGCTCTGGTGTGCAGCCTCCATGGGAAAGAAGCCCCATTTGTTTCAGATTCTGCTAGAAAAGCCTTCATCATGAAAGAAACGCGATGCACGTTTGAGGCAAAATGTATTTAAGTGAAGGAAAATGCAGACAAACAAGGCAGTATCCTAAGTAAAACTTTTACCTCCTACTTTAGAACCTGCATGGCTCTACATCACGATAGAAGTTTAGTAACACCCAACAAGCTACATACCAGTAGGAAACAAGTCTCTCCCAGTGCAGGGCCAGCACAACCCTTATTTCTCAATTTTCCTCCTCCAGCGTAACAAACTCAAAGCTAGGGTGATCTTCAAATTAGCTTTTAGTGCTCTAACTCCACTGTACTGCCATCCCGTGCTCCCAGAAAATGATACTAGCCCTAAAATACATGTCAGATGTAACTGTTGGGGCTTATTTGTATTACCTCACTTGTACGGCCAGCCGCCTGCCGTGCCCTTCTAAGAAAGAGTGAGAGAAGGGAGCAAAACTTGAAGAAATCGTGATAAAGAATGGATATTGGTTGCAGAAAAGTTACATAGTTATTTATTACTACTCCAGAGAGGTTTTAAAAGACTGCATAAATATAAAGATTGATGGATAAAATAATAATAATAAAAAGATATTGCCAACTGATAGGGGAAAAAAAACAACCTGTCCAAGGTGGCAATGATTTATTAATATAAGTAATCAATAGCGATAGGTCTGTATCAGTTTTATATCTAATTTAAACTTTCAGATCTCAATGTACTCATTAAATAATATAATAGATTTACATATTTTAATTGTATTTTATGGATTCTGAACATAATGTAATTAAAAGAGCTTTTCAGCAGAGATGATTAATGAGCAGAACAGTCAGACGTTCTGTACAGCCATCGTGTGTGAAGGACTTCAGTGTGGTGTGAGCTCAGCCCTGGTCTGAGCAGCAGTGGATTCACCTACATGTATAATCATGTGCAAACAACTTAATGCCTTGAAACGAGGCAACCAGAGCCCAGGGTGGAGGTGCAAACCCTTCTGGCTTTTCGCTCCTCCCTTAGCAACCAGTTACACCAGGAAAAGAACAAGACGTGCTTAGAAAAGCACGGCCCAGATCACACCACTGACCCTTCAAACCACAGAGCATTTGTCCCGCTGAGCACGACTGTGTAAAATACAGAAAAGATATTTCAGGTCTTGAGCCAAGGACCTATCAAGGTGATATTCCTTAGACCAAGCACCGCTCCCGCACACGGTCAGCTGTGTTATGTGTTTTACAAGTGGGAAACTGAACCCTGGAAGAGGCGGAAGGAATGTGACCCTGGACCCACAGCTGGCAGGGATGGAGCTCCCTACGTCCACCCTTCTCATCCAGCCATTAACGCTGAAAGAAGTGATCTGACAAAAGGCTGGTGTGTCCAGAACCGCTTCTCCAACTATGTCAGATCAACTAATAAAAGATAGTAAAGTTTCTTGCAAACCTCGCACCTCTCATATCCTTAAATAGTCACAACTATAATGCCATCACTCTCGTTTCTACATCCAAGTATTACCTATCAGTGAAACGCAGCTCCCTTGAACCAAGGTCAAAAACCTACTGAACTACATCCCCAAGAGCTTCAGCAACCAAAGCAACTGCTGAACACAGGAAGAAATAAAAACTGAAATGAAAACACAGAGGAAAGGAGGTCAGCATTGCCAGCTCTCCTGACTCCACTAAAGGTCTTTGATACTTCATGTTTCCTCTACAGCTTCAGCTATTTGGTCTTGTGAGCACAGAAATAAAGTTTCTAGTCCTCAAAAGTCAGGGCAGAGGAAGCTGAAAATGCACCTTCAGGGCAATCAAACAAGAAAACCTAGAAGGCAAAGATCCCCAAATTCATACTTAATACAGACCAAGAAGGTTCTAGCCTTAGCTGAAGCCTCCTGGTATCAAATACTACTACAGTGTGTAACAGTCACTTGTCTCATGATTTGTTGGCCCCTAGCATTAGAAAGCCTCTGTATGTTGATTTAGTAGTCAATCCTCAATTACTCTCCAGCTTTCTTTTCTCCTTGTATAAAACAATTCTCTAAGCATCTGTGCCAATAATACATCAATACTGCTCTATAGCAGCTGTAAAACCCATGATGTTTTGAGATCCCTTCCCTGATTTGAGGAAATAATTCAGTGTTCTCTTTTCCTTTCCACTTCATTTAAAACCACTGTGCCCTGCGTGCCCTTGGCTGCTGTGAACTGCCCCATCTTCCTGCCTCGGTTACGCTCTTCCCTTTGCAGCAGCTCACACGCAGGAGCTGGTTCACACACGACTGCAACATCTGGGGAGGGCAAAATCTGGGTTACAGGTCGAGTTTGACTTTTACATTGTGGGGGGGAGACAGATGGAGTAGCCAAAGCATTTCTCTGGCTGTCAGCAATATTTGGGAGACCTAGTAAGGAAAGAACATTCCCCCAGTTACATATTCAGGGGTTATCCAGAACACTCACTGTTTCTTGCAAGAAATTCCCCTCTTCAGGACAAATCTGCATTTCCTAATTTGCCCCACTTACAATGGCTTCCACATTTTTCTTCCCCATTGTATTTTTTCCTTGCTGTGAACTTTAGAGCCTTCTGACATACGAGTTGGGGACAATTTTGGCACAGGGGAAGAAAGACAGCAGCAGTAAAAACACCCCTGGTATTTCATCTGAGCCTGCTTCAGTGTTTGGAATTTGATTCAGTTTTGTGGTGCACGCGCGTCCAGGGAGACTCCCAATGTGTGTTATATCTTAACAATCCCCAGACCTTTCCAAGTTGAGGCTGAGTTTAAACAAATCTGAGCTGGGCTTTAGACAACCCAACTGGGACAACTGGGCGAGCTATAAACCATGAATCGCATCTGCTGCCTGCTTTGCACTGCTTCATAGCAAATGTTCACATACAGTGAGATGTTTTCCTACTATTACTCAAGTTGAATTAGATCTTATTCTGCAGAAAACATCCCTGTAATAAGCTGTACAACTTGAAGCTTGCAGATTTTGTAGATGTTTCCTTTGATTTTCATGTACTCTCAGATCCCTGTACAGTATGCTGGCCTTTTAGCCATGGAATGGTGTTTGGAGAGTAGCAAGTAATGATTTAATTCATCTCTCTTAACTTCTACCCTTATGAACTCTATCACATAACAAGTTTATTTTCATGTTTAATTAATTCCATGTTATTAGTCCTAATAACACTTCCCCCGAATATGCACACAGATGACATTTTAATTTCACTTATTTTCCTGAGAAAAAAAGGATTTTAAATGAAGTGAAAAATACAAATAATGACAAGGTTAGGAATTCCCTAAAGTATCAACCTTTAATGCAGAAACATATATCTGCTATGAGATATTCTGTAAGGGGCACTTCCTAAGAGAACAGCACAAAATCTGTACAGATTTACTTGGTGCTCGAGTTCCAGCTCTCTGCTTTAGCAACCTCAATTCTACACAGTTTCCACTACAAGAGAAAACATTAATGCCTTCTGTCACACATGTTAATTAATTAATCAACCCTGGTTGGTCCCAGGGTTAAGACTCTACCCACAAGCAGATCAGCCACACTTAAACACCCTATAGTTGAGACTGTACCAGCCTTGACCTCCAGACAAGGTCCTTCCTCTTCTTGCTCAGGTCTACCTTCAAATCCCAAACGAAGTTTCATTATATTCTCTGAAGAACCCGAATGCATCACTTTCTCATTATTACCCATGTTGTTACCATCAGAAACTTGTCCCCAAGGTCTCATCTCTGATGCCATCCCCGTTCCCTTCAGCCTTGGCTCCAGTTCCAGCTCTCGCTGATGGTTCTGCATTTGCTCAGTAAACACACCGTGTTCTGTATAATGTAAAACACGAGCATCTCATAGACTGATAAAATTACTTCTGTGCTTACACAGCTACTTAATTCCATTTTGCCATTGATTTGTCATTTTAAAGTTAAATAATAAACATGGATGGTAGCCAGGACACTGAGTGCTGCTTCCTCTCCCTCTAGTTTTTGATTTATGGGTTTATTTACTGATATATTTAACTACTCCCTATTGCATTTCACACATAATCTGGCAAATCCTGAGGATTTACTTTCACAATTGATTAGAAAAGTCAACGTTTTACAGACAGGATTAAAATGGAAAAGATCTAGAAGCTTTGACGGAATCTACTTATGACAACTATTATCTCCAATATGCTCTCTAGCCCTTAAAAATCTACATTGTCTATTGTGAAGTGTTGTGAAGATATAACTATTTCCTTTTACAGGTATTATGGCAATTAAAGAAACGCACGTGTTTGTTTGTCCACTGTGGGAGTGCCTTCTAGGTTTTTCATTTAATCAGCACATGGGGACAGATCAGAGAATCACAGAATGGTTGGGGTCAGAAGGGACCTCTAGAGATCATCCAGTCCAAGACCATTGTTTCCTACTTAGAGATAGTCATCTGCTCTTCAAAATTAAATCAGGCTAGTAGGCAATGCTGTGGCAAGCAATGTCACTTCAGTAATCTAAATTTTAAAATTCTAAAAATATCGACATGCGACTTTTTTCCTTTTTTTTTTTTTGTGCTCCAAACCATGTATGAATTCTTTAGTTTTACTTATTTTTAAAATCAGTATTTAGAATTTTTTTAATGCTTTATGACAGAGCAAACTGCTTTTCAGTTTTTTGACTCTCTGTCAAATGGGGAACCCGGTTTCCTTTTGCTCCACTCTCACAGTCAAAACCAAGTCAGTTGTTTGCACACAGCTCGCTCCACAGTGGAATCACTCTCCAGATCATGAAGTTTCACTGCAGAGTCCTAAAAAGATTAGGCTGATGGCAGAGACCAGATTACAGGGCAGCCTGGAGAAAAGAATTAGATCTTCACCTAATCCCATTCTTTTGAGGCTCGGGTCCTCTCCCTGGCCTTCACTGGTGCTACTAGATGGCGAGATTCAATTCTGTTGCCATCAGTGGTTTGAATTTGTAGACAGGCTCTGTTTTGCTGTTCTTAGTGAATTTTATGACAAAATGTGGGGGAAAAGGAAGGAGGTTGTTTGCTGGGGCTGCGAAATACCTAAAGAGAGTGGGGCATAGCTACATTATTAGCTGACCCCTGGAATTTACAGAAGAACAGTCAATATTGATTGACCTTGCCTGTTAGAGAAAGGTCAAGTAAGCAGACAGGATAAGGTGATAGGGAAGCACTGTTTGTGTGTCTTGGTGCTAAAAAGTCACATAAAGCCAGACTAGGCACAGAGACATAAGGCAAGTCTAGGGCACTGGAAAACACCCCAATTAAGTGAATATTACCAACCCCATTAAGTGGCAGCCATCATTGCTTAATTGCTACCCAGGGAGGTATCCTGATTAAGAGCAGATAAAGTTTAGCACATCTTGCACAGTGTTTTTTTGTTCAGATACGAAGGAAACAGAAGAAAAGGAAAATGAGAAAAGACTAAGGCACTTGGGTCTAAAGCTGAAAGTGGTCAGTTTTGCTGGATAAAAGCAGAGCTGGGCTGCGACCCACTGAACTGGGCTGTCTCTTCTTGTGCATTAGGTCAAGGTCTGCAGGAACTGGGGCTGACACATCCCTGTTTTTCCTCTCGTTTGCTCCCAATGGAGAAGGACCTGGAGGAGAGTCCACTTGCTCCAGCTGGACACTTAACCCAGCATGGGCTGGGCTGCCATCCTGTACCATCACGCTCTGGTTCTGCTTCCTCCGCAGAGCTGAGAGCAGCTCAGAAGCACCTTTTATTCAGCTAGAACCAGGCCCACAATTCTCACTCTCAATCCCCTGGCCTCGGTGCAGAGCATGCCTTTCACAAAATAATGTGACCACTGTTTTTTTTTTTTTCTCCTTTCTTTTTTTCTAACCCAGCAATTCCTCTTTCTTTGGAAGAGCTTTGACCTTTAAATGAAGGTGCACGCCAAGAAAAATCCAGAGCTTGTTATCAAGACAATCTGTGGCACAGGCTGTGTGGTAATGTCCTCCTGAGGTGATGAATCAGATCTATCAGTGTCTAGATACTAAGGCCTTTTTTATCCTTGCAAACTCAGGGCTTTCCAAATCTTTAAGCCTGATCAGAGATAGAGCACTACAAGAGCTTACTTAAATCCCAGCAAGCAGAAAAGAGGGCAAGGAGGAGAGAGCTCACATAAAATAAAGAACACCACTTTTTAAAGATAAAACATAACTCCAGGTACAATAAAAGCCTTTAGAGAACAGAAGAGATCTTTGTCAGGAATGTATCTCATTTAGTCCCATTGTTTCACTCCGTGCTTTTCAGAAAGCCAGCCATCTATCTTGCCTTTCCCCCCCCCCTTTTTTTTTTTTCTCCTTTCCTGATGCCAGTTTCCATTTCATTAGGAAATGAATCACTGATGAAGTGCTAGTCCTGTCTCCCTGCAAGCAGACCTCAAAACCAGGGTAGTCAGGAAAAAGAACATATACAGTCTTATGACCCGAAACCTGAATGTTTTTTACAAGCACAGTTTTATTTATGTTATGGACAGCTGTTTAGTGTTTATGGCATGCAGACTAATATTTCCAAGTCAGAGCACCTATGGTTAGACACTTATAACGTGTTGAGGATCCAAAGGAAGAAATTTTCAAAGAGAAAAGCAAAGGGCAGAAGAATACCTAGATTTCCACACCATTTCCCCTGTCAGTGCTGTGAGCCGAACCCGCCTGGTGCATAGCACATTGCTGGAACGCTGTACCCGTGTCCCTGGAAGCCGCAGCGGGATCTCTCATTTTCACAGTTGTTGTACTGCGCACACATTTGTTCATGGAGTTATACGCCCAGACAAGAAGACAATCACATTTCTGTAGCCTGAGTACCCCTGTGATGAGGCATAATGCTGGTGTGGTTTTTGCACAGAGAAGCAAACTCCCAGAAAAGCCATGTCAGCTTGAGTTTGACCTTCCATTCAACAACACTGCAGATCAGGATGTTTTCCATGTAACACGGCTGCACACCGAGCACGCACAAGTTGTCACATATGGTACAGCCCACACCCAAACATCCTTAATCTGATGGTCCCCAAAAAGCCAAGTCCTGACCCACACAGCAGTTCCCTGGGGCTACTTCAGGTGTGTCACAGTGAGAGGAGGGGAGGGCTCATTGCTTTCTTCTGCGGGAACTCAGCCCCCACTCCGACTGAATTGGTACAACACACAAACCAAACTGCTGCTAGAAAAGCCCATCTTGGATATTGAAAAATGGGCTTGTTCTTTCCAGCAACAGTCTAATAAAACACACTTCTCCCTACTATCTTAGTCTCTCTCATACCCTCTGACAATATTCCTACGTGACTATCATGATGCTGCGTGAGTCTTCACAGCTTCCAGCTCAATTTTTGTTAAATTTCAGTGAGATGGAAAACAAATGCACTTAGTACTTGCAGAACCTTGTCCCTCAGCTTCATAAGGTGAAGATAAGGCACACATTCATTTTATACAGTTTCTAAGTGACTAAGCTAATGTGTCTGCCATTTAGAGAGCATGTAGCATTTTTCAAGAATGCACTGGATTGACCCACCTGTAAGATGTGCATGAGTAGGACACACCGCTCTCAGGCATGTCATCAAAAAGCTTTGTGAACTGTTGTACTGGGAGGCTGATCAAACTCAATAACAACAATTCCCACAAGGACTTACTTTGAAAATCCAGATTTCTCCAAGCGCCTCCAAGCTCACCACCCCCAGGAGAAAGCCTTCTTTGTGTCACATAGGTAAAAAGCCCAAGGTCATGGTGCAATCTTGAATTTCCATATAGCCTATCAAAGAGCAAAAGAAAACCCACCAAGTCACCCTTAAAACTAAATGCTATCCCACCTTGTACTTCTCCTGAAAGTGCCTTAGCTTTTCAAATTGTTTTGCTTTCTTGCTTGTTCCACAGTGCATGGGTTTCTATCTCAAATCTACTTGTAACTAAGAAAACCCATTATACTGGTTTTAATGTTGCACTGTTTCTTTGCACTCCTATCTCTCTCCATCTTCCTGCTGTTTTCTGTTCTTATTAAAGCATTTTCAGGTCAGAGACTGTCCTTTTGGTATTCTTTGTGGTCTTGGTTTTTTGTTTTGTTTTTCCCCCTTTTTCCCCCTTTTCCCCCCTGTATTTTCTGTATTTCTGCATTTGTACAGCTCATAGTGCAAAGAACGCTCAGTAATTAGTTTGAATGTTTTTACTCATGGCCAGTTTTGTTTCCTCTGCTTCTGTTTTCTCTCCTCTATGCTGGAGCAAAGGAGGAAATCTCAAATGAGCTGTGCATCAGCCCATTGATTAAGTGGAGTACCTTTCCATGCAGTAATTACCATTGCCTAAGCTATACCCAGGCACAGCAAATCATTTTTATTTCTGTACGCTCTGCGACTCAGAGAAAGAAGCCATAGTCACAGATAGACAGCATATGAATTGCCAGAAAAATCCCAGGTTGTGTACAGATCATTTATAACCTCTGCAAACACTGGGCTGGCTAGGTTTTTGCCCACTAAACATCTCATAAATCACTGACTTCCTTTAAAAAGATAACAATAATTTCAAAGAGGTAACTGGGATTGGTCTGGATCATTATGTTCTCCCTCAAGGGCAGGGAGCTGAAAGTTTTAATTCTCTTTCATCAATCTAAGTCATCACCCAAGGCTGGACTGTGATGTTTGACTTCACTACTGGAAGCCTCAGGTAAGATGAGATCTGAACACTCTCCACAGAGGTCTCGAGTGATCCTACTGCACTTGTTCAGAAATTTGTATCTTAAGACAACTGCCTATGAGCAGAGTATTGTAATGCTGTGCCAAGCCCACTGTGGGATCAAGGCCTAAAGTCACCAGCAGCAAAACTCACTACCTGTCTTCGTGTCATGGGTTTACAAGTGAAGAGAAGGGGGCAGGGAGATGCCATGTTTGTGACCAGGACTTCCCGAACAGGCCTGTGTGGACAGGCATTATACAGCACAGCCACAACGAGTTCAGTGTGGGTTTGGTAGCATTTAATTCACTGCACATGTTCCACAGAGTTGATTTGTGTAGGGAACATATCTGGAGTTTCCATACATCTGGCAACCCAAGCTGTATCTCTAAATGAGCTCACTGACATTCAGGAGTCTGAATAATTGTTCTAAATCCTTACATCTAGGCAGAAAAAGAAAGTATGGCCCCATAAACTCAGATGTACAGTAGTCAAGGTGGGAGGATTACCTGAGTGTTTTAGAGGAAGGTCAGCACAGTCACACATGGGATGCTCCAAGCCTGAAGTACATCAGTGTTGACCTTTCTCACTGTATGCTTTGCATCTTAAACCTGGAAAAGAAGATGCCATATTAATATATCAACGAATGAAGCAACTCAGGGCAAATAACATTAGAAACCTATTTATAACTTATTTCTATTCTGGTAACAGCCTGTTGATGGCACATTGTGCCAGCTATGCAAAGAATCACTTCTGCAGGCAAGAGGAAAATCAGGGCACTGAGTTCATTGCTTTCTTAATCCATCTACTGACACTGCCAACAACACAGTCCTGCTTTTAGTACTAGATTTAGTGAGGTTTCCAGACAACATATTTCCTACGGGCCGCAGAACGCAGCTGGAGCGATGGACTACAGACAAGCGCACACCATGAGCAAATCAGGTCCAAATCACCTTTCCCAGCCTCAAAACAAGATCCACCTTTTCTGGATCCTTGCAGATCAGGTGGGAATGTGCCTGAGAATGCACATACAGATGGAACAAAAGGAGCTGAGCTGCAGAATCACAAGCACGCACTGATGCCTGCAGGGACACAGGGCTTAGAGAGGGAAACTAATCATCCCCAGCTCCTGCGTATTTAAAATTTTCAGCACCCTATGCAGGATTCAGAATTGAGTTACAGTTCAATAGGAGTATCACGCCGTATTTAAATAAAATTTATTTCAATAAAGGGAAAGTCCACCTAAATAAGAAATTTTTAAATGTATGCATGTGTTTCTCAGAACTATTGTTTCTACCCTTACAAACCAATGATGTGCTCTCTGAAATCTAATACCAACCTATAATGTTTTAAGAGGAGCATATTGTATTTAGCTGCTTACCTAGATTTCCTTGCAAATTAAACTGAGGCCCTCAGCGATACTTATCTCCCTTTTGTTCTTTCCTCTCTAATTATACTGTGGCACTAATTATCTCCTGGGCAGAAACAGTCTATAGATTGCTGCTGCTTTTAAAACTCAACCACTGTTCCTGCTACTGGCTCATACCTTATAAATATTTTCATTCAGTCAAAAAAACCCAAACAAACAAACCACAAAACCAAACGAAACTGCAACAAAACCAAAGCAAGACCCTGCCCCAAGTTTTATCTTTTTCTACAAGTTGTGTCTCCCTGGTTCTTACCCACTTGCTGTCACTACTGATTCCCAAAGTCTGATTCATGCTTATCCTTGATCTACAGCACTTCTCTAGACCATAAATGGCACCTGTGCTCTCAAAAGCATGACTGTTTCCTGAGTAACATGACTAAAATTGTTAAGATCTTTTCCTGTAGCATTTATGCGAATGAGTAGTCTACCTCTACCGTAATCCCATCTGGAGCAATTTAACAGCAGCTGTCAATAGTGTAACCATGAATTTTTTCATCTGAGAAAACGATTGCAAAATTGGATCATCATAGAGCACATTTCAGTGAAAACATCAGGTTTTTTTTAAAGTATAAGCTCAATAAATGATGTTTCTAATGTTAAATCATGCAATGTTAACTTATTACTAATGGCACGAACGTATGCTCACTTCACAAAACCTACCACATTAAGACCCTCTAAAGAGAGACAGAAAGGGATCTTAACAAGTATTTCAACTCATCAACTCACCATGGAGTCATATTAAAGCATTGATTAATAGGACCCTTGCTATCCCAGCTGAACCCGTAAGTAGCTTAATAAGACATAAAATATTCTACTCAGGGTTTTTAGTTTAATACTTTTTTATTGATTTTTTACAAGAAAATACAATAACATTGTGCATATAAAGCAGTCTGCACAAGGCCTTAATTTTGCACAGGCACATCAGAGGTAACACTCCTTCATTTTGCATGTGTCACCGAATCCACACGACCTTTAAACTGTTATTCAGCAACAAAATTAAATATCTAGCAGAAAGCTTTGAAAGAACAATTCATTAGAGAGTACCAAGCCTGCACTATGCATTGCATCTAGTCACACACACATCTAATGGCAAAGTGTTGACATATTTTATGCCAGTGATGGGTATGACAGACTTTTGCAGTGAGAGGGTTATCTTGCTGTACATACGTAAGATGTAACTGGGCATTTATGAGCCTCATGCAAAGCAAAGAAGTCAAGTGACTCCATCAAGGTCATCCACTCCTTTTAACCACCTATATGACATACAGCTGTGGCACCTCCATACTCTGTACAGATTTCATTCCTCATTGCACTGCAGCTGTGTCACCCTGCAAAGCCACCACAGCTGTCACCCTGCCCAGACCTCTTCGGAGCTCCATTTCCTCAACAGGCACAAGGAAATAGCTGTGTGTTTTCCCCAGCTCAAACCAAAGTGTTCAAGTGCTCCTGTTTGCTTGATTTTTGTGGGCAAGGACAAACCGCTCCATGCACCTCCAAGCCAACAGTCACCCCTGACTGTCCTCAAAGCAAGCAGCGAGGGGCGTTTCTACCTCCTTCGCTCATGGTGCCCATGCTAGTGGCTCTGAAGTCATTACAGAGGGCAAAAGAGGCAGCTGCCAAGAGCCCAGGGCTGCTTAATGGGCAACCAGGTTATTTTTGTTCTCTGTTTTATCTCACTTTATCTACAAATGTCTTGCCTAGAGCAAAAGGCCTAGAGTCACCACCACTGGGAAGCCCCACCATCACACAGGGATCTCCTCCATGACAGGTTTCAGACATGCTGACAACATCCTGAACAGAACTGTCTTCCCCCTGTCCAACAGTGACCCCTTTGTGACATTGCTCAATAACAAGCATAGACTTTAGGGGGAGGGGGATTGTAATCATTAAATTGTAAATCCCTTTAAATGCAAAGATCAAAGGGAAAGTTTCAATCCAATGACACATAATTAAAAATGCAGACACGAACGGCTTTGATTCATGAATGCTTATGCACTTTTAAATTGTTGCCAGGGAGATTAGGGCATGAGAAAATTAAAAACCATTACGCTTCAAAAGGATAAATGATTTTCACAGCTTTCTAACATTATTTCCTGTTGCGCAGATTTTTGTGTGTTTTAACGTTTCCCCCGCCCTGCCTTGGCAGATTAGTTCTGAAAAATGTTTTCCAGAAAATGTTGAGGACTCAATGAGATTAAAAGGAGAATAGTGAACTTATTGGATGGAGAGTTCCCATTGGTACTTAATGGTAAACGTTCAGGGCAGTTACAAGAGGAATCGCACCACACACATTTTACCCTTTTACCTGTGTTTTAATTTAAAGAGCTATGGCCTTTTAATTCATTATTCTTTTCCTAACTGAGCCAGTATAATACAATATGGTATAGGCTATAAACCAAATCTCCTTGAAGTTAAAGGAAATATTCCCATGACTGTAGTGGTTTCAATCTGTTTGTTTAGCATTTGTCACTCGCAAAAGTCAAAGCACTTAACTGAAAGGAAAAGGCTGTTTCCTATTTCACAAATAAAAAATTGAGACATACAAAGCGGGCAGGATTCTCAGCTGTCAGATCACAGATGCTAGTCCAAGTCTAGAGTGATCAAGCTACAGCAAATGGTTTCCCTTCTGACCCATGGTGTCTCTGATCTGCCCTGCTTCAACACGAGATTTCAACAATCCCAACTGCTACGTGAAACATCCTTTGAAGTGCTTTAAAATAATCCCAGTCTTACCAGAGTCAAACAGTGTGGCCTCATATTTGTAAGCGTCTAGAAGTTAATTTCTTAGATACAAATACATTGCTGAAATATACCTGTGAGTTGAGGGTTGCAATGAACTCAGGAGCAGCATTTTCATCAGTGGCCTGAAAGTACACATGAAAACAAGAAGAAAATCTTTAGTGCTAAACTCATATGGTTCTTAACCACAGGCAACACAGAGGGCAAGGATGATCAGATGAAATCCTGAAGTCTATACTGTACACAGCTAGATATTAGCTGGCCGCCCTCCTTTCCCTGTACAGCTGATTAAATACAAGACAACTCATCTCATCCACAAACACCTGCATACGTAACTTCAGATGTCTCTGTATCATGCAGATGTTTTTGGTTTATATGTCTGAAGTTACATGGGATGAATCCCACTATTCAAAAGGTTTTCCTTTGGGATAAAGGAATAAATACAGTCCCAGAGGCTCTAACTACAACAGAAATCCCATTCTGTTTCCATGCTTTGGAATTTCAGGACTCCACTTTTTTAACAAAGGTGCAGCTGAAATCCATCTGCACCAGGCTGACTTGACTTGCTCCTCACTCTACTGTGGCATTTTTCAGCTGCCAGTCAAGCCAACCTTCACTAAATTTTCCCTGAGGGGGAAAACCCAGAGACAAGCAGCAGCAGCCTAACAGCGCACTGAACAGTTCAGCAGGTGTTTGACGGTGAAAGGAAAATCCTTTCGTGTTTACATTTGAACATATGAATCAGACACTGTTTCTGTTTGAGAGTGGGCTGCTTCTGAAAAGCGCCTCCACATCGGCAGCAGCTGAGATCCAGCATAATTCACTTCATCCCAGAAATGCACTGACGCCTGCTTTTGTTATCTGCCGCATTCGCTCAGATAGCTCTGGGAATAAGACACCCACATTAAGATATCTAGCATATTACCACTTCATTATTTCTAATGTCTGAGTAGCAAATAAGACATGATGACTTTATCTTTCAGTTGGCCGTTGCTCAAGAACATGTTAATATTATTCTTTGTTTGCAGTTATTGGATCAATACTGTTGCTACACAATTCTTATTCTGCAGATTTTGGTCCAAAGGAGATTTTCTAGTCTCAGTTTCTTTGTGACACAAACCATAACACTTAATCCACTTACTTGAAGGCTTAGACCAGTAACTTGCATTAGACTAAAGCAAAAAGCATCTGGTGTTGACTTGAGGACTTCAAGAAGCGGAGAAGTGGTTTATTCTCATTTTTTTTTTTTTTTAACTGCCTAATTTTTCCTGTGTGAATTTGGGCCTTTTTCCACTAACATGGATGTCCCCATCAGCATTTTTCTATGTGGAAAAAAAAAAAAAAAAAAACAAAAAACAAACCACAAAACTTCTCAGGTTTAAGCACATGGATCCTTTTATAAACCCGGCTGTTGAACACCAGCTTCCACACACACCCCTGCTGCAGAATAACTGCCCTGTCTTAAGGGAACAAGAGACCAACCCCTCAGCAGGTTTAAATGAGCTCTGATTCATCACTGTCATCAATTTACATTACGGGTTTAGCCTAAAACCTGGCAGTATTGTAAGAACAGGCTGATAACTTCTGGATAGCTAAGACTCTGAACTGAGAGATGTCCCCTCCCATTCACATGAATACTGGGACTTCTTCAACCTCCCCAGGGGAAGGAGCTGATCATACTCCATACCAGGAGGGCTGACCAGCCCAGTTCAGGCCTCCTCTGAAATTCATAAACCCACATACACTCAAGTCTTTGGCCTAAAGGAATTCACTTCACCTAAGATAAGGTATCCCATTTCATCACTCTTTCCTCAAGGTTTTTGGCAAGTATCTGCACTGCTCTGCTCCATACTTCTTGCCTTCAAAAGCAAGAAGCTCCTTGTTTTACAAGGGACCCCAGAGGTTCCTCAGGCAACCCAAGAATCTCCTCTGCAGACTTGTACTGTGTTTCTGCAGCTGCACACCAAGCGTAAGGTCTGCTTTCTTGTAGTCAACCACCACAGCATACCTGGCCCACCACTTCAGGGATTTCCTGCAAGGATGTCCAATCTCATGGCTAGTTGGGATACTGCCTAAGTATCAAGACTTCCACTCTTTCTGCTGCAAAACCTGTGATTTTTCTCTGGGTATATTTGTCAGCTTCTCTATTACAAGACCAGATTTGGGATCAGAGTTCTGTTATTCACTGCATTTCTTTATCCCACTTGTCAAAACAGAATCAGACATCCAGTATCATGATGACATCTTAATACACTGTAGATCAGGTTATGACTGACCTACAGACACAAAGAGATGGAGTAAGAAGCTTTAGTTTGCAACAGTAGAGCACTGTACTGAACTGAGCAGATGCCATTTGACTCCCCTTCCTCTCAGACACAATGTACACGAAAGAGAAGGTGAACAGCAATTAATGACTTTGTCCCCCAGTATATTTCCCAGCTGAGGCTGGGAAAAGCATGAAAGGAGAAAGAGGAGTCACAGCAATCCTAATTCTCTCCAGCATGGTACTCTTGCAACTCCAGGTTCTGTTGCTACCAGGTCCGAGCATTAACATGCCAAAAGCACGTGTTCATAATGGCTTGCAAAGATAGGCAAGACAGATTCTGATAAAACAGATGAAAGGTGGTTTCTGCCATCACAAATCTCTGCTTGGCCAATAGTGAACTATTCTCTTTCATCCCCACAGTCACGATTGACTCTTACCAGGACTAACGGCAGAAGCAAGGCAAGAACAGCCGTTCTGATTTCCAGCATGCTTGAAAGCAAGGGCAAGAGGAAATCCCGCAGCTAAACAAAATCCTTCACTGTTTGTTTTATGTTCATTCCTTTCAGTCACAAAACAGTGAACTGCCATTAAAACATTTTGGCCTGTTTCAGGGACTGTGGTGTGACTTTCTTGCTTAATTCACATGCATTCTAGTCCCAGTAATGATTACCTTTGTCCCAGGCTCATCACAAGTCCAAGCTCACTGCAAGTGCAGGAAAGAGAATAAAACAAAACTAATTAATCCAAATGGTGTTTATTGGTAATAAATTTTATAAACTCCTTGGTTGTTTGCAGCAGCTCCAATTTACCATGCTCAGTTTGCTTTGCAGGACAAAGACCACCATCATTTCTGACAGTGATTTATCAGCATACTGTGGAAGAGACTATTTTAAGATGGAGAGTTAGCCAGATGGCTGACATTCTCTTTAAGAGAACTGCCTATTTGAAGCAATTCTCTCCCTTAACACACTCAGCCTCACCAGGGCTAGGAACATTATGAAGGGGAAGACAAAGAGGAAATCCTCAACCAGAGACAAAAGAGCTGCCAACTGCCTTTCCAGCCCTAGTGGAAATTAAATATTAAGAGTCAAGAATATCTCTTCTCACCCACTAGAGTGGCTGGCAACTGTGCACTGTCTACGTCACAAAAGACTCCTGATCCACTCCTCCGTGCACTTTTCAAAAGAAGCCAATGTTCTCCACGTTCTGCAGGTCTCCTTTACTGAACAGCTACTTAACAATATGCATCCTCTGCTCAGCTTGTCCTTCAGTTGGAGTGGTTGTTTTGTACTAGGATAGAGAATACATTACAGACAGGTTTTTCAAAAAGGCTGAGTTTCTACAAGTACAATATCGCTGTACTGGGACTCAAGAGGTTTGTATTAGTCTTCTGACTCCATTGCTGGCTGACTGGATGACCTGAGCTTCACCATCCATAAGGTATGGATGGCAATCTTCAAACAGCTACTTGTGTGTCAAGCACACAAAAGCTGGGGGTGAGCAGTGCTGAGGAACAGCGAGGCATGATTACTAATAGCTTGCATGATTATTCCCAAACACGGGCAATCTCATAATATTGCCTTCATTTGGCATAACGCTGCCTGAAAACACCAAGAGGAAAACACTGTTTTGCTCTAGTGTTTTACTGATAACTGGAAGGGGAGATAGAAGCAGAATATCTGCATTGCCCCAGCAGACAAACAAAATCCCCACATCCCGCAGGTAATTACCATCTCCTAATTGGGTTTGAAAACAGGAGATTTGAGCCTGAATGCATGGAGTTTGCACCAAAATGAACAATTACTTGTCCAAGGGATTCGGTGGTTTCAAAACACAACCAGAGGAGACTGAAACTGAGGCTGAATGGAGGCTCTACCTGTGAGTTTGCAGATAACCCTTACAGACCTCCACTAACAAGCAGGCTGCTTTTACTAGCTGGAATCAGAATCATACTCACCCCCACTGTCATTTTTATCTGCCACTCTAGGCTCATTACATCAGTTTAACTAATGGCAATTAATATGAAAATTAAAATTGATAGCAAAATTAAGTACTTGGAAGGCAGTCACTGTTCCTGCTTAACTCTGGCATGTCTAATTACTGTTGTAACAAAACCCCAGTAACAACCTGCGCTCTCCAGGCCAGCCCAGACCCAGCCCCAGGTGCCTCTTTCCTGCTGCAGTCCCCAACCTGGCCCTTATGTCTGTAGATGATGCTCCTCATCAGGTTCACACATCACACCCAAACTGGAAACCTTTCACAGTGCTGTGACAGGCTAGTCCCCTATCTTGCCGTTGATGCATGCAAAGATTCTATAGCATGGCTTAAAATGCCGAGATCGAAAATAGACATAATCTTGCCCAATACCAGTACAGACCTCTTCAAAGAGTCAGGTTTTCTGCCAACAGACTATAGAAGTCCTACATCTGATACGGGAAGAAAGGAAAACCGCCAGACCTGTCCATGAACTTGGGGTTTCATTTCTCTGTGGCTTGGTTCACAAAATATCTGCTTTGCCAATCCCAATGCTTAATTATTCAGAGTTTGTATAATACTTTGAAGGCACAAGCTGTATCTCAGAGTTAAAATATTATTACAAACATCGTTCTGATATCTTCCAGCCTTCACTGAGCGGCACTGTAAGTGTTATTAGCACCAACACTACCATGACAATAGCCTCTCACACTAGATCATCAGCCGTGTCCAAACTTTCCACCCATGACACGCAGCTTAAAAGTCATGTTCTTGAAATGAGCTCACAGAATTAGAATTACCCTCTGTATTTTCCATTATCTGGGCACCAGATACACGTTTTATAAACATCCTTTCAGCAAGGGACTATGTCAGTTTACTGATACAATAATCAACATAAATCTGCAAAACACTTTTGCTGACATTGTTGATAGGGAACAAAACAGTGTTAAACACACTCAACCCTCATTCCCCCAGTGCAGCTTATCTGCAGTTGCTTTGTAGAGAGGATGTTGTGATTTTATGCTGGTGTATCCAATTTTATATTGATACCTGCTGTGTATGCGTGGAGCTATAACTGTGTTGTGCCCACAAGCTATCCTTGCTATGCACTGACTACGCTGTAACTACCTCCATCGTATACTTATAAATGGTTCCAAGCAGCGAAATAACATCTGTATTGATCTAAAGAACATTTTATTGATTAAAGACTGCAGAAGAAACTGTATAAAATGCAGGCCCGTCATTTAACAATGTCTTTCCAGTACCTGTGTTGGAAACATAGGAACATGAGGCTGTTCAATTTTTTATCAAATGGCTCCCCCTGAGATTGCTGCCATGATGCCAAATCAAATCGCTAAGCGTTGGGTTTCCCCGCCTTGTCTTCTGTAGTGGGAAGCAAAAGATCTACAGATGAAAAATACTTCTGCATATTGACATTAAAACTGTAAGACAGGGTTAAAATGCCTCTCCGTACTTTCTACAGCAAGATGGTGCACAGGGCTAGAAGAGGAGACCTTTTGGGAAGGACAGCTGGCACAAATCTCCGCTGGCCTGCACTTTAACAGCTTTCACTGTCCTTAATGTCAAATTAGAAAGACACCATGTCATGTTGAATGGCCATCCATCTTCAAGGCTTTATACTTACTCTTGCAGATAGAGGAGAGGGATTTGGGAGAGCCCTAGGAATGGCACACAAGAGGCAATTATCCAGTTTAAAGAAACCCCACTGGCAAGCGTAGTTGAGCATTTCCAGGTACAGCGCAGAGCAGGAAAGACTTGGTGTACAGGCACAGGGGTTCAGCACAAGCTGTCTCCCAGCAGCAGCAGACAGTTTACCGTACCTTTTAGTTAACACCTTACATTTCTGTTTTGTTCCCGGAGCAAAATTCAGAAAACACCAACTGACATCTCTGCCAGGAAATAGGAAATGTAAATAAAACCCAACAGCCTCTTGAGAAATCCAAATTCAAAGGCTTTCAGACTCAATCTTCACACAGCTCTGAACTCCCCAAGATTGGGGAAGTCTGTTCTTGTATAAGAAATCCAGTATCAATTGTTTTACCATTGATGTTGTGTTGTAAGGGGAAAGATACCATAAGAAGGTGATGAAAATCTAAGTCAGGAAATAAGATGAAATCAATGCTTGGGAGACAAAAAGGAAAGACTGTTATATGATCCAGGATTCTGACACTGTTTAGTTAAGGTTTGGCAAGCTATTATGTTATGGGCACATTTTGAATATATCTAGTTATATTTATTGTAAGCAGATAAAAAACTAGTGGCTTTGATATCACAGGAATGCCAATATAGATTTTTACGTGTATCAGCTGGGAGAAAAACTCAGCCATTGTATAGGAATCTGACAAATGAAAACCTTGGTAAAGCTGGTAAAGTCAGCTCCATGAAGATAACTTCCCTTTTTGGGTGTTTGTTCGTTTCTTTTCCTCTCTCATTTCTGTAGTCTTTAAAACTTTTCTCTATTGAAGAAATTAAGATTAATTATACTAGACAGAGTGAACCCAAGCTAGACTGTCAACTGGAAAAACTATTTTCTGTGCTGGCATTTTTGTATACAAGAAATCAATACCACCTGCCAAATAATATCTCCTAAAATACCTCTGGCCAGGTCGAGACAGCAAAAGCCAGTGCCAGAGCACACAGCAGGTAAATTGAAAATACTTGAACTTCAGCACCTCTACCTCCAAAGGCTCACTGTGGTCTTTGGTAAGCCTCTTCACATCTCTTTCCATCTCAGCATTTCAGATTTAATTCAGAACGGGAGACACTGGGTGAATCAAACCATAGAACCTGTAGATTGAAATACTTTGGTAACACGCAGCCACTAAGGGAACGGTTGAGTCTGGTAGTGAAAACACAATAAAACTACAGAGACTCACTTAAGTAAAACAGAGCAGAGGTAGGAGGTCTTCCCTTTGTGGTTCTCCTTGTAGTGCTTCAAGGACCTGGAAATCAAGGTCACAGTCAAGGACGGTGCTGAAGCACACTGGCTGCGCGGCCTGGCAAATATGCAGGCAAGGCTCTTGGGATGTTTAGACAATTCAATGGTGGCGGGCAATGCATGTGGTGTGTTCAGCGCATTTACAAAAATTGATTCTCTTACTGTTTTGCTACTGGAAGAAGAATTTTTCAGTTAGTTACAGTTCATTAACTGCTACCAGCAAACGCCTCTTATTTTGATTTCTTTGATCTAATTCAGACAGGCCTTTTCTTTTTCAGTATTCAGCCAGAGTAAGTTTTGACTCGGGTAATGAAACATATAGCTAATTTACATTAATGTCTATTACAGGACACCTAGAAATATCCAGACAGTCCAATCGTTCAACAGGCTGAATATATTAATCTCATCTCTTAGAAGAGAAATGTTGCCTCAAACAGTGGGAAAGCTAATGACTCACTTCTTTGGAAAGAGCTTTGAAATGCCCGAGTCAAAACACACAAGTGTTTGATTTTGGAAAAGGAACTATGGAACACTTAATGAACATGCAGTGGCTCAGCAGAGCCAAGTAAAGGGCGACCCTTTGGTGGTCTGAGATAGGAAAGGCCATTTCCAGCCTGGCCTCAGGTCCTGTGAAAGCTTCCAGCAGTCAGCACCCAAAGGCTGATGCTTGGAAATCTCAATGAAGGGACTCAAGTGCTTCCAACTCTGAGATCTGTGGTACTCAAATGTAACAGACTAAAGGGAAGACAACTTTAGAAAGAGACCACACAACATACCAAGTACGGCCCTACACAGAGCTGAAAGATGGATGGAAGTCCTCTGACTGACAACAATTACTGTATAAGATAGATGCAGGAATCACAGCTATGCCCACATTTTTCTTTTCCACTTGAATGGTCAAAATCCCTGAACCAAACCTAGACCAGTGGTGCCACGAGTCCAATGCAATCAATTCAGAGCTTCTATTAACCAAAGTTAGCTTGCACATGGAGAATGTAGTACTCCTAGTTCTCCTGATTCAGGAGAACTCCCCAGGAAACCCAAGGAAAACTTGTTGTTTTCCCATTGTTCATCACAGGAGAGTCACAGCTACACAACAGAAAAAAAAGCCAAAACAAGCAAAACTGACCAGGAAACAAAACTGCCATTGTGAAGCCTGGAAACTCAAACATTCCTATTCAAGTTTTATGGTACAAGCCTGACACTGCTTTGGTCCAATTTTCTATAGTAGAGGCAGATGGTCTCTGGAAGGGCAACAGTAATAAATATTGACAGACCATTTCTGTCCATTGAAACTTTTTCCTAACAAGATCTCAGCACCAGGCACAATTCCAAGGTGGGGGACCGTGCTGCAGGGTAGAGCATTATACCGCACGCTGATATGGCCACAATAAAGAAAAATATCAAGAGCGTGGAAAGTCTTTGGAGTCCAGATTTTTAGGGGTATAGTTTATTTATAAAGCCACAAATGCTTCCAGTCAAACTCTTGTTGGTTTATATATGAATGGGGGAAGTGAAATAATTGTGGGAAATGTGGAGTCTAAGGCAGAACAATTGTTGTGATTATTTCAACTGCAGCCACCCCAAACTAGTTTCCAGCTAATTTCATTGCAACTAAGCATCTGGGATTTTATTGTCATCATTTTTAGTAGTCAAAAACTCTTCTATCCCACTGAGGCTTCTCTGCCACTTGATCTCTCTGAGCATTGTAAATGTGGGACAATGGAAAATAAGCCTCAAAACAGGCTATTACTTAAACAAATGGATGGGGTCATTTTGTCATTTTCATTTATTTCATGGAAGCCTCCACCCTTTGCTTTCCTTTGAGGTTGTTTTTTGATTGTCTTGTTTTGAAGCCAGGCAATTTGTCCCACACTCACTGCTGTTCATGGGCTAATTAGAATTTTAAAAGTAATTTAAACACCCTTTGCAGTGTGCTGTTAATTCCCTCCAGATTGCTGGAAACATTAGCATCAGTGTTTGTTTATTTTAACTGACTCTAAAATATCAAACACATTAGAGGTTGTAGCAGATTCAGGATAATTCACCTTTAACAATAAATTCATTATGAAAGTAAGCATCCTACTTAATTAGCATTGGTTTGTGCTGGCAAAAAGCTCCACACCCCAAGAAGACTGTGCGGCTGAGTCGCATGGTGGCAGATTGCGGTGTAGCAAGAGGCCAAGCTGGGGCAGCACAGCCTCAGAATCCCAGAATGTCAGGGGTTGGAAGGGCCCTGGAAAGCTCATGCAGTGCAATCCCCCCATGGAGCAGGAACACCCAGATGAGGTTACACAGGAATGTGTCCAGGCGGGTTGGAATGTCTGCAGAGAAGGAGACTCCACAACCTCCCTGGGCAGCCTGGGCCAGGCTCTGCCACCCTCACCAGGAACAAGTTTCTTCTCAAATTTAAGTGGAACCTCCTGTGTTCCAGTTTGTACCCATTGCCCCTTGTCCTGTCACTGGTTGTCACCGAGAAGAGCCTGGCTCCATCCTCCTGACACTCCCCCTTTCCATATTGATCCCTATGAATGAGTCCCCCCTCAGTCTCCTCCAGCTCCAGAGCCCCAGCTCCCTCAGCCTTTCCTCACACGGGAGATGCTCCACTCCCTTCAGCATCTTTGTTGCCCTGCACTGGACTCTCTCCAGCAGTTCCCTGTCCTGCTGGAACTGAGGGGCCACAACTGGACACAATATTGCAGGTTTGGTCTCATCAGGGCAGAGGGAGCACCCTGCAGTTCATCCCTCCATCACCAGCACAGGTTGGAGACAGAGCTCCTGGGACACCCCTGCTGCTGCCATCTGTACAGGCTGGACCATGACCAGTGTGTGTGGGCCATCTCAGACCTCAGGCACACATTGGTCCTTCTTAATGCTTTAGGGCCAAGCAGTTGGAACTATGTGCTGATTTTGTATGAGAACCTTCCCTGACAGAAGTCAAACCCTGACCTGAGCTCACAGACAAGTCCACAAGAACCACAGCCCCCAGCACATCAAGACGAAGCTCCATCTGTTCTGCTGTGCTGTGACCTGGGACACAGCGGTGGCAGTGGCATGTGGAGCTCCGAGCACTGCTCCACGGAGGCTGCACTGAGCATCACACAGCGACAGGGTGACACCATACAGGAAACCCTGAACCAGATCAAATATGGAAGTGTTCTAACCACCTCGGAACTGAAAATTACTGTGTGCAAATTGTGTAAACAGAATTAATTGTATAAGAAGTAATTGTGATATAGCAGGAACCAGCACCAGGAGCTTGGGAAAGAATTAAGCGGAAAAAATTAGCAGCAGTTTACAGAAAATAGTTAATACTATAGCACATTCATGCAGAGTCATTTCATTTTTCTTCTACATCTCTCTCTGAAAAGAGAAACAATTTTATGAAAAAAAAATCACTACTACACAGTCCTGTACTTTGCAAACACCCCATTATTTGTGCAAACAAAAAGTGTCTAATTCTCAGTAAAGGTTTGACACCACTTTCCATAACGAGCATTATTGTAAGCAATTAGAACTATGCTTGTCAGAGAAGTGCCTACAGTACACATCAGTGAGCACTTCCAGCCACTTCTATCTGGCATGTTTGCTCACGCATTAATACTCTGATTAAGCCAGCTAAGGACATAAGAAGCAGCTGTACCTGGGTTCAGCTGGCCAAGCAGCCTCCCTTCAACAAGAGCCACCAGTCAGTACCTAGAGAAGAGTAAGAAGAGTGCAAAAGTACATGGCACTTCCCAAGCACTTCCAAAGCACCCTCACAGCCTCTGAGCATTTTCAACTCAATGAATTCCTTGAATCTAACATTATCTGTCTATATAGTAACACTCAATAGATGCCTCCTCTAAATGCTGTGCAGGCTGCGTCCCATGTACTCTTTCTGCAAATACAACAATCTTTGTTAACAAGTTTCACAGACACACTAACACTTCTGTTTGTCTTGAACAGTCTTACTTATTAATTTATAATGACATAATTTTATTTTCCATCTATTCTTTTCCTAAAAACTTTTTTTTAATTATCTGCTTTCTGGTAGCTATACAGTACTGAGCTGATGTTTTCATGGAACCCAGGTATGCTCTAAATTGTGGTACAAATTTTTCGTACATCTGAATCACTTCAGAAATGAACAGGTTTACTTCCTAATGTGGTTAACCAGTACAACATCGTAGCTTTAAAGTGGGATCATATCTGTACTTGAGGCTGCTATAACTGAATCACATTAGTATACCAATTGTGATCTAAAATACTCAGCAAGGCACAAGCCAGTACAGAGACCAGCCAAATAAAAAGAATCAAACTATCATTTCACCATCTAAGAAACACATGCTTTACCTTGGTCAGCCCTGAACTGGTCAGGCAGTTGGACTAGATGATCATTGCAGCTCTTTTCCAACTGAAATAGCCTATTCTATTCTGTATTTCCTGATGGCTTATATACATCTGGCGTTTTCCAAGAGAAAGCACAAAGCAGTGGACAGCACTGCAGGTCCACGCCGGTGACCTCCCGGGGCTGTATTCGACATGCTCCAAGGCCTTCAGGGCATCATCATACTTCTGCAAATACAACACTAAATCTCTGAAGAGCCTGGCAGACTAAAGCAAAGAGAACCTACTTAAAAAGCAGCATAAAACAACATGAGAAACACACAGCGGCTTGTAAAATGCACGTTTGTCAGTGTAGCTGGCAGATAACAGAATAACCACTGAAGACAATAATAACTATATATGAAAAAGTCCTTAAAACAGCTCAGATTACAGGTTTAACATATTCTCCTACTACTCAGTCGCACAGACAAACATGCAGTAATAGAAATCACCAAGCGACAATTCAGACCCACAAGATAGGAGCCTGCGTAGCAGGCATGCAGAAGGCAGTGCATTACAGACTAGAGCTTATAGGAACCAGTTAATTTAAATAATGTGCAAGCAGCAGGTTCAACATGGTTCAACATGCATGACACACTCAGGGCTCAATCATGAGATGGAAAGCAAGACCTTCAGCAGATCAGTCTACAAGAAACAGACCTAAATACTGATGCTCAAGAACATGAAAACTCTTATTATGTACTCAGAGCTACAGTCTGCCAGCCTAATCCTCCCAGAAGAGGGTGTCCTGCCCCAGGAACAGCAGAGCACTATCCAAAGCAGATCATCTCCTAACAAAGAACAATCATGCGCAATTAAGCCAAGCATTTCTTAAGTGAGACATCATTTCAAGTTTCCTAGACTGAGGTATCTTGAAAGGCCAATTGTTGAGCTGCTGTCAGCTGAAAACAAGCCCTGCTCAAGAATCTGAAAGTCTTTATTCATTGTTAAGGGTCACGGCTTCAGGAATTAATTCTGACTGAAGGAACCTACATGGCCAATGAATACAGAGAGGTGAAAACCATCATGATTAATAAACACAGAAAATACTGCGGAATTTACTTCTTCCAAGCACTTTACTACACTCAGTTTAAAAGGTTTTAATTTCTGAACAGTCTAGATATATTTATCTACAAACATAAAATGTCATTATATGTCCCTTCTGGTGGATAAAATGGCAAATACTTAACAGAATGCAAAAAGAATCAGGGTAGCAAGCGGGAAAAAAAGCTCTTTTCTACTAGAATTTACACATGGAACCTAGAAAGAGAGACTAATTGCTCCCTGGGACCCTCTGATTAGCTAAATCTGACTTGTAAACAGCTGCAAGATCATGATATCAAGGAGTGGGTACCTCTGCTTTCTGTCTCACTAGCTGCTCATGACACATTTTTCCCCTGATTTGAGCTGATTGTGCCTCTCATTTACCAATTAGAGGATGAGACTGAACAGGGAGGAAGAGGAGGATGATTAAAAATCTGCTCTTTGTTATTTCTGCAACAACTGTGGGCCATTCTCTTCCAAATTAAATCAGGCTTCTGGCTGGTGAGCTGACTGGCAAATGCAATCTCATTCCCTGAGTGCCTGAGCTGTACATGTGCCATTTGTGGTCCATCTGCAGGAAACACGACGTGCCAATTGCTTTCGGGTGGGCCAGGAGGGGAGATGAGCATGGTCAAGAAGCACATCACTGAGCCTTTCTCCTCCTCCCACCCAAGAGAATAAGGCTGGAAATCTTGTGAGACTGTGTGTTAACTTTGGCAATTCACACTGTCGCCAAATAGCTGCTTTTGTCAACAGGTCTGGTTAGCAAAGTATCATTCTTTAAATGGGAAGACAGCAGCAATGAAACCTTGTCACTGTTTAAAAATAATTATAATGCAATATAGGAGTTCTAGCAGGTGATGTTGTGGGAAATGTGTTTGTTTTCTGGTTTTCCACTCTACCTCTTGAAGTAGGGTGCAAATGAACTGAACCCACACTCAGGAAAAAAGGTCAAACACAGAAATTTAACATTCCCTCTGAGCCATAAGTAAAACACACATCCATAGGAAACTCATTCTCCACAGGATAATCCTTGGGCAAAGGCTCCCACAGGAAGGCTTTGAACCAGTTTCATAACTTCCCTCTCAAAACAGCATTTATAAAGGTTGTGCTCTGAGGAGAGGAAATTTCTCTTCAGAACAACACTGAGTCACATTTCTTTGGTGTTTTTAAAACTAATTTTCCAGAAAGAGAAATGTCATATATTTTATGAAGTCACTGATTTTTTTTTTTAAGCATGAGAGAATACTTTATACAAGTATCAGCACAGAGGTTGCGATGCCAACCGGAATTACAGCTCCCTTCTCCAGCTTTGATTCAGTAGATGAGTAAACTGAGCTGAAGAGCCATACTGCAGTAACTGATGCCCATTTGTTCCTCTCCAATTTGTCCTATTTCGTCCCAATAATTGTCATAACCTGCAAATTCAGTTATGGAGAGATTCAGAATGAGACTGTTCATAGTTAGCAGTGCAGATTACCATGAACTAGCAGAGTTGCAAGGGGAAGCTCACAAGGCACCTGACTGTAGTAAGCTGGAGCTGTCAGTCTTTCAGTCTTGAGTGCTCTCATTTGAGAAAAGCACCAGATCTTGAGTGCCTCTTGTCCTCTGTGATTGCATCTGCACTCTCGTGCTTCCATCCCCTTGGAGTCTGACTAAACCCCATGATCACAAACAGCTTGTTTGTGGTTTTCTCAGCGTACACGGGGTCAGTCAGTTTTGGTTTTTTTTAGCCCTTGTTTGCCTTGCCACTCCTGAAAGCAGATGCACACAGATGCTGGCAGTCAATAGAGAAATCATGTCAAACATTCATAGCCTTAATGTCAACTGCAGCCTAAGCCAAAAACTCCAGCAAGCGGCCTGACTGCACAGCACTGAATTAAAATGTTGCGCTTATTCATAAGCTTCTTTGACATTAATATGAATAAAATGGCAATAAGCCCATATTTTATATTCTGTCATTTCACTCCGCGTGACTAGTACTGTAACTTTGTATGCTCCCACTACACTCACACAGATTACACTTACAAATTGCCCCTCTGAATAAAGAGCACTGCGCAGGGATGACAAGTATTGATTTTCAATCTCCTTCCAAAATGACTCTATCATTGCAAGTAAGTCGGGCAATTTGCCTCACTTTACACTTCAGGCTATAGACCTCAGATCACATTGACAGGCCTGATCCTTCAGGAGATGTTTAATTAGAAAAGAAATGAAAGGAATTACTGTAAATCAGCACTTAGTCAGCAGTGCTACAGAATTTGTAAAGCTCCTTCATCCCCACCCTCCCTCTCATGTACAAACTGCCTAATTTAGTCTCTTATCCCTACCAAGAAGCTTGAGATGGTTGTTTCATGTAATTAGAATTGCTGTCCCACCTCAAATCCTGGCATCAGTTTTGGGCCCTTCACACCAAGAAAGCTCTTTAGGTGCTGGAGCGAGTGGAGAGAAGGGAACGGAGCTGGTGAGGGGCTGGAGCACAAGTGTGATGGAGCGGCTGAGGGAGCTGGGGGTTCAGCTGGAGAACAGGAGCTGAGGGGAGACCTTCTGATCTCTGAACTGCCTGAAAGGAGCTTGGAGCCAGGGGGGTCGGGCTCTGCTCCCCAGGAACAAGCGCCAGGAGCAGAGGAAACGGCCTCAAGTTGCGCCAGGGGAGGGTGAGGTTGGATGTGGGGAACAATTTCTTCCCCAAAGGGCTGTGGGGCATTGGAACAGGCTGCCCAGGGCAGTGCTGGAGTCACCATCCCTGGAGGGCTGGACAGACGGACATGAGGTTCTCAGGGACATGGGGCAGTGCTGGATATAGGTTAAGGTTGGACTCTATTAACCTAAGGGTCTCTTCCAACCCAAATGATTCTCTAGAAAAATCCCTTGGCATGGTCTCACCTGCCATTTGCTCTTTGTTGGCAGCTCCTCCTGCCTGGAGCTGCAATAAGGGGCCACACCTGGGTGACAGACTCACCTTCCCTACCAGAGAGCAACCGAATGATACACAGTTGCCCAGCATTTTTGCTTTCAGAACTATGCCTGAACCTAATTATGACTAACATGTAGTAAAAATACATCTTACTGGAGAGGAATTATAATGCAGTTAAGTGCTGTGCACACTGAGGAAGCCACCACACACTCCTCTTGAGACAAAGGCTCCCTCCAGCCCTGGGGCCCGGATGAAGCCATTGAACAAACTTCTTCCACAAACCACTGGAGTTTTTGATGCTTTGCATCACGGTGCTTTTGAGGTTTGGTGAGGTAGGGGTTTCTCTTTTTTTATACACACCTTGTGTTTACAGGCTTCCTTCCTCCAGCACACACAGACCTGCAGGTTCGCCCTACAAATTGAATATATTAATCTCATCTCTTAGAAGAGAAATGCTGCCTCATACAGTGGGAAAGCTAATGACCCACTTCTTTGGAAAGAGCTTTCAAACGCCCAAGTCAAAACACACAAATGTGTGATTTTGGAAGAGGAATTATGGAACACTTAATGAACATGCAGTGGCTCAGCAGAGCCAAGTAAAGGGTGACCCTTTGGTGGTCTGAGATAGGAAAGGCCATTTCCAGCCTGGCCTCAGGTCCTGTGAAAGCTTCCAGCAGTCAGCACGCAAAGGCTGATGCTTGGAAATCTCAATGAAGGGACTCAAATACTTCCAACTCTGAGATGTGTGGTACTCAAATGTAACAGACTAAATGGAAGGCAACTTTAGAAAGAGACTAAGTCCTTCCCCCATTTAAACTTAATTAAATGCTTTATCACAAAGGTATCAGCTATGCAATATGTTCTCACAGAATCCAGAGAGATCTTGTGTTACTTTTTTTGTCTTTGAACAGGCAGCAAAAAAGACCAGCTGTACCCCACCGAAAGCTCCCCCGCACTTCGCCTCACGCCGCCGGGTCCGAGAGTCCGGCCCTTCCCGCCGCCGCCGCACACGACGCCCCGAAGATGGCGGGCACGCCGCGTGCTCCTTCAGCGATGGGTCTCCGGCGAGGAGCCCGCGCCAGCAAGAAGCTCTCAGCCAGCACCGCGGAGAGAAAGAGGGCGATAACAGCCCCGAATAGCTCCAGCGGGGGAAAGGGAGAGGAGCGGGGGCGCTGCGCCCGCCGCTGAGGGGAAAGCCCGGCCATGGAAGAAACGCGCTCACCTCCTGCCCCAGCCTTGCCGAGGCCCGGCGGCTCTCGATGCCTTTTCCGGCGGGCGGAGCGCTGCTGCCCGGCCCTGAGGAGACCCCCGCGCAGATGAGGGGCGGTCAGGGAGGCTTGGTGAGGCCACTGCCCTCCAGCGACAGGAGGTCTGATAGACACAGTCCCGCAGGGATTACGACACAGGTGTGTGGCTATGAGGTAACCGCCACCACGCCCTTAAAGACCAGTCGGGCCCACCCCCGGGGCGGCAGCAGGCGAGGAACTGGGAGCCTTCTGCTTGGACCACATGTTCGCTATTGGGGTAGTTTAATAACATTACCTGAGTTGTGCACTTGTTGTTGGGGTACTTCACACTTCCTAATGCGGCACTAATACAGGTGAATGCAACGTCTATATTGACTTCAGCTGTGGCTAACACTGCTGCACATCCATCACAGGCAGCTCAAGCACACGTGCACTGTGCCCTGGTTGTGTGTCCACAAGCGAGCAGGTACCCCCTGGAAACCATAATCCTCCCACACAGTTGTGCACAAGCATGTGCTCTGTCCTGGGGTCACAGGTCTTGTGTCCAACACTGCATGCCAGGCTCTCACAAAAATACTGCTAACCAGGCAGCCACAAGTCCAAAAATGCCCCAAAGCACACTGTAAGTTCTTGAAATGTGCCCATGCAGGTGTCTGCGGGGCAACAGGTGGCATGGTATGGGAAAGCTGGGATGTGCGGTAGGTTTGCTGTAGTGTTTTTCATAGCAAGTCAGTTCGTAGTTGTGTGAATAACATATCAACCTTACCATCTGAAAGGGCTACAAGAATAACCTCTGTGCCTTTTAAATACTTGTTAAAAATAATCATCTCTAAGTTAAAGAGAAGGATATAATGTGTGTCTCTGAAAGAGGTTATAAAAAATTACCTGCTGTTGGAATGTGGTAGGGAGGAAAAATCCTCCTACAATTTTATTAAAACTTGTTACAAATGGTGAGTGCAATCATCCATCACCTTGTATAGATTACTTTTTCTTCTCTTTAGTGTGAGAAATGAAACCACTTGTTTACTGTAGCACTAATACACAGAGAACTACTTTCAAAGCTCCCAGCTGTGCCCTGTCTACCACTCCCTATGGAAGTGAAAAAAAAATCACCAAAAAAAAGCCAGCCAGCTTGCTCAGGTGCCAGCGGTCTGATAGTAGGGTGCACGTGACTGGTATTGCTTGTACAGCACAGAAGTATGTGGAGGAGGGCAGTTTTGTCCGAGTAGTTTTCAGCATCACTGATGCAGGTTTCTTGGCTGTCTTGGGGTGGATGGGGCAGTAGAGGAGCACTGGGCTCCTCCATGAGTGGTGTTGGAGACTGTTCTGCAACATGAAGGGAAAACATGCTTCTCTTGGAGTTAAGGACAGCAAAACCCTACAAAACGCTTCTGATTAATTTCTATTTTTGCTGTAAAAAGTCAGGAAAAGGTCATTTTATTTTTATGGATGCATAGGAGATTTGAAACATCTGGAATCTGCAGTATTTCTTTGAACATAGTGTTGTTAGGGTAAGCTCAGTCAAGCCTATGAACTTTAACTAGTCCTTTGCTGTTAATTGGGGTCACCAAGGTCAGCCAGATGACTTGGACTTCTTCCTTTGGTGGGGTGAGGAATCCTGGCTGCAGAACAGCCTACTTACCATTGACCGACATGGTTTGCCAGCTGACTATGTACAAAGGCTTTTAATAAATAGATTGAGTCTCATTCTAAAGCATATGCTGCTTCAGCCCTGGGTGGATTTTTTTTGCCTGAACGATTCAGGACTTCAGAGAAGAGGAATCATTGTACTAAATAACAATAAAAATATAACACTATGAACTACTTAAAAATACTTTATGATTAAAATATACTTTTCAACTCAGAATTCATGAGAACAAGAACCAAACACACAGAGTGAACCTTTTGTGCTTTATTACTACCACCATTAAAATTTTCAGAAATTTCCAACCGCTTCAACCATTTGTTCTGGTGCTAAAAAGGAAAGCTTTGATTTCTAGTGGTCTCAGCTAAAAAACACCAAGTTGTTCTGGGAACAACAGAGCTAATGTAGTCGAGCTTCCTATGAAGCTGAGCTTTTTGTTCCTTTTTTCCTTTCTCTTTCCACACAGAGTAACTGCAGCCTCCTTATGTGTCCTTTGTGAGAGCCACATTGAGCAAGACAGGCCAGTGACCCCCAAGCAGAATATGTAACAACTGAGATCCACTTGCCTTTTCCCTGGCAGAGGTGCTCATTTGGGTGTCTAATCTATCTAGATATTAATTACCATACAATTTGTAAGAATTTAATTGTCTTTGAATTTTCTATTCCTATGTACAATATTGTTAAAATAGTTTCTGGGCGCTTGTTTTGGTTTGGTTGTTTTGGAAATAGATTTAGAATGTGGTCACAAAAGGCCTGTTTCCTTCAGGAGATCAGGTCACTGTATTTAAACAGCTGAAGTTTCTAGTCATTCTCCTGGGAACTTCAAATATAATTTCAGGACATTCAGGAATGAATAACGCTTCCTCACTATCAAACGGCGACCTTACACATGGGATTTTAAAAAGTGGAATGCACTGAAGGGAGCCCATAGTGTAGCATAACTGAATGATCAGGCATACACAAGAACTTTAAAGCCTGGGGAAGAGGACAATGTACTTGATCTAAGTCTCTTTCCAGAGCTGTGGAGGGCTGCTGAGGTAGCCAGTACTCACTGCCTACTTCTAAAGGGATCTGAAGTCCCCAGGACTGCAGCGTCTGCCCACAGGCAGTCGCAGCTTTGTGCTGGGTTGGGAGCTCCTGCACTCAGCATCATCCTCAGCCCCAGCTTGCTGGGGATCATTATTACTGCAGAAGCATTAAACTTGCAGCTGATGGAGGGGATGTTTGTTGCTGCAGCTTCTACTGATGTTTTAGCTCTTTTGGAAAAGCAACAGCAGCCTAAAAGTTCCTTCTTAAGTCCCTATAACCAAATCAGACTTTCTCTGTGAGTCTCTTTCACAGTATGTCAGCAGTTTGCCATCTGACAGTGGCCACACTAGCCAGATAACATAAGCTTAGTTCTTCTGTCTAGACGTTCCTAAGCACCGATGCAAATACTGTTTTAAAGTTGCAGAGAATACATAATTTTAATAAAAATATCACAGCTTCTTTCATGTAGATGAGACCTGAGTGGTCCAGTGCCCTTCCTCAATTGCACTCCCTCCCCTGCAGGGCTGCTGCCCTAGGACTGTTCTCCCTGTTCCCTGGCAAGAACCAGCAAAGAGCTTCCCTTCTGCTCCCTGTTCTCAGGGCTTTGGCTTTCCAACATTACAAGAACATGCAAGGAATAAAATAATAAAATCTTGGCACCTCCTTAGGATTGTTTTTCAGCAGATCTCTATTGCATTATGTGCAGCTTGTGATTGTAAAGTCACTTTGCACTTACAAATATTTTCTGCTAGAAAATAGAATGGTTTAGCCCGTCACTTATTTTCAAGTGTTCAGTAATTCTTTGTGCTTTTTTCCTTAAAAAAAGAAATCTCTTGATCTAAATATGTCAGAATACAGGGTTGAATTTTCAGCACAGAAGTTATTTATATATGCTGCAAAAGAGATTATAATCACGCTTAATATAAATCCCATTTTCCTTTTAAAGCTCTTATGATGTAGGTACAAGCTGTACTATACAAATGGGGAAATGAGGACACGGGGAAAGTAAATTACTGAAGACCACGCGAAATTAGCAATGGTACCGATTATCACCAAGTATTCTGTTGCTGTTATCTCAGGAAGGAGGAGGAAATAGAAAGAATATATTCATTTCAAAAGCTTCAGATCACTGAAGAAGGAAAATGCTTTCTGATTGCCTGGCAGGAATGACTGTTGGAGGGCATCGCTGCGAGTCCTTTGTTGTGCGACAGTTCTTAAATTCCATTACTCATGCTGCTATTTTGGTCCTTTCTTGCCTAAATGCAGGCCCTAGCCCTTGATTCACTTTGCAGCTTCCCTTTACACTTCTTCCCCGTTTTGAGCACTTTTAACTGATAGTCTCAAAGCACACCAGCCCTCTCCCACCACTCCAATATGTTTCCAAAGAGGAGGTGGAAAATTTTTCTTGAGGGGGCTCTTCAGTCACAAGTTGTACTGGAAATCCCTTTTCCCTTCAGTAGCGTATTGCTCTGTTGCTTTGTCCCACACTCCTGCTCACCTTAAGCCTGTATATTTGGGATTTTCCCTCCTGTCTGGAGGAAAGGCTTGCTATCATTCCAGCTGCACTTGAGCCTGTGTGGTCTGAAGCGATCATTTTATTTAAGCTGCAATTTAAAACTAAAATCCTCTCCACAATAATTATAGTGTTGCATTAGAAAATACTGGATGTCTACATATTGCATACATAGACGGTACTCTCTGCACTGAGATAGCTGCACCATCTGCTCTCCTGCTCCCTGTACTTACTCCTGCAGACATTAGATAAACATGTTGAGAAAGCAGCAGGCTGTTTTCAATCATGACATATCTGAGCTGTGTTTAAAGTCAAAAGCCTTTATTTACAGCTCAGTGAGGAGAGAGGACTCATAATCAAGGGCAATAAACTAGATCCACAGCAGTTTAACGGTTCAAAGGGATGGGAGCCATGTATGTCAAACCTGCCATTTCTTTAAAATGGAGAAGGCTCCCAAAAGAGAAGAGGGGATGCAATGCTCCCTGGTTAGCATGAGATAGCCTGCAGTGCTGTGGGTTCTGTTTGGAGGCACAGCAGTGGGGCAAGTATGCACTGTGTGTAACTATGGACGTCATAGGGTGGCCTGAAAAGAAATTCACTGGCTTTTACCCAACATGTAGTGCTGAAGCAGCATGAGATGCTGGCAGGAATACTTGAAGGAGGAAACACTCTCTGGGATAAGTTGCCACAGCTGCTGTTAGTAGAAGAATGGATGTTAGGTCTTCCTCCATGCTTGGAGAGCAATGAAAAGGAAGGAATATTGGCAGGATGGTCCTGTAATGGCCTAGAAGTCAATCAGTCTGTCTCATGCCTCACTTCAGAAACACACAAAATTCAGTGTCCACCTGTGAACATGAAGAGAGTCTCTATCAGTTGACTTAGTTCAATACCAGCTCAGAGTACTTGAAACAACACTGAGTAGCTTACACATCTAAGCTAATAATCTAAATCCTATCTGAACCTGGGCACTGAGTGGGCCTCTGCAACGTGAAGACAGAATGGTGTTCTGTTAACAATTTAGTGCTGTGAATGCAGGAATGGAGTTAACATGAAGTTTTACATGTGTTGGATTGGTTGATTCATCTTTACAGGAGTTGTAATGGCTCTGGGATTCAGTCTCCTGGTTTAGAGCTAGTGCTTACACCAAGGTAATTAAGTGGCCAAACTGATTTAGGAAAAGACTCCTATAGCACAAGCAAGCAAAAAATCCCAAAGCCAGGTTTTTCAAGCTGAGCTTCTCTAGCAACGCATGTGCATTTTGCCCTGCTCATTCCATCAACCATTCTAATCTTACTTGTTTTCTCTCTGATCCTTGGAATTCAATTGTACTGATTTTCTGAGCATTAAACATACATGAATGTTCCCCTAGTCTGCTTAATGGCCCTAGCAAAAATGTTTCAACTCATTGGCAATGCAATTGGAGCAATCACTGAACACAATCCACTCTTTCAGGATTGGATGTTGGAAACAGCTATTTTTTTTTTTATAGTGAGTGAACATGCAAAGCTATGATATTAGAAATGGTTCCTGAGAAGTGACAAATGGGCTTCAAAATGCAGCATAATGATCATTACAAGATGGGGCTGTATTTTGTTCTTGAACTGCTCTGCATGATTTATTGAGATGGGAATAAAGATCCTAGAGAGTGAGGCTTTGGTAGCCAACCCAAACCCAGTTTGGGCTTCGGTAATGAGGCATTCGTGAACTTTAAGTCTCATATTTCTAGGATGGTGCTAAGAAATGGTGTGGCTGAGGTGGATTGGTAAAAAGTGTTTTAGAAAAGCTGAAGATGCAGAAATCTCCAAGCCTGAAGAATGTCACAGCTACAGCCTTGCAGTCCTGGTGGTCTAGTGCCTGTCATGTTACAAAATCTCAGGAGTCTGAATCCAAGTTAATGCTGGACTGACAGTCAGTTTCTAAATTCTCTCCCAGTTTCTGCTGACCAATGCTGTTGTTGCACCAAACACTATGTAACATTTACAAATTTCTGCCAGAGATTCACAAAACAGCTTTAGTAACTGAGCCACAATCTAAAGTGCCCAAGACACTGGTACTTGGGTCTATTATTCAGTCAAGTTCAGCAGAATTTCTTCGTTGCACTTCAGCATCATATCTGAAGCTGTTCCAGCTGATTTCTGCTCTCTGCAACTCCACCAGTGCCTCCGTCTGTACAAGTTTTCTACTCTCTTGAGCTTCATCCAAGGATTCTGTCTGACACTAGTAGGTTCTCTGCAATCTGACCATCAATGCAGGCAGGGGGGAGGCCACAAAAAGCCTCTCGTTGCAGTTTCAGCATGGCACTGATATTCTTCTTCCTAAGATCTGTGTGCTATCTCTGTTATTATGTGGTGCTTCTTTGCCTGCCCAGGCCAGGCAGTGTCAGCATCTACCAGGACGTCTGGCATTGCAGCACCGCATGGATACAAACTCCTGCTCTGCGCTCATTTGTAGCCAAGGTGCAGAAAGGAATAAAGGGAAACTTTCCCCTTCATCCCTTGGTACACTGATGATTCCTGTCCCTGGTGTGATAGCTGAGAAGGCAGGACCCTCCCAAAGTCACACTCATCAAATGCAGTCTGAGCTCTGAAGTGGAGTGAGCATGGGTTAGGTGGCACGTTGGTGACATGCACCAAGCCCTTTAGACTTAAAGCCTTGATTGTCCAATTCATCCTCTGAGACAGGAAAAATCTTCTTCGCCTGCGGAGGAAGAAGTGTAATGCCCTGTGTCCAATTTTCTTTTCATTGCTGTTTTTATTATGGAAACAAAATGTTCACTGATTCTAAAATGAAAATGAGGAAAGCTAATTTTTGTAGTTCTTGCTAATAAAATTCTTAATGTGCTCTTCTCCCATTATCATAAAGATTGTTATGGTTTACTTTATCTCTGGAATCTTATTATTTTCCCCAGAATTCATGGGTACCCTAATCTTCAAAACTATTTCATCTATTGAGGTATTCCTCCTTTATCTTATCTTTATCCTAAGTTAGTATGAATATATCTTTATTATCCTACTTCTGTTTTCATAAACAATAAGTGGCTATTGATCATAAAAGCTTTAGGGTCTTTAAGAAGATGAGGCCACAAAACTACTGGAAGCACTGGGTAAGAGTCTAAAGAAGAAATTCTGGGTTTACAAGTAACCAAAAACCTGATAGATAGCAAGGTAGGATTGAAAAGGGCCAGCTTCATTTGTTACATTCTAAATGCCGCAGATAATACGCTGAGCTGAGGCCCTGTCCATACTGGTAAAATGCAGGTCAAGCGTGTACATCAAATGATATGTGGTTTGGGGGCAGGTGAAGTATGACCAGCCTGACTCTACTGCCTCATGCCTGAACATACTTCAAAATGGGTTTCAGTGGGGGTTAATGGGCTGCTCCCCATTCATAAGCTGCTTTTCCCTCTGGAAATATTTTGTACCTTGTAAGGACCTAAGCAAAAACGGAAATGATGCAGTTGCAAAGATTTGTTGGGAAAGCACACCTGAACTGGTTTCCACTAATATCTGTGATTTACGAGCACAAGAAGTGTTCTGAGACCAGGAAAGGTGTGATCTACAGCTCAGCTCCTCGTAAAGGGCACTGCCGCACAGATGTGGGGCACAAATCCACCAGTATTGTGAAAACTGACAATGGGAGAGCAGAGCCTCTTTACGGTGATTGTTTTCATCCCCAGAAAAACAAGAACGAATGAACAGGAATCCAGAAGGATTTTTACCTCACATGGCACTTGCAGAGTACAAGAAGACTGCAGTGTGTGGCCCAACCCTTGCACATGTGCAGAGGTCCCAGTGACCACCTGCAGAGCCAAGGTGGACACACAAACTGTCACACCTGTCACGAGGTGTACGTACCACCGCACAGTCACCCTTGCATTCATGGGCGTCTGCCACTGCCCTTCTTTGACCCAGTGACTGCAGGAGACAGTCTGGTTAATCTTAGGGCACTGAAGCCTGTTTTACTGTGTTAGGTAACACTTTAACAAAAAGAGAGAACTGGAATTGTCAAGGAATTCTGTGAATTCGACTTCTGAAATTCTGAAATCTGTCCTTTCCTGGCATGGCAGCAGGAGTCTAGTAGTAAGCATGTCATGAAAAAAGACCGAAACGCCTCTAAGCTGCGCACCTCTGCACCGGAATTCACCTTATGTTTCCTTTTGACATCTGGCCAAATGAGTTGCCTTCTCCTGGAACAACCTGAAAGCTGGCAGCTAGGCGGGAGCCAGCGCGGTGATGGATTGCCCAGGCAGCCACAGCGACTCCAGTGTCAGCGGGTAACGAGGCAGCTGGAACCCTTCATTTTCAAAATGTCCCCTCCTTCTCCTTTGAGCCATCAGAACATGCAAAGCACATCAAGTACAGCATGAATCAGGCCAGCTGACAGCAGACTCATGCTGACAGCAGACTCTCGTTCAGACCCTCAATCCTGCTGTTAATCTTTCCTGCACTGAGCCAAATGCTCACAATGACTTTTCCTCACCCTCTCTCTGTTGAAAGCAAACTGTTACAACTGCTGCTGAGGTGAGAAGGAGAGGACAGGGCAGCCTGGGTGTCAGAGGACTGAATCACCACCAGAAGGGAGAACGCGCAGCCCTTGTCCTGCTTAAGCAAGGTGGTCTCTGTGCACATTGCTATAGCAACCTCAAGCTCTCGGGCGACTGGATGCCACTGATGAAACCTGTAGGTTGCACTGGCTGTGACAAAAGAGTTTTGAGGCCCTTTTCCCCACACCACTGAACTCAGACCACCAATGAACTTGCCAGCTGCTGCGGAGCACAGGCTGCAAGATTCCTGGAGACATAAGCTTTTCTGTTGTGTTGTTGTTGTTGTGGGGTTTTTTCCCTATGGCAGTTTGTGCTATAATGTCCACACATTGGTACTGCAAAAAAGACAACAGAAGGATAAAAGCTAATTATAGCTGTTGGCAAAAATGGTGGAGGCTCTCTCTGTGCTGGCAGTAGTTCACTTGACATGTGATTCATGTTGGTTAGTTTGGGCACAGCCAAAGCTCGTACAACCCTAGACAAATAATAAAGAAGTAGAAAGAGATATATGCTCCTTGAGTTAATAATTTTAACAGGCTGTGAGAAATGTTGCTGTTCTCATGGTAACAGGAAAGCTGTAATTTCATCTCTAATTTGAGGGTGTGCGTATAATGTGTGCAGATAGCTTTCTGATGGGAACTTTTTTCTCTCTTTAATCGAAGCCTTTTTAATGAAGTGATATTATTGTGTAGTTTGGGCAAACAATTCAAAATAGACTAATTAGCAGTAAATACCCCACTGAAAAGTGTAGTCAGAATTATTTGGAACTGGTACTGCTGCTTACAACCCCTGGTTTCTATATCAATAGGTGCCTGAAACTGATGTAACATGGGCATCTCTAAGGGCTCCTCAGGAGATTCTGAATACATTTGAGTCTGACTGGAGGTGCATTTGTAGTTATATTCATTAGATAAGGAAGAAGTGTATCCACTCGTTCTCTTGTGCTACAAACGTGTGATCACTATTTGAATAAATACCTCAATAACAAAGATTCTGAGAGGTCAAAACAGCCCAAGGATTTGGGCAATCACTTTTTCCTACCATGGCTTTGACCCAGATATCTAGATAGACAAAGATATCTAGAGTCTCATCCTTTCCATAGTAATTCTGAAGAAATAAGAATAAGACACCTACATATGTGCTGCAGGTGCAAGACTGAGAACAAGACTTTCTCAGAAAACCGGCAAGAATTAGGTTTGCGATTCTTTAGCACTTTTGAAAGTATTATCCGTGGTCCTTTTCAGTTTATTACAATGGCTTAGTCATGAAAGCCAAATGACAGTGTACATAATGAAAGCATTCCTGCTACTTGTACAAAAGCATCTCCATTGACTACTAATCTTAAACCATCTCTACTGCTCATTTTTCCTATTAAAGCTCTATGTTCAGGTTTGTTATTCTGTATCTGTTCAAGAATATTTAAGTGCCTGGTACTGGGACAGTTCCAAAGCAGTTTTAGAGTGCTTAAGAAATATGAATTAGTGCTTTGCCTGTAGGAAAACAAAATGCAGCCTTGCCCCTGAATGGATATGTACAGGGATTGAACCGGGATCTGAGGTACCCAAGGCCAGGACTTGATGGCTTGATGAGCTGATGGTTTGATGAGCCGCACTCACCAGAAGGAGCTGGAGCCCAGCGCTGAGGAGGAGGAAATTGCCATTTTCAGCTTGTTTTTATCTTTCAACACAGAGAGATTGACATGTGATGAAACTTACGCATTTCACAGTTAGCTTTTCAAAGGCTGCCTATTACTTCAGAATCATTAACCTGGTTGAGATCTCTGCATTCTTATCTGCTTTGTTGAATATTTGCATAGAAGCAATTGGTGGTGGCTTGCATATCCTTAAAGCTGCAAAGCTAGCATTTTAATTTATCCTAATTCAGAACCTAATTGTCTTGCACTGTTGGCTAATTAAATGTTCAAAGAAGTGATAAATTAAGCAGGTTGATCATTACAACACAAGTAATTAGTCAGTCGAACTGAATCTGAGCCTTTAAATCCACATTCTCTGAAATGACAGGAATTTTGGGGATGCGCAAGAAAGCAAAGCGTGTGTCAAAGTTCAGAAGGAAAAATCTTCCTTGAATATGTCGTGTGAAGTTTCCACATCTCACATCAGTTTGGGGATTTTCAGGCTGTTTATTTTGTGCATAAGGAATTACTTTTCTGGTGGCTACTAAGAGAAATAGAAGTTCCAAGAGAACACCTAGAGATGCTGAGATTTGCAGCTGGTTTCCTACAGGATTTGACATCTTCCTGCATTAGACACAGAGAGTGTGCTTTGTGACAACAGGTATAATGGTTTAAAAAAAACAAAAAACAAAAAACCCCACAAAAACTTCAACCCTCTCAACATCAGTTAAATACCTAAACAGGCAGTTATAAATGTAATATTCTCTGGCAGGCAGCTTTCATTTGCAGAGGTTTTCATACAGATTTTTACTAAAAATTCTCCCTGGGGTCAAATTAGTTAAGATCTAAAGACCAAAATGTATGTTCCTAAAATCTCAGTCTATCTGTGCGTCTGCTTGAATCCTCAAGACAACTTTCTGCCAGAAAATAACACCTGTACAATGCATCATCATAGCAGCTTAATATTCTTCCTGTTCTTTAGTCCTCCCATGCAGCCCACCCTGTACGGAGGTGTGTGTCTGGGGAAGGGACACGGTGACACTGTCCAGCACCACATCACTGGGACTGGCTGGAAGAACCAGGGGGTGGTTTGCCTGGGACAGGACACCCCATCTCGCAGCTGAAAACAGGGCTGGAAAATAGTCAGCAGAGGTACTGAGATTGTTTAATTAAAGCACATGAGGGCCTTATCTGGGAGTTCACCTCGGCTCCTGGCGGCAGGAGAGAAGGTCCCTCAGGATCAGGCCGTGGTGTGACCCTGTGGAGCGCTGCACCCTTCCCAGCCCCTCCCTGCTCTGTGCAGCATCTGCCTGTTAATGTCAAACTCCTCCACCCTGTCTTGCTTCTACACTGCGGATCCTCTCTGTTGGTTCAAGTCTTGCTGTGTTTTTTTACCAAAACCAAACTTTATTTGGTTTATTTGCTTTATTTGCAATCATATCACTCACTGTTCAGTTCATTAGCAGAGTTTTCTTCTCTCTTCCTTTGCATTTAGGACAGTGAGATTTGAGGTTTCCAGTCTTCTGCAGTAGAAATAACAAATAATAATTGCTGACAGTGTTTCTCAAGGGTAAATTTCAAACACAGGCTTCCCACAGGCAGTTTTTCTCACCTATCTACAGTGGCTGTGGTGTGGGACCAGCATTTAGATCACTCTCTCAGTGCTGCTGCAACAGCTAGACGACTCTGTCTTCTTCTGCCTTCCTCTTCTAGAGGTGATAATGAGTTTTAAAGGTTTTTTGCTTGTCTTCTCACTGCCACGAAGAAAATGTCTTGTCGTGGATTTTCAGTTTATCTACTGTTTCCTTGTGTAGTCAGTTAGAACTTGTTTCCTAAACTCAGAACTCCTATTTACTTTGCTGAATCAGCCCGTATTTTATATTGCAAATTATAGTCTTAAAATTAAAGCTCCTAAAAAGTTCTATTTTTTTTTTTTTCTGAGTTCTAATTGGTCTAGCTGGATTATGTTACATATTTCTGATCAAAACTGCCTAATTAGCATGTCAGGTCAATTAGTGAGGGCCTTTGGGGTTTAAGATACTTACTTTTATTTTCGGTTATAGTATAGGTAATCCGTGGTTATACATTTGTTTCTAAGACTATCCCTGAATTAATGAAAACTTAACAGACTGGAATAAAAGAAAATGCTTCATAAGCATCCACCAATATCTTGCACTGGGGATCACTGCTAACTGAAATGCTTCTTTAATGCTTCATCATTGAAATCAGCCTTGAAAGCAGAGTTCGTGGCCCCGCAGCTGGCCCACGAGGGGACAAGCCCCAGGAGAGCTGTGCACTACCCTGAGCCTGAGGGACGAGGGTTAGAACACGGAAAGCTGCAACCACAAGTGTTCTCCCTGCCTGTCCATAAAATGCAGGGATAACAGTAATTTCCCATCTGTGAGATCTACTTGAAGAACTCTTTCTAATATACTGAAAGGCTGCTAAATGTTGTTATGTTTATTTCTTGTAGATAACTTCATGTAATACCCACTCATAATCAGAGAAGCCTTTAGATTACATCAGCAGAGAGGGTGTCAAAGAAAAGCTGTCCACAGATTTAAGTCTCCTTTTTTTTTTGAATATTCTAAATAACTTGATTTATTTCTGTGAGTGTAGGTTTTCATCAAACCATCTTTCTCCTTAATTGAGCTAATAACTTTACTTCTGTCCTCCTCTTTGTTCAGGCTGGCAAGCAATTTCCCAGCCTCATCTCCCATCTCATATATCCACTTTTGATCTGTTTATTAGCATTTAATCTTCTACACCATTCAGTGTATGATACTCGAACCCAGCCTTATTTAAGGAAGTAATACCTTTTGGTGCGCTGGGTGTCACATGTTTCCTTTGTAAGGTAACAATTTTATCTTATGCTATTGCAAGTTGTTTGCTCTCCATTTTCATTTCCCCCTTCCCTTTTTTAACTGGCATATAACTCCTCATAAGATATACATGTAAATGCAAGCACAGAATGAAAACTGAAGTAGGCATAGATTTATATATGAAAAATGCCCAATGAGCAAGCACTGGAAGATTTAACTCAGAAATACCCAATTTACCTATTTCTGAACAAGCTTTTACTTCCAGGTAGCTGATGGATCCTTCTAGAGAGACTGGATACCTACCCATCCTCTACTCCTTCCTTACTCCATACATCATTCACCAAAATGACTCCCAGAAGCCAACTGTTCAAACAGATCTGGATGGAAATGGTGTGATGCCATTGCCGTGTGTCTGGATCCATCTGTCAGACAGCCCAGTCTTCACGCTAATCACTCCAGATCACCCTGTGTGCCTGATCGGTGCGTTAGGGACTGTTCAGGTGGGTGATCACCCAACAACAACAATCAGCAGTTCACCAACAAGGCTTTACACATCAGATGAGCTGGTGGCATTATTGAGAAAATTTTAGCAACAAGCATTGTCACTCTACTTACGCATTCACTCTGGATGAGTTGGAGATGGTGGTGTGGGGTGTTTTTGTTGGTTTTCTGGTACATAGCATTTTTAGTCTTGCTTCTAATGGATGAGATGTTGCAGGGCGGGGCAGGGGGGGTCCTATTTAATTTCAGAACTCATTAGGATTGTGAAGTTAGTAATTTTGGGACTTGATTGCTAACAGCTGAGACATTACGGGACATTCTGCACTGAAGATTTGAAATGGCTGAGGAAAAATTGCTCCTAGTGATTAATAACACCTTTGCTGTAAACTTCCTCCAGGCAACATACTCTGAAAATAGCGTGCGGGAGGTTTGGGCTACGCACCCGGGCTCAGCTAAGAGCAAAAGGTTTGTGTGTTCTTCAAGCATCTACAGAATGCAAAGGAAAGTCTTTGCCAAAGATACAGGAGAGACATGTTTCTTTTCTGACCTTGAAGGCCCGTATCAATGACTGTCTAGGTTCTGGTTTATTTTAGTAACTGGAACACAAATGCTTCCTATTCTGGCTGTCTAATCACACTGTAACCTCCTCAAGGCATAGCTTCATACACCAGAAATAAGCAATTAACATAGTAAGGCCATGGATTTACATCTTGCATACCACTGCAGTGGTTCTCCTTGTACTCACGTATTCCAGTCACTGACTGCAAGTGGCCTCCCTTGGGTGACCAGTTCCACAGCAGAACTCAGAAATAACTGTGTATATGCAATTGATTTATTTATTCAAATGCAAGGAGCTAAACTAGATCTTTTTCAACCACTGCTCCAGCATTTACTCCTTCAGTTCTTCTGAGGGAAACACAGAATGCATTCAGAAAGCCAGATGCATTCTGTTCCTATGCCTGGTAATGGGGGTGTGGTGTCTGGGCCTTTTCTTATTTAACATGCTGATGCATCACAGTGTCACAGTGTGTGTTTCAGTGTGATTCCAGCAACCCACAGATGCTGATGAAAGCAAGGTGCCTCCCTTCTTTCCTCAAGTAAATCTTGGTGCAATATTTCCCCACCACATATCACAGTATCACAGTATGTTTGGGATTGGAAGGGACCTCAAAAGATCATCTAGTCCAATCCCCCTGCTGGAGCAGGAACGCCTAAGTGAGGTCGCACAGGAACATGTCCAGGCGGGTTTTGAATGTCTCCAGAGTAGGAGACTCCACAACCTCCCTGGGCAGCCTGGGCCAGGCTCTGCCACCCTCACTGAGAAGAAGTTTTTTCTCAAATTTAAGCGGAACCTCTTGTGTTCCAGCTTGATCCCATTACCCCTTGTCCTATCATTGTTGGCCACCGAGAAGAGCCTGGCTCCATCCTCATGGCACTCACCCTTTATATATTTATAAACATTAATGAGGTCCCCCCTTAGTCTCCTCTTCTCCCAACTAAAGAGACCCAGCTCCCTCAGCCTTTCTTCATAAGGGAGATGCTCCACTCCCTTAATCATCTTCGTTGCCCTACGCTGGACCCTCTCCAGCAGTTCCCTGTCCTTCTTGAACTGAGGGGCCCAGAACTGGACACAATATTCCAGATGTGGTCTCACCAGGGCAGAGTAGAGGGGAAGGAGAACCTCTCTCGATCTACTAGCCACCCCCCTTCTAATACACCCCAGGATGCCATTGGCCTTCCTGGCCACAAGGGCACAGTGCTGGCTCATATCAACACAACCCAGCTGGCTGTTTAACTTATCATCCATCTACCCACTTACATATGCACAAGAACGTCCTGAAAATGCTTCTAAAGTTTCTCTCTAATGGTTCTAGCACTCTAGTCCCACTACAAGCCAGTATTCAGTAGTTACCATGCAAATATCCTGCCAATGTGCTGGTCTCCTTGTGATCCCTCGCTGCTCATGTGCACTGGGGACGGTCTCTTTGCATGTGGGGGGAATCCAGACCTGCCTGAGGGATGAGAGCGCTTTATTGCCATGCACAGCTTAGTGTTGTCCTATACTTGTTTGTGTTAATTGCAAAGTACTGGTGAAACACAAGTGATCATGAGTGATGGCAAACGGTGAGGAAATCACCAATCGATCCTACAAAGGCTAGTTTTGTCCTTAGTTAAAACCACTGAGAGCAAAGCTCAGCTCTTATTGCTAGCTAGGAAGAATTTTCTATAGTCAAAAACTTAAAGAGAAGCAGTACCAACATATACCTGGAGAAGCGGCTTGACAAAAGTCAAGGAGATCCTTAGGAAATGGGATTCTTTCTAATTACAGAGCTCTGTGTAACCATCTGCCTAGTACAGCAGGGAGGGAATAGTTCAAAAAGGCAAAAGTATTAAGCTCCAAAAACTGAACAATCTAACAGGCAGAAGATGGCTCACCACAGCTGGGATTTTTTACACTAACAAAGCTGTATTCAAGCATAATGAAAATGTCTTTTTTTTTTTCTCCTTTTTGAAAAAAAACATAATGATAATGCAGCATTGTGGATTTTTGTTTGGGGTTTTATTGTGTTTTTGGTGTTTTTTCCCCCTAAGTGTGTTTGTATAAAGTTTCAGGCACAGATTCTTCAAGTTTTTACTGAAGGCTTCACAAGTACTCTCTCTTCAACAATGTATCTAAAGACATTTGATGTGTAAAAGCTCATGAAGAGTGGTTAATGTGATAAAAGCAGAAGCTTGAAGCAATGACATCTAAAGAGAGTCTGTCTGAAGATCTTGAAATCAGATAGAATAAAGAGAAGGCTAAAATGACAAACATGTTTGATCTTATGTACTTAAACAGAAAATAATTTCTGAGCCCTGTCTTATCCTATAAAAGAGCTGATGAATGTCTTGGATTTAGATACATGTAGCTATATTTGCTACTGAGAAAATTACATACTTGCCCCTTTGCACTAGAGCTGTATTTTGGGAGTTTGAGGTTATTGATTTAAAAACCGAAATCACTCGCTTCATTCCTCCTCCCTTCTCTGCCTAAAAAAGTATTCAAATGGAAAACAGAAGTCAGCTTTCTTGTACAAGCAAGGAATTAACTTCCTTAAGGAAAAGCAATGAAATGCCTCCAAAAATGAAGTACTGACATGATTTTTGGGTCAAGCAGCAATGACAGAAGATAGCTACTGAGTCAAGGGCAGTCACTGCAACACAACTACAGCATTTGCAGGGGGCAGGGCAGGTAATCAGGGTGAGAGAAGACAATTTCTATGGCTTTAAACCTGTAAATGAAGGGAGAATATGGAGGAATAATATGGAGTGACTCCTAAATGTGTCATTTCTGTATTTAAGTCTGGAGTTCACAGGTCAATACAAGTGGAGAGCTTGGTACCAAGGAGGTAGTGATGACCATTCAAATGACCTTAAATTTACCAAGAGATTTGTACAGGCACAGATAAGCTTAGACCTGGAGCCTTTCCTTTAAAAACACAGGCTCCATGCTTGCACAATTAAAGGAACCTTGCTTAACATTCGCTCATATTTTGAAATGCTTCTTCCTCCAAGCCCATACAGCATGTAATGCCTTTAAAAATGCTTGGGTTTTGGGGCTTTTTTACACAATAAAACTAGTTTTTCTTGTCTGCATTCAAGAGGTTCCTAGTTCAGCCCTTCTAACCACAGAAAGCCTCTAGTATATCATGGCTCTGAATCAGTAAACCATTTAAGTAGTTGCTTTATTGTAAGTGTAGCATTACATATACAACCCTGAGCTCTGTGTTCAGGTGCAAGGAGGCCCTGGACCTAAATAATGATGCATTAGAAAAATTAATCTCTATTAACTTCTGCCTCATTCTTTCATCTTGCAATGAGCTGCCAGGAGAAGCACAGAAGGCTGAGACTGCAGCTACTGATCCACCTGACCAACAAAGCAGCCAGCCCAGCTTGTGCTTACTAGCACGCTCCCTTTCTCACAAGTCTGCTTTTCTTCCCCCCACCGTTCTCTAAAGGAACTATATGTTATCTCTGATTAGTTACTGCTGCCTCTGTGCAAAGCCAAGATGTGTCAATCCACATGTTCTTGTGAGTTCCTGGTGGAGCTCAGCTATGAAGTGGAGCTCTGCACCACATCCTGAGACACCCAGACATGGACCGAGGGTGCCTCCTGGCTTGATGTCCCAAATACAAAGTAACTGCATAAACAAACTCTCTTATTTCATGCAATAAAAACTGCCAAAGAAGAGTAAGGAAAAAGCACCAGCTCAATGGGGCCACCTAAGCCACTGTGCACGAGCTCCAGTCAGCAGAGAGCAGCAGTTTTAATATTACTTTAGAGACTCTCTTAATTCCTTATGCACCCACATCTCTGGTATTATGCTGAAGTTACACTTGAATGTACAATATTTGCATTCCACTTGCTAATTCATGTTGCTTGTTCTCTCTAATCTCGACATCACAGCGCAAATCCTTTTCATGCTCTATTTCCTATGCAGCGCAGCTTCCTGGTTTTGTAAGCAACGCTATTCTTCCCATTGAAATTAATTTCTATAGCAGACTATGGACTGACTCTACTTTCTCTCACCTTCCCCACTTTTCAGGAGGAGCCAAACAAACAAAAGTCAAAGGAATTTTTTCTATTACCTTTTTAATCAACTTACAGGCTACTAAAAAGGTGCTAGTAACTTCTGTTCTGTCTGTTCTAAGGCCTGTTTCAAAGCCACTAGGAGCTGCTACATTCACAGGGTTGTGGACAAAACTACTTACGACCAGTAGACAATCTAAGTAGAGATATGGCATCACTGTGAACATATCAAAGAGTCACTAGAGGAAGATGAAACACAGTCTGCTGAAGGCAGCCTTCATGGACAGAATCAATGCAGAGGAGGTAAACAGGAATCCTGAAGGTGGGAGGGAAACAAAAGAAAGGTCCGTAAGGAAAATAGAACGAGTCTGTGGAAGGCCATGAATGGTGGCACTGATTTTACAAGGTACTTTTCAACATATGTCGTGTCCCAAAAAAAGCCTTTTGACTCTTTTGGTTTTGCTGGTTCGGTAACACTTTCTGCAGCTGCCACACAGGCCTCCTTTTACCAAAACAAACCCACATCTACACGTATTAATATCTAACCTAAATTAGCACATCTGTCTATGCAAAAAGTTGTCAGCTGCCCCTGACGAACACTAAACAAAACATCCACTCATTCAGTTTTGTGTGTTTTCTGCGATGTCACATCAGAGCTGGCAGATCTTAGCCTGTCCTGGTTTAAGGTCTGGTTTGGCACCCAGAGAAAGTCATGTTGAGTCAACGCTCATTCTTTAGTTTTATATCTGCTGACTTTACACTAAGAAATGATTTCAGGATCCATTTCCTAGTTTTGTAACAGGGAATATAGAATTTCTTATATAGAGAACCTGCAAAATGCTGTAGGAGAAAACAGTCTGTGCTCTACAGTATAATTTAGACCATCTGTATTGACAAATCTTACCAAGTTATATTTTTGCTGGAGCTCTCTGACATTTCTCTATGCTGGAGTATGAAATATATAATAACAATTCACAACAGACATCGACAAAAAGCGTCCCCAGCTTCAGCAATACTGTAGCTCTTAAAATTATGCCTTGTCCGTGTGCATGAACACATGCAATGGAAGTTCTGACTTGAAACATACAGGGGCAAGGAAGTATCCAATGTTACTGTTCAAGTCCACTTCATATTATATGCTTAATAGTAGATACAGGCATGAAATGGATTTCACAGAATCACAGAATGTCAGGGATTGGAAGGGACCTCGGAAAGATCATCCAGCCCAATCCCCCTGCTGGAGCAGGAACACCAGATGAGTTAGTGAGCATTAACCACAGCACGTGCTTTAAATGGCTGCTCATTTCTTCTGTGTGCTCAGAAATGTACAGCACAATAGAAATCAGCTGTGTTTTCAGTTTAAAGATGATCCCTGAGCTCCCTTCCAACTCGGTATTCCGTGATTCTATAGTATGATAAATTCCTGCAGGTTTTTGCTGTGTTCACTGAAGGTGCAGGATAATTGTATTAGTCCTACAGGAATAGAGATTGTACCTGTAACTTGTCAACACATGAAGTTCGTTTTGAAAGTATCTCCATGTTGCTGCCAGTCTGTTGAGTGAAAAGGCCGAGATGCAAGGCAGGACTCAGCTGCACAAATCTCACTCTAGATGCTCTTCCATTTGCCACTTCAGATCAGCGTAGCTCTTTTGCAAGCCCTGTGCTGCATCTACTGGCCTGTTCTCGATGTCTCTGTTTTTTAGGCAATTGAAGTTCAATTTTTAGGCCTTCAAATTGGGTTTCTGGCTCTGCAACAAGTTCATCTGAGACTTAAAGCAAATCTCCTGATTACTCTGTGAGACGCAGATAACGATCCTTTCCATTTCAGCAGTAGGAGGCTCAGAGAAGAACAGTAGTTACTTCATGTACGTCAAGATCCTAACACAGCAGGACCTCAATCTTAGCTGATGCTTATGCAGTAGACCATTGATACTTGTTTCATCTCTCTCTCCAAGCTGTCAGTGTACTCTGGGCCAAGAGAACAGCCCGCAGGCATTTCAGGGGCAGAGACTGGATATCTTAAAATGTTATTTCTGCTTTAGGCTAAGAAACCGAACCATTCCAGGACAAATTATTTGCTGCTGCTGAGCTGAGATCATTGCCGCTCCACGGTAGGAAGGCTGTATTCATTCACAGTTTATAGAGACATTTTCCTTGAAATTGCTGACCCTTCCACTTGTTCACCTCCTGTTCTCTGAAGCACCACCATCTGTGTACTAAGCAGTGAATAGTACACAGACATATTTTTATTCACTTTTGGAAAAAAAATGATGGGCTCAATTTCCTATCCCCTAGATTGAAATGCTTTCTGCACAGTGGTGAGCCACATCTGGTTTTGCTTTTACCTGTAGTGGAGTTTAACGTTTTTATACTGACTCACGGGAGAATGTTAACAGAATACCTGTTTCTGCCTCTAAATTAAGGGCTAGGTCAGATCTCATCTGTGCCCTTAAATATAACTAGAGTAATTTTCCCTTTTTACCTCTCTGTCACTAACTCAGAATTAGAAAATCCATAATTATACTGCACAGATTTTCATTCTCTTGTACAACACTTAAAATGTTTTCTTCACTTACCAAGTGTTTTGCTTCAATATTTAGAGTCTGGATGCTTTTCATGTGCTGTAGACTACTATAGGTCCTGCAGAAACTTATTTCAGAAGTCCTTATTTCTGAAACCACCTTTGTGTGTTTGTTCTTTACATGTTGCTCTCCAAGACTACATCTTTATAAAGTCACCTACATTCTTTTTTTTTTTTAATCAGCAGCAGTACTTTAACTTTAAAAATAATGGATTATATTTTACTTGGGAGCATATACTGTGAACTCCAACCAAACCATCACAATAGTTTGGACAAACTGCCTTTTCTCTGACAGATGTTTTTCCTGATCTTTTGTAGAGCACTCCATGTCAAAAATGAGCTGGAGAAGCATGGTCTAGTGTAAGGTCAAACTGTTCCATTGAAAATAGACCAACCAAAATTCATTTGCCAGGTTTGTTGGGCAACACTGAGTAAGAAAAGCCCACGGCCTCAATGCCTTTTCTACATGCAAAAGACAGTTCAACGTATGGAGGCTTTGGTATTGAGCAGATAAAAATGGAGGGCTTTTCCCATCAAAAAACGAAGGTGGGAGAGGGGTCATCTCCTCAATCTTGTTGCCACGGGCAAATCTGAGTTCAGGAAACCAGACTCTTCCTGCCGAGAGGACGATGTTGCTGGGCGGCTCGTCCAGCCTGGCTGTGAGCTGCGGCACTTCCAGAGCATGGAGCGACTGTGCTTTAGTGCTCCACAACCGTGATCGCTTTGTTGATCATCCACAAAGATGACGTGACGTGACAGTTTTTCATGGGATCGTTTGTAGTTTACAAGTTATCACAAAACCCGCTAAAGCAGAAAAACAATCTGTTATAGTCCAGAAACACTTTGCACGGCAACTTTTGGTGTTTATTTATCAAAACAATACCGTGTGGTTCCAGTGGGAACTGATCAAGTTGCATCAAAGATTTAAGAGTCCATTCTGTAGCTGTAATAATGCTTTTATCACATTCTCAAATCCTACCTTATATTCCAGCATAGTGGCTTGTGCTAGTTTGTCTTTCAGACCATAAACCATTTTATGCCTTCAGTATTTTGGAAGTGATATCAAGATAAAAAAGATTTAAGCGACAAAATAATAGACACATTTTCTGTTCGGAAATGTGTTAAATCTAGTTTTCGAGAAACTAACTGCAAGTGAAACTATTAGCACAGTATTGGTAGTACCCTCGAATATCACTCTAAAAGTGATGGCGGTTCTTTGTTAACAAATAAACCTGTTTTAATACAACCGTTGAAAAATTAATCATTGCAAAATCACACTAAAAAAATGTAAGCATTTTGTTTTATTTTGGTTTGGTTTTTAATCATTTAATCAAAAGATTTCTTGAAGCCTTTTATGAAATGAAAACTATGGGGCGTGGAGGATGTACCAAGGTTTTTGAGCCATACCAAGGCTTTTCTAACTGCTCAGTAGGTAAATATGCTGAAATAAAAAACTCCAGTCCAACATTTAAAATAATAATAACGGAGGCAGGGCGACACTGCCCTGAGTTAACATTGGCAGTTTGTATCACAGGGGAGAATGGCCTCAGATGGGGCAATTCAATGGATTATTCCCAGGAAGAGAATTCAGGTGATGTAGTAGGAGTGAAGCATTAGCATCGATACCCATGCTTTAATAGGTACATGAGAAATAACTCCCTCTGCAGTGCTTAGGAGAAACTAATTCCATTTAGGACTACATAAATTTTCAGTTTGTTAATTAGGTTAAGAGAGGAAAAATAACATTAGAAACTTTCACTGGAGTTGTATTAGCTTCCAAATTGCAAAGAAATTGAAAGAGAATTTATGTTACCCAGTAACTTTGGCAATCAGCTGTACTTCCAAACCAAAGCCCCAAAACACTAAAATCTTCACTTAGACATGTGTTCCCATTTCTCTCCAGTACCATTAACCTTGCCTTTTTTTCTCTTTTTAATAATTTGCTTTTCATTATCATTTCTCAAAGACAAACAGCTTGTTAAGTAGTTATCCAAATGTATAACATAGAATTATTCTGAAATCTGTCATTTTAGGAAGCATTAGCAAGATGTACTCAGCCTCAGTATGCCAGATCATATATAGGAACTATCGCAGAGAAATGGCAAGTAGCTAATGCCTCTTTTGAAAATGTCAGGTCCCCTTCAGAACTGCTTCGGCGTGCTGAGATCATGACCTGTCAGCACATTAGCTTTGGTTGGGACCCCAGGAACTGCCGTTAACAGGATCAACCATTGCCCATAACTGATGGGATTCACTGAGAGACTTAAGGAGTGTTAACAAGTGCTCAGGAATATTTTTGGTAATATGGGCAGGAGTTGAGTCTAAACCAGGCTTCTATCAGAAAAGTTTCATCAGGTTCAATAGAGGGAGCTTAGTCCACTCCAAAAACTCACAAACACGGGCAGGTCTCAGAGCTTTTGAAGCCTTGTCTAACACAGGCAGTCTCAAACCAGAGCAGGTCAGATTTATTCGGGGGCAGACAGGAATAGCAGCCCCCTTCAGAAGGCTCTTTGTGGCCAAGGGTCTTCATGATAACCCATAGGGACCGTCACAGGGAATGTGGTCCTGGTGCAATTGTACTTGCCATGTTTCTTAGGGGAGCAGGAGAGGGGGAAATTTGGGGTGTGGATATGAGAAGTCTGAGAACTGCTCTGATTGTCTGAGACAACTCCCTTTTCTGTAGCTTGTCAGAGTAGGCTCTGAGCCACAGAACAGGGGGTCACTGGCACAGAGAGTATCCTAGCATGAATAAACAGCCTCGCTTACACACAAGACAGTGACAATTAGAGATGTGCAACACAAGTACGTGGTGTATACCTCAATACACCTCAGCTCCATGGTGGGCACAATAACCTCCAGCTACACTTACCGTTTCCTTTTGGTTTTTGGTTCCTGCTTGTCATCTGCAGCACATACTGAAGGGAACAGCGGGCACCTCGTTATTTAGATTTACCGTTCTATTTGTAGCACTTCAGAGGAAAGCAGAATGGTTTAATAATCCTCCCCCCACCAGCTAAGGGCTGGGGAAATCGGTGGGAAACCACAGCCCCAGCGTTTGCTTCCCCTGGGGTGGGGGCTTGTTGGAGCTGCTGCCTCCCTCACACTGCTCCGTGTTCCGAGAGGTGTTGGCCGCACTCACTTGATGAGTTTGCATGTAGAGCAAGCACCTGATCAGACTTTTAACCTGGGGGAGGGAAGCAAAGCAACACTCTGGTGAGTTAAATTACCTTCTGCTGCATACAATCATCCAGCATAACACAGCTCAGCAATAACATTCATGTTGCCGTTAATAGAAAACACTCCGCATTGCACTCCAGAGATTTATTTCTCTTTTTCTTTTGGTATGGAAGTGATCCATTCAGATCAGAGCTGCCTGAACAAAGCCTAAGGGCTCAGACACTACCAGCAGCATCTCTCTAGATATCTCTGTCTTATTGTGTAAGCTTGACATTGACTTGAAGGAAATCTGCCAACTGCTGAAGCTATAGGGCTCTGTGTATATAAAATGCACACTTAGCTGAGTGGCCCTATGGGGCAACATGAGATATTTGCTGATTTACCTCAAGTAAATAATGATAATACTTCAACAGAATTGTCTTGGCTTCAACAAAATGTGTCAAAGCGCTTTTAAATAGAACACTTAATCCGTATATCACTCCTTCATGTTGTGAAGTAAAGAAAAAACATGACGATGCACTATGCTGGTAAAAGCCTGAAAATTCTGATGAAACACTTGGTGGGGGGTGGGGGGAGTGGGGCATTTTCTAGCTTGCTCAAAGGTATCGTAAAGTTTTCTAAATAGAGAAATGAAAGCTTGTCTTGGAAACTTTTGGCCATCCTGAAAAATAAACCGACTCACAAATAATAAGAATCATAATAATGATGTCACAAGACCAGAATCAGCATTTCCTCCTATCTCTGGACCCGGCTGGAGGAGCGAGCAGAGCTGGCAGAGCCTGGACACTGCTGGGTGTGCAATTACGTTACCCAAGATTTTACACCGGTTTACATCCTTGTTCCCCAAAATGTTCAAGGGACAGTTATACCCTGGCTAAAGGACATGGCCCCTTGCATCATTTTATTAATGTTTCTTTATTGTTTCCTCATGGCCTGCACAGTTTAAGGTTGTCTACTCTGTTAAAATTAGCAACCCACCTTTGTGATGGAACACGTCGTCCTGATTTCCCAACAGCAGTAAATCATTCTCAACCCAAGAAGGGATGCTGCAGCCAGCCCTTAATTGAATTTTGTGGCACTCTGAATGATAATGCATGAGTCTCCTCTCCAGTTCAGGAGTGAGGAATTATTACACACAGGGATAAACAGCATAAAAATGAAAATTAATGTTCCTGGAAAACAAATACAATATTTCTGCAAATCTGTTTACTGGCATTTCTGCTCATAGACTTGTATGTTAAGTCTCTGTTACTGAACCACAGACCCATTAAAGATGATGATTCCCTAACTCTATTCTTTTTTACTCCTAGTAAAAGACTGTGATGTTGCACAGAGCATTAAAAACATTACTTTAAGTAGTATGGTAAATAGACTGAGCTTATTAACCTTTGTATAAATAAGTAAGGAAGGAGTTGGATTATGGAGGGTAAGGCTCATGTTTACACACATTTGTCTAATGTAATTAAACATCCAGGATGGGGGTGCAGTGTAAACCACAAATACAGGAGAATTGATTTATTCTCTGAATTTTCTGCGTTTCACAGTGAGATCTAAAAGTAGATCCTCTCCAGTAATAATCTGCTGTGTCATTACCAGCCCTCTTTGGATGTCGAAGGTTGCTAGATAAGGTTGGCTCAGCATTCTCAAGCCAAAGAGCATTTGGGTCTTTCAAATTCAGATCTGTGTCTTAATGGGACATCAGAGGAGTCTATTATAAAATAAGTAGAAACCACATAGGCAATCTAGTCTGTGGTCAGCTCTTTAAAGCTGGGAGACTCGCTTATTTCTCAATGCAGAAATCCCTCCTGAGCTTGTTACAATTTGGAAAACTTGTTCTTTTTGTTTGTTTGTTTTAGTAGGAAGAGAAATAAAGAACTGAAATGCAGAATTTTTCTGATGTAGATCTACTCCAGTATGTACTTAAAAGCTACAAAGAGTTACTATTAGCTCACTAGCACTATGGATGAGATTGCATGAGATATCATAAGCTGTTCAGGATTTAACTTAGTCTGTTTTCAGACTATCTTGTTCATAAAAATTGATTTTGTTTTTGTTGAGTAGTTGTCTTCTCTATTAAGGAGATATATTTTTAAAAAGATATCTAATTCATAGAGTTTGTGCTATGAAAGGAGTAGGGCAAGGGAGTTCCGGGTGACCTGAGGAAGTACCTTCTCTTTACTTGGTCTCCCTGTCTCTTGCCGCATGAGCTGTCCTCTCTGAACCTGAGCTAACAAGTCAATACACTGAAAACTGAAGCTTGTAGTCCCTTTTAATAGTTAATTTTACCTGGGTTTAGCAGACTTCCCAAGTGCTTTTTTTCCTAGCTGAAAACACAAAACATCAGAAAACAAAACTGCAGTTAACACTGAAAGATCTAAAAGTAGCAATTTAGTATCTGTAAATTAAAAAAGGTTTACCTCAATAAAATACATTATAAAATAACTGATAGATTTTTCCTCTCTCTCTGTTGGCAGCTTATTCTTAGGCATGATAAAATGAGACTAGTCATATCATTCATTTCATTATAAAGTCATCTGAGAGCTCACTAGAGAGTTTACCTATTTTTTCCTCCCTTAAAAAAACCACTACCAGAGGCTCACTCCATGTAAACATGTTTGACTCTCTTCACGTAAATAGGGAAAATCAGCCTTACCAAGTAAAGTATCAGCTTTGGATTAGCAAGTTGGCTTGAGCAAAAAATGACCTTTTTACATTCATATCTATCCATCTCTCTAGAATTAATCATCCATTCAGCTGGTAGTTTATTTAACCGTAAACACACAAAAAAGGTGCAGTAAGTGTGTTTTCATAAACCAAATATTTGCTTTATACTTCTTTAACCACCCACCCACCACAAGGGCGAAAGTTGCCAAGTGGCAGCTGAAAGCAACATTTTGTCTTCGATTAGTCATATTTGATTTGATTTTTTTTTTCCTGTGAAATAGTGCCGCGGGGACAAATGTATAACAACAGAGGGCAAGCTAGGTCACCGGAAAACCAGCTCCTGGGGCATGTCTGGATTGTGAATGAGTTCACGGCTTCTGCACGGAGCTCCCGTTCTCCCAACGAGATTATATTTCCTGCCTTAGACAGATCCCGTTCAGCGAGCCAACAACTGCCTCCAGGCAAGCAGGATCTAACGCCGTGCCCTGAGCAGCACAACACTTAACCTTGTGGGATATTGTACACAGGGCTTGTGCGGGGAGGAGGGGGAGTCCTCTCAATATGACTTACTAACACTGACACCACCGAGTGCTTTTGCGGCGTGTGCTCTGCATTGTCTGCTCCAAGGGAAAGGATTGTGTGGGATTTCACATCGCTCATGGCATGAGACATTTATTTTACAGCTATTAATGTTAATCACTTGCGTTGGGGCTGGGGCAAGGATGCCCAGTGATAGACCAGGATCACGGTAGGTAGTTTACAGACACCAAAGGAAAAGATTGAGATAGAGGCTGATTTATTAGCTAAGTATTTATGCTACAGATCTCTGGGAGTTCCAGGAGGAGTGGAGAACTGTCTCCTCTGAGAACTGACAAAAGAATTAACACAAACACATGCTAATCCTGTTTTGGGAGTTGAGGGCTGGTGGGTTTGCATGTGCTTGAGCGTGAGGGTCATTCCCAACTGGGTGTGCTGAGCCTTGATCTCACATTTGTCTTCATAAAGTCTGGAAAGCTCACCTGGAAAGATTCCCCGTGAAAGGAGCTGGAGGTGACTGCATTCCCCAGGGACCTAACTCTCATTTCTCCTCACTTCTGTGTTGGGATAATTCTTGTAAAGCCAAGGAAAGGTAGAGGAAAAAAGCAGAATTTAACAGTGCTGTGCTGATTTGAGACTAGAAAGTGGAAGGAGGAAATACTAAAGGTACCTTTTCCTTTTGTCACTCAGCAGATTCACAGAGCCGACCCTGGAGAGAACAGCGTGCAGGCACCGGGTATTACAGCACGTAACTCCACCGCCTCAGCCACAAACTAATTAAAAAGCTCCTGATTCTCCCAAACCCCTAACTCTCTATTTTCATTTCCTCTCCAAGCAGGACTTCAGTTTAAATTTGACATACTCTGGGGACTCTGCAATGAGTAAGACTATTGGAGTTCTTCTAGAGCTTTCTTAAGATTTCCTCAGAGAAACTGCTCAAGTATTTAGCAATGTGCATGAACTGAGAACTAAACACTGAACGTACCTGTTTGAGTTCTCAAAACCGAGGGTGGAGAGGAGGCCTGGAAAGAGGAATTACAAGTTATTCCATCTCTCATGCAGAAGCTGCTGTACCTGTAGTGACACCAAGGAGATGAGCCAGCAGGGAGGAGCCGAGGTGCCGCAGGACGTCACCCCTGCGGCCCTTTGGAGACGCAGCGGGAGCTCTCGGGTGTGCAGGCGATGCAAGGAAAAAAGGTTTGTTTTCTTTGTGCTTTAACTTCCCATCGGCCCTGAAGTGTCAGCCATTTGGACTAGAGGATCATTGTAGATCACTGCCAACTAGAACTATTCTATTATTTCTTTTTGTATAGCTGTGATGCTTTAGGAGTTTAGAATATTTTCTAGAATTGTGAGTTATGCACACATCGATCTAACACAAGCTTATGTGAGGACTTGAAGAAAAGAAAATTTGGCTTTGAGTAGACTTGGATTTGGCAGGTTTGGGCCTAAAGAGAAATGCTTATTTCTACAATAACCCTTTGTTACTGTGCTAATGGTGTTAATTAGGGTGGTAATTAGGCTGTGGTGTCTAACCTACAGCTCTCATGTGTCCGCAGCTTATCTGCCTGTGGCCAGTTGTGTCTGAACCAATCTCCTGGCTGTTGTGGCCTGTGACCACAAATAGGAAGCTCTTGTACTCAGTAGAACACCTATTTTAGCGCAACAATCCTTTATCATTTGCCAGGGAATATGAATAGCATTGCAGGCTTTCAAGATAGCTCTGAAAGCAAGACCAGCAGAAATACCTGTGGATTTTGTGCTGATGCACTTATTTTCAGTCTGAGGTCATAAACAAGGTTGGGTTTGTGACCACCTTTATGTCCTGTGTTGTCAGATGAAATGACGATATACGGTTCACAAATACTTTTGTATTATGCCCCTGACTGACAGCTGAACGTTCCTTATGCAGCACTGGCTGTCTGGATGAACAAAGCAGCTGCTGATGCTCTAATTTTCCCCAAATGAAACACAGCATAAATAGTGTTCACCACTTGCTCTCCAGACACTGCTCTTTCATAGAGAATGGCCTAAAGGAACACATTGTAATGGCAAACTTTCCATCAGCGTAATACCAGGCATTTAGAAAACGGACCTGACCTAGTTTATGATTTGTAGAGCCAAGTGACATGCAGTTTATTATGTGAAAAAAAAGTACTTAATAAAAAAATTATGTAGTGCACATACTCCTTCCCTACAATCTAATATTTCTATAATGCTGTGCATGCTGCTAATTCAAAAGGCTGATATGGTCACAGACAGCCCAGCTTCTAGGATTTACCATTCAAACATACTTGAGCTGGCATGAAAAATGCAATAAAATAATTCTTTCAGACAAGTTTAGAGAGAGGTATTCCCAAAAGACAGAATTCTGGCTTCCAGTCACATAAAGCTTACACTTTGTCAATAACACAGTGAAAGAAGGCATGAATGAATTTTATTTCATTGGACAAGTGACTTGGAATACAGATAAGGCAGGGTGAGCATATAAACCTTTAAATAAATGTTTTAGCACTATCTGGAAGGGAGGAATGCAATTGATTCCAATCTTTTCTGACAGAAAATCAGTTCCTCTAAAGCTCTTGGGGCAACAAACACTAACTAAAAGTGTCTGTTACTAATCTTTAAGTGCAACAAAACAAAATGTTGTCATTTGCAACTAATAGGCTACAATTAATGCAAATTATTACTCTGTAGTTTAATTGAAATATTAAACTGTGATAGAAAGTCTTTGTTTTACTATGACTTTAAGAATCATGTAACTTTGAAGAGGGATCTTTGAAGAACTCAAGAAGAACCCAGGAGAGACACAGCTGACAAGGCCCCAGACAAAAGTGAGCGTAAACAGCAGCATTAGGAATACAAAATACCGTCCCTCAAAGGCTGGGGCGTCTCTCTAATGAGCAAACTCTATTACCTTGTGTCACAGAGGCACCCCGAAGTTAGTTTAGACAGACAACAGGGTCCAAAACAAACTTTTATTCGGTAAAAGAAAGTACAGCAGGTTGACCAGTGGAACATGGGGTTTTAGCTCTCCACAGTGACTTGAATACAGGTTCAAATATCAGCTGAGGTAATTATTAAAGGTGCAGCAACTAATACCACTAGACATGCACAGTGTGCATACACGTGGCTTCACCAAAAACAATGCCAGAGCTGTCCCTGAGTCTGGGAGAAGTATACACTTGCCTGAATCTGGCAAGAAATACACGTGCTTATATTGAAGCACGGAGTAAGCACTCACGATCCTGCGAGGAAATAAAGAAAATACATGTGCTTATATTGGAGCAGGAGTAAGCACTCACCTACACGTGGAGATGAGGCAAATGGCGTCCCTGTCCCAGGAGGGCGCTCGGCCGCAGCATCTGGCTCGTGCTCCAAGAGGTCCACACAAAAATGGTGGAGCCTCGACGAGAATCCTGTTTTTACAGCCTGATCAGATCTGACTGCGGGCATTCCAGAAACTTCTCTGCACCCCCACACTGGCTGTGGGTGCTCCTGAAGCTTCCAAGCATCCCCCACAGTGGTCATGGGTGCCCAGTGACTCCTCGGCACCTGTGCGCTCCCTTCTCCTCTCTCTTACTGGCCCTGGCCAGGGGCTCTGGGGCCAAACAAAAGAAGCTGTTGGCCTCAAGCAGCAGAGAGAGAGGGAGATGTGTCTATGCCTTCCGTATCGAAGGAGGGAGGGGGAGAGAGGGGGGTTTGCATTCTGGCACACCTTGAACGGCTACGAACAGGTAACAGGAAACACTGATCTGTGATTACACCCAACAATGTTCTTTGTTCTGATTTGTCAGTGTTACTTTAGACAAAGTTGTTTGGTGGAAAATCTTGACCTTTTCTTCCCTCTCTGCATGTTTAACATGAGACTCTTGTTACTCTCTGCAGTGGAACTACAAGCTGGAGAGGTAAAAACTGCTGTTGTTATTTCTGGTTTTGCTTTGCAAATGCACATCATGCTTCAGAACGAAGGGCTGCATATAGTGTTTTAGGAGAGCCATGTTTCGAACTTCTACAGGAGAAATCCACTGAAATTGGCTATTTCTTTTATGTTATAAATCTAACTGAAACCAGTGTACTACCTTGCAGTTTTATTTGCAAAACCACAAGTTGTTAACAAATCAAACTCAATATTATTATCTTGGGGGCACCAGGATGAATGGTATTGCTAGAAGAAAAGGGATTGTACTCAGTCACAACCTGAAATTTCAAATAAAATGGTACTTTATTCACACTGCCTGCCTCTTACCAGTTCAAAGCAGTCACTATATTTTTAGTATTAAATATTCTTTTCCAAATGCCTTCCACAATGGAAGGGGGAATTGGGGAACAAGGAAAAAGAAAAGTTGGTGTTTGCACAAAGTACATTCAGTGGCTGCATTAATGCTTTTAGCCTAAAATACGCAGCAGTAGTATTACTACTGCAGTAGTAATCTGTTTATTAGTTGGTAGAAAACACTTGAGATTGGATTTGCTTTCCGGTTACTATGTACTGAAATAGACACTTTCGGATTAAGTTAGTTATTATAGCTAATACATTTTAAAAAGGAACTTCAGCTACATGTGCTTGCAATTGTTATTATCTAATAAAGAGGACTTATGGTCTGTTTCCAAGCCTGCCCAGCCCATAAATCACAGAATTTCAGGATCCTGACTTCTGCCTTCCCACCTTAATTGTTCTCTTTATTTTTTATGGATAACTATTCAACCGTTAGACTTCAGTGTGAACAGGCTTTGGCACCATATAAATGAAAAATAAAAGTGGTAAACTCACTACTTAGAAACAGAAAATCGTATTTCTGTTTTCATATTGTTATGGTGAGAGAGGCAGTAGGATCTATTTCAGCATCTTGTTACAAAACCAAACTTCCAGCACACGGGGCAGCTATTTCTTGAGGGGCTGGTTTTCAGTTTCAGCAAAAAAAGCATTTGGCAACTGCATAGAAAAAGAAAAATTAAAACCCCAATTATTAAACTGTGGCAGAATGCAAACCCCCCTCTCTCCCCCTCCCTCCTTCAATATGGAAAGAGAAGACACATCTCCCTCTCTCTCTGCTGCCTGAGGCCAACAGCTTCTTTGGTTTGGCCCCAGAGCCCCTGGCCAGGGCTGCTAAGAAGGGAGCACAGAGGTGCCAGTGAGCCGCTGGGCACCCGCAGCCAGTGTGGGGGATGTTTGGAAGTTTCAGGGGCACCCACAGCCAGTGTGGGGGTGCAGAGAAGCTTCTGGAATGCCCAGTCAGATCTGATCAGGCTATAAAAACAGGATTCTCATCGAGGCTTCGCCCCTTGAGCGCGACCTCTTGGAGCACGAGCTGAGCCTCTGCCGCCAAGAGCCGCTGTCACCCTTACTGAGAAGTTTCTTCTCAAATTTAAGTGCAACCTTTTGTGTTCCAGTTTGTACCCATTACTCCTTGTCCTATCATTAGTTGTCACTGAGAAGAGCCTGGCTCCATCCTCCTGACACTCCCCCTTTCCATATTGATCCCCATGAATGAGTCCCCCCTCAGTCTCCTCTTGTCCAGCTCCAGAGCCCCAGCTCCCTCAGCCTTTCCTCACACGGGAGATGCTCCACTCCCTCCAGCATCTTGGTGGCTGCGCTGGACTCTCTCCAGCAGTTCCCTGTCCTGCTGGAACTGAGGGGCCACAGCTGGACACAATATTCCAGGTGTGGTCTCCCCAGGGCAGAGCAGAGGGGCAGGAGAACCTCTCTGACCTACTGACCACCCCCTTCTAACCCACCCCAGGTACCATTGGCTTCCTGGCCACAAGGGCCCAGTGCTGGCTCATGGTCATCCTGCTGTCCCCAGGACCCCCAGGTCCCTTTCCCCTATGCTGCTCTCTAATAGGTCATTCCCCAACTTATACTGGAACCTGGGGTTGTTCCTACCCAGATAAAAGACTCTACACTTGCCCTTGTTACATTTCATTAAATTTTCCCCGCCCAACTCTCCATCCTGTCCAGGTCTCTGATGGCAGCACAGCTTCCAGTGTCAGCCACTCCTCCCAGCTTGGTGTCATCAGCAAACTTGCTGATAGTCACTCTATTCCCTTGTCCAAATAATTGATGAATATATTGAATAGTATAGGCCCCAGCACTGCCCCCTGAGGCACTGCACTAGATCCAGGCCTCAACTGGACTCTGCCCCATTGACCACGACTCTATGGCTTCTTCCCTTCAGCCAGTTTGCAGTCACCTCACTACCCGCTCATCCAGACCGCACTCCCTCAGTTTAGCTGTGAGGATGCTGTGGGAGACTGTGATACTGTGTCAAATGCCTTACTCAAGTCAAGGTAGACCACATCCACCGCTCTGCCATCATCCATCCATCTTGTTATGTCCTCATAAAAGTCAATGAGGTTGGTCAAGCATGACTTCCCCTTGGTGAAGCCATGTTGACTGCCCCTAATGACCCTCTTAACCCTGATATGCCTTGAGATGGCACCAAGGAGAAGTTGTTCCATCAGTTTCCCAGGGATGGAGGTGAGGCTGACCGGTCTATAGTTACCTGGGTCCTCCTTCTTGCCCTTTTTGAAGACTGGAGGTTTCATTAAATACAGTTCTTAAATGAAGTTTTCCTTGATGCTGAAGAGAGCTAGTTGTGCTGCTTTACAGAGCTGGCTGTGACAAACGACAGGACGAAGCAGTAATCTAAAAGATGACTTGGATAAACAAATTTTTAAAAAATCACATACTGAAAACTGGTCTGACTTTCTTCATATTTCAGACCATATAACTGTTTTCAAAATGTTAAGCCTTGAGACATTGCTGCTGACTTCACGAAATAATTAAATCTCGTGGTGAGGGATTTTTATTGTTTGGGGTTTTTTTACTGCTGTATCAAATAGTAAGGAAAAGCGCCATTAAGATTTCAACATATCCAATTGTGTGTACTCTCCTAGCAACTAACCCAAACTCTTAAAATCCTTGTCAACAGCAGGCAATGATTTACGTGGATGACCCCAACTCGCTGCACCTGTAAGTCTTTAAACAGCTACACTTCCAGCTGCAACAGCTTCCAGAAGCAAGTAATCCATCTTGAACATGTTGTTTCACAAAAATAACTAGGTGATTTTAAAGCTGTCTTTTCCCCATAGTGAAAATACCAGGCTACTGCCAAATCAAACTAGCTGTCATTCCCTTCTGCCCTCGTGAAGCCAGTGGGACACATAACTGAAGTCTGCGAGGAAATCACTTCGTGTCCCTGTAAGTGCAGAACTGCACTAAATCAGAAGGCCCCATGGCACTAGAAGGAAGGATTCCCAGAACATAAGCCTGAAAATATGCTGTTACCAGGCGATCAGCAGTGATGTTTTTGCTGTGTAATCTGCACTGACATCTCCCTGGTGTGTATCATCCCAGGCCAGTCCTCATGTCACACAGAGCACTAACACCCTTTGCTCCTGCTGCTCTTACTCCCTGCTGAGCAGACAAGGCTCAGGCTGAACTGCCCCCTCCTCAGGAGGGCACCGCCACTCCCAATTCATTCTTCTTCAGTTTACTCCAACACAGAGAGCGAAATAAAACGTGTGGTTTCACCAAGTGTACAACTACACTACGTGTCTCTCTGCCACAGCCTTAGGCAGATAAACAGTGTTACACAAACTGTACGGTTCTCAGGACAGTGTACATCAGTTGTACCTTGAGGCTCAGTTCTTATCTTCCTGCTGGGTCCACACAGACATCATACCCAGTCTGACTGTGCTGCCTCTCACCAGAGGACAAGGCCAAGGCTCTTCTCGTCCTGTATAACAGTAACAGTTTTACAGTCAAGACTAGGATACTACCATCCAGCTACTTTAATTTACAGAAAAAAAAACGTGAAAGGATGCTAGCACAATATTTGACAGGGATTTTGGGACATTGCTCTGCATCTGCAACACTGCTCTGACCAAAGACAGGGTTCTGTGTGATTAAAATTAAAGCCTCAAAACACAGAACCCGTATCTGTTACCACAGGAACAAAATGCTAGCGAGTTGAGGGTGTTTTGTAAGAAGTCATAAATTTTGTTTACTGTATCTCTTAAATTATTTAGGAAACTTCTGCATAATTTATTTCTTCCAACAAGATACTTCCATGCCTTGATGTTATTATTTTTTTGCAAAACAACCTGTATTCAAAGCTAAAATTTAAGCATGTGTAGCTTTCAATATGAGTGTGTGGATTTGGGGATTTTGTTTGGTTTCTTTAAAGAAAAACTTTCATTGTTTTTGAATAGGTAATTTTGTAGAAACAAATACTAAGCAGTAGCAATACTTGGAGTAGAGAGTGTTGCTCGTTTTTCAAAAGGGCTTTTTCATAACTTGAATATTAATTTGATTACTTAGCTTTTAAAATCAGATCTGGCAGCTCTCAAGGCTCAGATAGACAGCAGAGAATGTAGAAAATTTCCCTACACCCGTTTCTGTGTTTTCTACAGGCAGCATTCATGTTCAGGTATTTATTACGCACAGGCATCAGTCCCAGAATCAAACTGCTCACCCAGTCCTGCCCTGGTCCTGAACTCTGGTGAATACGGTTTTCCTCCTTTCCCAATTACATCACAAAAACCCACGCAATTCGTTTAAAATAGAACATATTATTTGTTACCTCCACTTGAAGATGGTCGTGGTATGTTCTTCATCACAAATCGAGTGCTTTACCACAAAGCCAACAATTAGAGCTGGTTATAACTTCCCACCGGTTTACCTAGAGTGAAATGAACTTCTCATTAAACTGCATGATGGAGTGGTTCTGGTTCGGTTTTGATTTTTAACTGAGCAGATGTAATTTCAGATTTCTTCGAAGCTCAATCCTTAATGTTCTTTACACAGCAAAAAACTGTCATTCCCATAAAGATGCTGTTCTCCTTCATAACTTCTGTATTAAGTGACCCCTCTGTCCCAATTACCTTCTCCAGTGATCAGAGTTTAAAACTGAATTGTACTTTTTTAAGTAAAGTGCAGCCCTTGTTCCTGGCTCCCTTTTGGGCACTGCTATCACATACACAAATACTCCCTGAGCCAGTTCTGACAGCTAATTCAGCCGAAACTGAATACAGCACAAACTGCTTCAACTTCTGCCACGCCGAGTAGCACCGAAGCACATGAGACCAGGCTGGATAAACCTGTCACAGGATTATGTCCTAGAGCCACAAGACACGAACTGGTAGGACACTGTGTGCAATTCTGGGAATGACTTACCATGCCCCTTCTGTTTTCTACCTGAAGGGGCCTCTCGTATCTCTGTCACTTCTTTTGTCAGGGCTTGGGAATTAGCGCCTTTTTGAGACTGAGTCAGTGCCAATCAGCTAAATCAGCCAGCCCGACCTGATCCAGGTGCAGGGCTTCACTCCTCTGTCCTGATGCACAGACAAGCAAAACTCTGGGATTCCAAGGCTAGAGCCTGACCGTCCTTTCCCTGTCTTTCAGTCAATATAGTGCCATCCTTTAACCAAACAGCCAAGGCTCTCCATACCCTCCAGCTCTGCCTCGATAACTTACTGACCAATGTGCTCAGGAAACACCTCCCCAGTTCCGGTTACTTTGAAGCAGTACCTGAGTGACAAGAGATCCTCTGAGCTGTTCGGATCCATCAAGACAGGAAATATTTGTGGTTGGACTGGAGACTTTCTAGAGAACTTTGTCCAGAGAAGTCAAGTGAAGAATCACAGCTGCTATGCAAGAACACTCAAGTTATGCAGCAGCTGAGAGAGGCTGAAGATCAGTTGTGAACAAGCTATATGTATAGGTTCCAATTTAAACTCAGTTCTGATTTGGATCTGGCTTGAGCACTTTATCTCATATACCTATCTCTGAGCCAGCAGGTCTCAGAAGACGTGGGATTCAACACAAGTTCACATAATTTCAACTCTGACTTCTGTCTTTCTGACACATCAGCAACTTCACCCACCACGAAATCAGACGCGCATAGCAGGGTAGATGTAATGAGAATTATGGGTGGGCAGCTGTAACCAAAGATCAATGAAGTTCAAAACACTGACCACAGCCCTTCAAGAGAAAGTACTTAAACCAGGCAGCAATTTACAGTTAAATGCATGCACTTTAAAAGCTATACTTCCATTGTCAAATTACTTCAGGTATCCCATTTTCATTAATTACTGATCTTCCCTGTTTACATACAAAACTTGGACAAATGATCATAGAATCATAGAATAGTTTGGGTTGGAAGGGACCTTCAAAGGTTATCTAGTTCAATCCACCGCTATGAGCAGCAGAATAAAATGGGTTCTCTTTAAAAAAGACCAATTTTGAGCACTGAATTTACAATTGCTTTTTCTCAGGTTGCCACCAAAACTGTTTTATTCTCCTAAACATTACCTTCCCTGTTGAGTGCGCAGAGCTAACGGAAGGGAAGCCGACATCCCTCCTCTGGTGACCCGTCGCTCCAGTCAGCTACTGAAAATTCATTAATGTGCAGGTTACACAACATCCCTCTCCCACTCACAGGTACACGCAGCCCTCTCATTTGTGAAGTTAATTTAGTGAGGTTAAATGATACAGTATATTTGACTGCGTGTTCTCACCTCCGGCTCGAGCCCTGTCAGGCTTCCTAGGCAAGAAGAACACGCTCCCTGCCTTGTTTTCATACACGCTACAAAAGGGATTGCATTACCCTCCCCCCAACACCAATTACCAGGCTGTGGAAAGAACTCCAATTAAGTGGTTAGCCATAATAGCATGGCAGCCCTTTAGGAAACTGCTTATCTAAATAGAGACGTACAGAAGGCAGTTTTCTCTCTAATAGTGATGCATTTTCAATTTATGCAATACAAAGTGCATTGGTCTGCAGTGTCCCTGGCTACTGATGATTAATAGCCCATACACTGCAAGGGTCTACAAAGAAAAGTGCCAAGGGAAGCAGATGCAGCAGGTTTTATATTATCATGACTGCAACAAACTCATTCAGTGGTGTCAGCTCTGACTGCAGGATTCTGATTATGAAATATGATGCGTGTTGAATTTAATGGCTTTCTCTGCCCTTCTGGTGAGTTCACTGCTTGCCAATGTCATTTTGTGTTCTCATCTGAGTGGTAATAAAAGGAATATCATTGACTGTGCTAGCTCTGTAACCACTGTGTGTTTTAGAATAAATTGTGTTTCAGGACCTTTCTACCCAGGAGAGTGCGCAGGGCCAGAAAGTAATATTCCCCAGTTTTCCAATATGAAGGTTTTCTGTGAGAGGACAGGAGATTATGCAGGACTGCCCTTCTCTTGAGGCACTCCTGATGTGAGCAGCACATCTCTTTTTCAAGTGGTTATGTAGTAAAGAAGTCAGTTTGGATTGCAAATAATAAAAAATAAGAAAAATAAATCAAAATAAACAGCTACTGCTACAGAGCAGAAATGATGATACCTCGCTGACCATAACATAAAAGTTGTTCAAGATAGAATTGAAGTAAGGAACCTGGGCATATATGGTGTTACCCATGTAGGCACATAAAATCAGGGGAGACTTCTATAAAGAGGGGTTTTTTATCCAGCAAATTGTTATCTCATCCAACCTGCCAGTGACCTCTGGCCTGCACTACTGAGTTAAGATCTCGCCTTTGGAGAGCTGGTTTGCTAGATAGCTACAGGTATTCCAGCAAAGCCTTCTAATGCCTGTAAGTCACCGTATCAGTTTCTCAAACAAAAACAAACCTCACTGCAAATGCACTGTGCCAATACCGGTGCTGAAGAGTGCACACAACAGGCTTCGTCACACTGCTCACCAACATTGCCCCAAGCTGGGGGATCTGTGCAGAGACACAAAGATACTTTGCATTACCTGAAAGGATTCCAGTATTTTCACCCTCTTTGCTCACACGCATCTCCTGCCTGTGTAGCAACTTCACAGGGGCTCAGCCGCCCACACAGCTGGATGGACCAGGGGGAAGCAACATAAGCGATAAATAGAAGGAAACATTTTCTGTGATTCTCCAATAAATCAACCTGTCTAAACTTGCCCTTGGCTCCTGCTGCAGGCTACAGCCATTCTGAAACACTGCAGCCAGAGCTAGGCTGGAAATTGAAGGAGCCCCTTCACAGGGATTGTTGTTCTTCCACCCAGGAAAAGCCACAAATTGCAGTATTATTCACTTCTGGAGAGCAGCAATGGAACAGCAAGAGGTGCTGCTCGCACAGAGCAAAACCGGATCCGCAGAGGCAGGAAGCAACTGAAGCACAAACGGTATTTTTCTCTTTGTAAATGTACATTCCTAAGTTTACCTGTGCTGTTTTCTTAACTATGGCCCCTCTGATGGAGTGTTGCTGCTTCTAGAAATGAAGGAAACATTTTTTCCAAGCAGGAGGACAGAAAGTCATACATTTCCATTTCAATTCACTACAGTCTGAAACCAGGGCTGATGCTTTATTTTTTATGTGATGAAACCAAAGGTTGTTCCTAAGAATTTACAGTTAAGGTGGAAGGAAGTTCATCTGATTAGTAAATCTCTACATCCTTCTGTTTTTCAGGAAACACAGACCGCCAACAAGCCAGGACACAGTCCCATCACCACCACTGAGAGATGCAGGTTTCACAGCCAGCGCCGCCCTCATTGAATTCCCTCTTCAACCAAGTAAGTTTGCATTCAGCAGTTCAACTGCATCCTGCACAATTTTATTTATAAGGTTTTCACGAAGAAGCTAGGAATGAACTTACACTTTTAGGATAATCCAGAACATTTTTAACCTTGTTTTCCTTTGTCTCTAGTTGAAATGCCACTGGTATTCTCAATCATATTTTATGTATGAACACTTTAAAAGTTTTGCCTAAAGGACAAATGAGAATTTTCTTTGGTCCTTTCAGACCATACTTCATATATTTTCACATAAAAATGTATTGAAACAAGATTTAGAACTGTTATACACTTTATTGAGATCTACCTCCAGAGGGAAAGGGAAAGCACATTAACATTTAACATGGTGGCTTTATCTTTTTCCCCTTTCCTTCACTGTTTGCTGAAAAACTTGCAAGAGTTGAAAGGTAGAAATGTCAGACAGAAATCTGTGATCTGCCTCAAAATTAAGTTATGTATTGCCATAATGAAACAGAGCATTTGTCCTCTCTGGGATTCTCAGACTCAGTAAAATTCATCAAAGGGGCTATGAATACTCCCAGAAGAAGAGATCACAGAGAACGAGGGCACTGAGAGTGCTGTGATTAGCTTGACAATCCAATGGCGGCGTTTCCTTCTACACCACATGCCCTTGTTTTTTGACTTATTCTGGCATGGGGGTGCAAGAAGCCGCACAACTCTGTGCACGTCTGTGCGTACAACACAGCACAGCAACGCAAGAACCAGCCACTGCGACCTTGCTCTGGGGCTGGAACCGACAGGGAGGCCTCAGGCTCTGAATCCTGCCTGCTATTCACTGAGAAACAACAGCAAAACCTCACGTGACATACAGGCCGTCTTACCTCCTGGTGTTTGCAGGGAGCCGGTATCTGCTGTGTGCAAGCACAAAGAGGCTGCAGTTTGCACACAGAGAAACTGTAGGCTCCTTCAAACTGATACAGAAATAGCTGGCACTGAAACATCTACCCTGAAGGAAACTGCATCTTGAGTCTCTTCTGTGCAACAGCTCGTGAAGCCTTGCTCTTAAATTTAGATGTCTTCACAAACAGCTACACTGATTCAGCACAGAGAGGGCCAGAGTACGCCAAATGTGTCCACAACGTTCTTTCCAGGCCAGCTGAGACTCCTCACAGTGAAAAGCAGCTCAGGTCAAGGCATCAGAGGTTCGAGCAGGTAAAGAAAGATTTACTGTGACCAAGAGAAAAGTTTCTTTAGCAGCTGGGTTATGCTGAATAGATGGGGTGGAGGGAAAGAACATAATGTCCAGTATCAGCCACGTTTCTTATTCTGAATGTATTTAAGATGCCTGAAGTTGCAAAGCTGGTCTTCAAGTCCCACAAAGCCTCCAAGCACCTGTCTTTGCTGTACAGACTTCAGTGGGTCCCAGAGCAGCACATCTGCCTTGAACAGAGGAGCCCAGTGTCTTCAAAGCCAGCTTTCTGACTGTGCATCCCATCGTAACCACAAGGCTCACTCCTCGTTCACACCAATCCCTGAAACTCTCTGTGGAAGCCCTGGTGTTCCTGCATAGTACGTTCCTCAATTTGTTTGGCTTCAGATGAATACTATTAGTCAGGTTTCTTAACAAGCTCTGCATTTTGGGAACTCCTGTACTTTCCCATTAGAAGCACGGAGCAAGGCTTGATCTCACACACAACAGACTGGCAACAGGTGCTCATTAGTCAGATCCAAAGCCTCCACAGTCCTGCTGTTTAATTTATGAGAGCCTTGTGATTATGATAAACATGAGATGCTAGATCACTAGGGATGGTTCTGTTGGTTTGGGCTGGGCAGAATTTTGTACCAATTATGCCTATACAAGGGCATATGCCAAGAATTGTTATTTTGTTCCTCAAAGGCTATATCTAAAGTGCCCTGATAGAGAAACAGGGAAACCTGTCAACTTGCCCACAGTTGTTCAAAGCAAATGAGCAACAAAACCAAAAACGTTTCTTCCCCTTTTTCTTTGTTAACATTAGATTTTCTCCTAAAATTTTGTTATAATATTGTTTTGCTAAACGCAGCTATGAAACCTGGCACGCTCCAAGAGCAGTTGTATCATTTGCCCTCTCCTTACAGCATTCTGACATATTTAATATCTATCTGTAGACTCTTTATAGAGAACACAGTGTCAATGTAACGGTGGGGGAAAGGAGCCCCATATTCAAGAAAGCCCCCAGCATCTTTTCCCATGTCCCTGGAAATGCTGGGAACAGAGAACACAGTTCTTATTTCACCTCCACCTTATCGTGGCTAATTTAAAGCAGTCGGGCCCCTCTGTGCTTCTGAAATCAAGGCCTGGTCAGCCAGGAGAGAACAGATGTGCAGGACGGGGAGGATTAATATTCTTAGAGGTTTTCCTCAGTGCGCAGGAAGGCCGCACAAAGCACTAATAACCTCTTCAAGCAGAGTACACTTTCTCATGGGGATAATAGCTCAAGGATAGGAAAAGAGAGCTTTTATACTCTGAAGGAACATTATCCGTCTTGTATGAGAACTAACCAGTTTGGCTCTTGAGTGCAGAACTAAGCTGCCGTCATTTCACCTGGGCATTCACACCTGTGTAAGGACAACTTACCTTCCTGTTCACAATTTGTTTCATCACATAGGGATAGGAATTAAAGGCCTTCACTACAGTTTAGGCAGCTTGCCAATACCTATTTTATAGCAATAAAATATGTACAAATTAAGGAATCTCATGTGGAAAATTCATTCAACAGCCTCAAAAGCCAAATGAATGGTAATTACTTCAAACACAATGTGGTGGCAATCAGGCAAGATTGGATCATGCTTTTGAATGTATGTCTACATTTTTAAGAACCAAGATAATTACGAATTATGAAAATAACTCAGACAATGCCACAGCAAAGAGAGTGTTTGCAGAATAAGAAAGATCTTTAAGGAACAGAGAAGACTTAATTCCAGCACCTGCATGGGAATAATCAGAGAGCAAATGTGGGCCTCATATTTTATTTCCTTACTTCTAGCCATCCTTTTATACTTTAGGATGGCTCATGGATGCCTTGAGGTATGGAGCAAGTGGAAACATATGAAACAAAATACAAGTAAAAGGATTTATCCTGCTTATTAAAAGCATGGAAATTATTTCTAGTTCATATTCACATATATTGCAATGTAAAAATAAATTTGCCATCTTAGTTCTCTGTGTGAGTTTCCTTCAATCTGGAAAACCAGCTTAATGGTCATCCACTTATGGAATACACTATGTAGGGAGAGACCCTTACGGTACAGTGTGTTTTAATTCGAGAGGCGAAAAGTTAATGTGAGCCGATGCCTGGGAGCTCAAACTAGGCACACTTGAATGGAAGAGAAAGCAAACAGTTTGGGGATAATTAATCACCAGAACAGTGTACCTAAGGGTATGGTTAGAATTCCATCTGTGAAGTCTTTAGGACTATATTTTTTGCTAACAATATGCCAAACCACAGCCAGATCTGAGGGATTAGAAAACCTCTTGGACAATGCAGAGTATGAGACTGGTTGGCAGCAATCATCTGTATGTGAGTATCAACTCAAACACTAGAAGTATTGGGGGAAAAGGGGTGGAAGAGGGAATCTGTCTCCCTTGGGAGACAAATTAGGGCCAAGACACTGAAAATCTCTCCGTAAGCATCCAGCACACTGGACCCAACTGTGTATTCATAACACGCTGAAGGATTTGAGCTGTATTTTGTTGCAGATTATATAGGAACATTTACAGGTTTGCCCTACTTAGGTTTACTTTGCCTAAAGACGTGCTCAAGGACTGAAGAGAGAATCTGCTACGCTAGAAGCCTATGAAATTACAAACGGCACACAGAAGTGAATAAGGCAGAAAAAGGTCTATTTCATACTACAAGAGCTCTGGGACACCAGTGACATTTTCTGTCAGAACAAGTCAAATTTTGGAACTCATTGCCACAAGATGCTATGGGTGCGAAGAAAATAGACTCAAAGAGGGATTGGACACACATCACGGAGAATAAATTGCTATAAAACATAACAGAGCAGATGTAGCTTCTGGCTCAGGAGAGCTGTACTCTTGCTCAGTCCCGGCTCACAGCCAGTGCTCACACACATCTTCTGAAACATCAGTGCTGCAGGTCAAATCATTTCTAAGGTAACTCCAATCAAGTCAGTTCACTCCAGGGAGGAATTTGCCCCATGAAATCCCCTCCATCTGCAAGAACTCCATGCCAGTTCTCGATTAATTTATCTCACTGTCGTGCACTGTGACTCAGTTCTAGTGGATGCAACCCAGTGTGCACAAGGTTGCAAATACAACTTGGGAGAGCAGGGCAACAAAGATGCTGAAGGGAGTGGAGCATCTCCCGTGTGAGGAAAGGCTGAGGGAGCTGGGGCTCTGGAGCTGGACAAGAGGAGACTGAGGGGGGACTCGTTCATGGGGATCAATATGGAAAGGGGGAGTGTCAGGAGGATGGAGCCAGGCTCTTCTCGGTGACAACCAATGGACAAGGGGCAATGGGTTCCAACTGGAACACAGGAGGTTCCACTTAAATATGAGAAGAAACTTGTTCCTGGTGAGGGTGGCAGAGCCTGGCCCAGGCTGCCCAGGGAGGTTGTGGAGTCTCCTTCTGTGCAGACATTCCAACCCGCCTGGACACCTTCCTGTGTAACCTCATCTGGGTGTTCCTGCTCCATGGGGGGATTGCACTGGATGAGCTTTCCAGGGCCCTTCCAACCCCTGACATTCTGGGATTCTGTGAGTGTCTTGAGAAACCACTTGTTAAGGGAAAATAATACTACCTCTTTGAAGAAGTTTGGGGTTTTTTTAAAGCTGAATATCAAGAGAGATCTATTCCCCCTCAAAGTTACATGAGGCAGGAAAAGGTCTTTAACCTTAACCACTAGAGTGGGAATTCTATACCTTCTGTTTATTCCTATTCTCACCAGAAATTGAAATGGATTCCATAAAAAGGTCAGTTAAAATGTGAGCACTGCATTCTCCTGAAGCGCACCAAAAATCAGCAGGGGAAAAAGAAAGAATTTGGATTACTCAAAGTTAGTGAACGCTTTCTTAAAAATTTACAAATAAAAATAATTAATTACTTGCTAGCTCAGCTGTCAGAATTACAGTTCTGGACTGCAAAGCATCTTCATGCGGTCCCAGCACACAGCCATAGAGTCAGCTACTGGTAAAAGGCTGGCAAGTTAAGGTTAGGAACTGCCTAACTAGGCAGAGATTATCTGGTCTGTGACAAAGGACCAGCCCACCTGCTTCGCAGGCAGCACTGCTGGTTGGTTTGTGGTGCTGCAAGTGAAACAGGATAACACAACCGCTCAGGGTAGCTCGTGAGTCAATCGTTTTCTGGGGAGTTATAAGTATTTCCCAGGGAACCTTTGTTAACACCAGAACCGCATGGCAAGGTCTGACATCAATTAGAAAAGAGTAATGCTTTGAGATGTCATTGATCCCCACACCTCCCTGTCTCCTGTTGCTGGGAAACAGCTGTCACTGTCTTGGCTTGCAGTGTCACAGTGTCAGGGACAGACACGGCCCTCAGCTGTCCCAGAGGGACCTGGCAGGGGTGAGACAGGTCACCGGGCAGCACAGGGGGATGAAAAACCTTCCGCCACCTCCTTCCCACCCACTCACCAACTCCCAAGGAAGCTGTACACCTGCTGCTGCTTCATACGCATATGTATGTGCTGGTCTTTAATTAAAGCTCGCTCAATTAGCCATATCTAAAAAGCCACTCCCCATAGGAAGGTCTAGTGCGACTGTCACATTCACAGTGGACTGACTGTGAGGGAGGGAACAACCACATCCAGCTGACAAGTGCAGATGGACTGACAGTGATTGACATTGTCACCATCTCTCGATGACAAACCTGGCCCACTTAGTCACCCTGACTTCTCTGAATTTGATCTCACAGGCCATTCAGCAGGTGCGCTATCTAAGTGCCCAACTTGGGGGATTTCTTATTAAAAACTGAAGTTTTTAATCTAGAATCTATTTCAAATTATCTTCCTCCTCTCAAGGCTATGCCATGCAATGATCACACCTTTTCTCTTTTTTAAGTTCTAATTTTTAAAATGCTTATCTTTGACTACCTGAGTGCTTGGGGGAGGAAATTCTTGTTGATATTTTTAAATTAAAATTCCCTCCCTTTAAATTTGTTAATAGAAGACCAATTAAGGTCAGGTGTGGGCACTAAGACTCCCCCCCATTCCTGCCTTTACTCTCTGCTGCCTTTTCAGCCTCTAGCAAAGACACCTATTGTGAAACAGGAAAGAAATTACAGCTCTGGCAGTTCATAAACTTCAAAACTTACAAAAAAAGCAAGCACAGTAGTAAAAGAAGAAATACGACAGAAGGCAGCAGTGAGGAAACAACTGATACAGTGAATGGATTCCTTCTTCATTTTAAGTTAAAGAGAAATCCAAGAATATTTCACTGAGTATTTAGAGAGTGGAAAATTATGCTGTCTCAACAAAGAAAATGTGAGAATATGATTATGTGATGTTTTGCTGCTTCAAACTTGCAATATAAATTGTTTGTTTCTCATCTACCACCTTTGATCTGTATATCCATAGCTGGGCTATACGCAGCTCCTGCCTGCATTCTGTGTCTCCTGTTGAAAAATGAAGATAATACAGTTCCATCCTTGAAATCCTAATAACTTAAAACAAGAAACTTAAACCAACCTTTTCTTGGAAGAAGTTCTAAGCCTATCGTAAGAGGCATCATTAAATTCACTTCCCTCCAATACTCAATCGCACCTTGGTTTCTTCTGCAGAACTGGCAACAGCGATTTCCACGTGATGTCTCCGTGTTCAAGGATCTCCAGCACACACACAATTATTGCCGAACCTCCGTTTCTGAAGCTGCCAGGTAAGTGTTCTGTGAAATAATGAAAAGACAAACAAAACACTGAAGACATTACCTGAAAATGACCACAAAGTACCTCTTTGCAGATATTGGAAGTGGCAGACGATGCCTTGATTGTGGAGGGAAAAAAAGAAGGAGCTTGCAAGGGTAATCCTGGTTTCATTGCTGATAGATGAAGATCCAATACAAGTTCTGGTTTTCTAGGGGGTTGTGCATGTGTGTGTGTAGTTTAATTTAAACAGCTCGGCATTTCACAAAATAGATACCAAAATTGATTCTGCCTACTTCAGGCTGAACATGTGAAAATGCTGACTGACAGAATCACCTGAGGGTAATAAATCTGCCAAGTGTTTTGTTAAACAGCTATTCAGTTTGAAATGTATCCTGGCATTCTAGAATAACAATGGGCTACTGTAATGTATGGTGCATTAATTATATAGTTGACAAGAAAATTACCCTTCAAGCCAAGATTACTAAAACTTTACTAGGCTTTTTTCCCCTCTGGTGTTAATACAGTATTCAGCATGGCCCTCCTGGAGGTTTTGCCCATCTTCTCCTGCAGAGTTAACTGGCAGTGAAGTTCCAGAGAGATTTGCACTGATGTTACATTGAGAACATTACCCGATTTCCTAATTTTTATTATAGCTCCTAAATACTAAATGATAAATATCAACGTAAAAAATGGGAGGATTCCAGTGGGATGAAGTTCAACAAGGCTAAGTGCCGGGTCCTGCGCTTTGGTCACAACAACCCCCTGCAGCGCTCCAGGCTGGGCACAGAGTGGCTGGAGAGCAGCCAGGCAGAAAGGGACCTGGGGGACTCATGGACAGGAAGCTCAACGTGAGCCAACACTGTGCCCAGGTGGCCAAGAAGGCCAATGGGATCCTGTCCTGTATCTGAAATAGCGTGGTCAGCAGGACAAGGGCAGTGATCCTTCCCCTGTGCTCTGCATTGGGGAGGCCACACCTGGAGTATTGTGTTCAGTTCTGGGCCCCTCAGTTCAGGAAAGAGATTGAAGTGCTGGAGCGGGTCCAGAGAAGAGCAACAAGACTGGGGAAGGGACTTGAGCACAAGACCTATGGGGAGAGGCTGAGGGAGCTGGGCTTGTTTAGTCTGGAGAAGAGGAGGCTTAGAGCTGAGCTCAGCACTCTCTAGAGCTACCTGAAGGGCAGTTCTAGCCAGGTGGGGATTGGTCTCTTCTCCCAGGCATCAGCAATAGGACAAGGGGGCATGGGCTTCAACTCTGCCAGGGGAAATTTAGGCTGGAGATCAGAAAGCAATTCTTAACAGAGAGAGTGGTCAGGCATTGGAATGGCTGCCCAGGGAGGTGCTGGACTCACCGGCCCTGGAGGTTTTTACACTGAGACTGGACACGGCACTTAGTGCCATGATCTAGTCAATGGACTGGAGTTGGACCAAGGGTTGGACTGGATGATCTCTGAGGTCTTTTCCAACCCAGTCTGTGATTCTGTGATTCTGTAAAAAATGGCGTCAGCTTTCCTCAGTATATGTTTTTCTGATAAACATAATAAAATGTTGCTTCAATCTGTGAAGCTATTGACATTCTGCAAGAGCTCTGCTTGCAGATCTCTGACAATCGGAGAAAGAAAACCAAACACATCAGCTTTCAAACGCTCACTCACATAATGGTGGAAGAGCAGGAACTCAAGTCTTGGAGACAAAGATGTTGTAAATTAGTGTAAGAATACAACAGACATGTAAATACACCATTACAAATGGAACATAATCTGTGTGTTTTCCAGGCAAATAGTCCTGATCCCTCTGACGCTTCTTGAAACTTTTGTAGTTCGGGGCTAAATCCGGCTGCCCTCAGTGAAGTGGTTTAGTGGTGCTTCTGCGCACAGACCCCTCGGCCGTGTGCCGCCACTTGAGACACGATCTTCCCTAATAGCATCCTGACTACAGAACGTAGAAACACATTCAAATGTCATACGAGTGCTGTGTCACAGGAAGACTTTGTTCTGTAATAATTTCTTCTAGTATTTACATTTATTCAGAAATTTGGGGATGTGAAAAACATTCTGTATATAAGACTTAAATTCTGCATCAAAGATAACTAATTCTTAATTTTACCCTAGAAAATTTCTAAATACAATTCCTGGTTATGCATTTGCTTTTTTGAGTTAGAATCTCTCTCAACACACAGCACAATTCTCGAGTGAGTTTTCAGCATTCATGCACTGTTGCAGATATGGAAAAGCACTTCTAGTATTGCCAAGATAGAAGTGCTTACTAGCAAAGAATGTTTCCAAACTGTACTGAAATACACTCTGTAGAGCTGACAACGACGTGTTAGGACTAAAGAAAATATTACACAAGCTGTAAGTTGAATTAAAATTCAAAGATCTCTTGTAAGCATAAAAGTGAACACTCAATTTCCTATAATTTGAAGTACAAGCATGACTTATAATCAAACACATCTGAAAAATGACACCACAGAGATTTGCCACCGTGAGGAACAGCCTGTAAGGATATGTTTTTAGCATAATGCCATGCTTCCTTCTACCTGGGTACAGGTTTTAAAGTGTAATTTAAATAAGTTACATCTTTTATAGTCTGCTCTACTGTAGGTTTTGTAAACTCATGATTAAAATAAATGAACAGGCTTCATGGATTAAAAGACCACTCCAGTTTCAACTGTTAAAAACCCCACTTTACCAAATCGCATTGCCTTGTAATTTATTCTAATGTAGTATGTATTTCTCTTTAAAGCCAATTTCTATTCCTTAGGCATATGTCTAAATGCCTTTCTGATTAACCTCTCTGATCAAAAGCCCACATAGCTCAAGCAAAATCTTTCCATTTACCTCAACAAGCTGTTTATTATTCTCCTCTCCAGGAGCTGCGATGCACCTGGTGCTGTAACAGTGTTTTCTTTCAAGGAAAGCTCGAGGTGAAACAATGGTGTGGATTAGGTGCTTAAAGAAAGAAAATCAAAACATATTGTGCTCTCATGATGACCAAGAGGGGCTGCGGCACCAAAGAACAGAGAATTCTGACAGCTGATATCGACAGATGTGTCCATTCAGAACTGCTGTTAATAATTGGGTGTGGGCCCAAGTTGTACCCTAGTTCTAAATGTCTCTGACCTCAAGGTGATCACGGCCTGGATGTTATAGGTTGAGTCCTGGTGCTGTTTGCTCCAGCAGGATTCAGTCTGGGTTTCCTCTTGACAGCTTAAGAGTCATGTGTGTCCCTGCACATTTACAAAAGGAAAATATGGTTTCCCAAGTGAAGGTATACGGAGCACAGAACTGATATAGGATGAGACCTGGCTGATGGGAAGGAAGTTTAAGAAGAGACAGAATACAAAGGATGTATTATGGTAACAAAAATGACAGAGACTAAGGAGCCTTTGTCCAGCAAATCACTGCAATGTGAAACTTGCAGCCTCTCATTTCCAGTGATTTCCCCCGTCCCTCCCACCCCACTGTCAAAAGCAGACACACACTGCCTGCAACAGCTTCCACGAGTAGCCCCACTTCACCAGAGCTCGTGGGCAGAACTTGACACTGAACAGTTCTGACTCAAGGGTTTTGTGCTGGTTTAAATGTATTTCCCTCATCCACAGACTTCCTTCTCCCCAAAGATGGGTATTACACGCTTTAGAAAAGGGATCATGTTTCTTTCAATCCGTGTAACAGCCCCTCAGCATATAATAATGCTACAAGAGAATGGACCAAAAAGCAGGCCTGAAGTCTTCCTTGCAATTTTCAGCTTACCCATTCTTGCCCGTTCATCTTGATGGCTGAGTATCTGCCACAGACATTAGTGACAGTCCCACTGCCTACCTACATTCCAAACTCATCAAAGTTCAACTGAAAATTAGGTACATTGTTTTTGCCATTGTTTCACTACAATTGTCTGGCTTGTTTTGCAGCTTCATCAGATCTACAGCTTTGAGGGCTCAGTCTTGACCACAGATTTCAAGCAGCAGATGACACCCAATGCTGAAACTGCACAAGTGTTCAATTACACCCACAGTCAAACCCGGATCACTTCCCCATGGCTGGCTGCGGCTGCCCAACATTGCTCTAGTCCTAACTTCAGATCAAAGTGTCATTATTATCACAGATCTCTTCCTTCAATAATCTTTTATTCTCCTTTTCAAATAAGATAAAAAGATTAAGCGTCTAAGTCTCTCTTTAGGTGGCACGATTTTCACATATTTTCCTGTAACCCCTTCCCAAATCCTTTTCACTTTGCCAACATCCTTTTTGAAGTGCACACATGAAAACTGGACACACATTTCTAATGCTCAAATAAGAGGACTCTGAAGGTAATTAGTGAAGTTCTATTTAGCTATTTTCCATTTTACCACTACACTTTCACCTCTCATTGCCTCTGGGCTGCATATGCTCTGTCTTCGCTCCATTGAACCTGGGAAGAAAAAAACACAGTTTAATTTATCCTTGTAGTAGATTCTACACGACTCCATTACATCTGTATCCAAAATGAGGTGTACTTAAGATTTTCATACTGGAGATCGGGGAAAGAGGGAGGAGGTGCACAGCAGGGGGAACATGGGATGACACCAATGTTAAAAAATAAAGTAAAACTGACTAACATGAGGAAAGAAATGAATGTTATGTGGCCCGGTACAACCCAGACCACTGACGGCACAACTCTGCATGTGGCCGAAGTGTCCCCGAACTCCAGGCTCAGGAGCAGAGGAAGCTGCGCACGGCCAAGAGGAATCTTGGCTGTGATGACTCTGAAGACATCAGGCTACAAAATGGAAAATCCCTCCCCAGCAGGCAGCGCACCTGCAGTTGGCCATGGCATTGCACAACTTGCAGGGGTTACTGGCAACTTCTGTGGGCAGCTGTGCAGCTATAAAACATCTGGCCGCGTTTCACGGGGTGATCGCGTACTTTCTGGACCCCACTTCACAGCTCTGCAAGAGCAGCGCTGGCTACTGGCGAATGCTGCTGAGTCTGCAGAGCTCACACGCTGCTGTCCCAAATCAGAAACGCCACAGCAATCAAATCACAAGAGCATTTGTGCCGTGAATCACGTAACTCATAGTTTGGTTTCCCACAAAGTACATTTTCTAGGTACCTTTCAGGAGAACGCCCCTTCCCTGCCAGGAGCAACCAGACTTGCTGTGACCAAACACAACACAGGCCAGTCTTGCAAGCTGTATTTTCATGAGCTTGAAATGCTTTGATTGCATTAAATACTTAACTCCACTCACTATGACGTTAAAAAAGCTGCCAAAAATGCAAAGCTTGCAGAAGGAGAGAAGGCACAAGAGGAGGTTAAACCCAAGCAATAACTTTAAAGAGATGTAACAATCAGTTACGGCAGATTCCAGGTACCCATGTGGCCAGCACTGAAATCTCCACTCTCCCCTGGCTTAGCCATAGTCATCTTCATACTCTCACACTGGAGACAGCAGAACAGCATTAAACAAAATCACAAACCTCTCTCCATTTACATGAGTGCAACAGTGAAAAACAATGAAAAAAGCCTGGCATTTTTATAAGACAGTTCAAATAAAAATTAATGGCACATGTAATAATAATTCCAAGCTTATTTTGTTTCCATTTATATCCGAGTAAGAGACAATTTTTGGTGCATTTGGTTTTATAGCTCAGTGTATATGCAGCAAAGTAAAAATTCTGCATATGGGAAATAAATAAGTGGCTACATGACTGGTTGACAGCAAGATTTGTAGAGCTAATTAGTTCAATGAATAGGAAAGGCACTCAAAACTAACAGCTCATCAAATACTTCTTCATACAAGAGAAATCTGTCACCCTGCCTATGCTGAATAAATATTTTTACTGTATTCCAGAGATCAATGCCAACAGAACCAGATAAAAGCTGAACAAAAGAAAACAACAATAAAAACCCACCAAACTTAGCAAAACTCAGCCCAAAGCTATCGATGCCCCTGAAACTCTGTAAAAAGACCCAAACCAAACACTACCCTCAACTCTTCTCCATTTTGGTCCAGGGCCAAAGGCCGTTCATTTTGGCTACTCAGACAGTGTCTGCCGTGGATTATCGTGTTATTCCAGCCCTGAACAAACCAGCAGGTAGGAAACACAAGATGTAGCTCAGTCCTTCTGCTTTCAGTCTGTCCTGAAGGGCTCAAACCTTGGTACAGCCCCTTGGATTTGCTGTAAGTACAGATGTTTCTGTGGAAGCTCCGGGTGCATTTTGGCAGAAGACACAGATTAAACTACAAAAGTATCTACCTTTCAACTTGCTTATCCACGTGCATGCGGCTGTGACCGCAGGACAAAGCAGAATTCAGGGCAATTCTAACCCCCGCATCCCACATTACAGGCAAACACAGGAGTCACCCATGTGCAAGACCCATTTCAAGTCTCACAATCTTGAAACAGCATGTAGCCCCTTCACAGAAGATCTGAGCCTATGATGAATTAAACCATGTTTTTCAGCACTGTTAGAGAGGTGAGGGGAGATGGCGCCTTAGAGGGGTTGGAAAAACATCCCCTCTGCCTCTACATCAAATTCTGCGCTCCCACAAGCTGAGCCACCGAAACAAAACCGCAAACACACGCTGCAGAAAACCTTGAAATTGTTCTGGAGTCCATTGAACTGCCCGTCCTGTTCCAGCAATGAGGTCCTGGCAGCTGGGGGGTGTCCTCCATACACTGTCCCATATGCAAAGCAAGGCCCCATTCATACACCTCAGTCTACCTTAGATTGCAATGGAGGGGAAAAAGACCATACTTATTAATCCAGTTGTAGATTTTCTCCTGCGACAGCACGTGAACTGACCACAGCCTCACTGCTACCACACAGCCAGTTCCTACAGCTCAGCCCTCCCCAGGCACTCTGCCAATTAGAGGTTTTCAGTGTCCGTGAAACATGTCCTGCCATACAGCGTAAGAACCGCACGTACTCTTGTGCTTCAAGTCCTTTCTCGCGTGTGTCTCTGTTATTGATGTACTGTGTTGAAAATGATGATTAACCAGGAAGACAGAGCACGTTCCCAAAGCGCACTCATGGCTCGGTGGAAATGGCAACACCTTGTGTAGACGATCTGAGGTCAACCAGTTTCCATGAGAGTTACCTACAGAGTGGTGCTTCAAGCTGAACCAGGTTTAAGCAAGTGCTTCTGTGTCAGGGGGATCCAACAGGGTAATGTACGGCAGATTAAGGAAGCAATCATTTCTCAAAATAATAACAGATTAAGTGATAAAAATCAACAGTGTTCTAGGAAGAGTACTGATAACCGTGTATTTTCACTTGGGTTTTTAAAACCCACATGTATCACCTTATTCAGTCCCCTTCTCTAATAAATTTGATTCCCAGGGATAGTTTTATTCCCTCAGGAGAACTTGTATGAAATACATAATTACGAGAGACAAACCAGGTTACAATAAGTTGTTCTGGGCAGAATGGTTAGTCACAGTTGGACAAATAAAAGAAAGTAGGTATCTATTCATATGTCATACTTTGTGAACACAGAGGAGAAAATAGCACACTAAGTTACAAGTACCACAGAAAAGAGGGAAAATAAAGAGGTAAGGAGCATTCGCTGAAGGCAGCTCACTGAAGGCTAAAGCAAGGACCGTCTGTCTGTCTGTCCTTCCAGCAGCAAGTGCCGGTCAGGACAGCGAGGGGGGAAAAGGATCAAGTTTAGAAGCAGCTGACGGGAGGGAATCACTCACACAAACACCAAGAGACAAAGAAACTCCCTCAGAAAGACCCTGAGAGCTGCTCTGCATCTGGTCATAAACGAGCCTGCCCATCACCAGCAGCTCCTGCCAACTGATACCAGAACCGGCCCTGTTACAGAGAGATGCAATAATGTTAAATAGTCCAAAGTAATTCATGGCTTATACAGTTTTATTATTGACATTCAAGTAAACCATCGGCTCCTCTGGTGAGCAATATTTCTAATTGATTTGAAATTGTGATATACCTATTATTCAATCAACTCGGTTTTGCAAACTAAATTGATAGCTGAAACCATTCCAAAAGATATAATGAGAATGTAGCAGCTACATATTTAAAAGAGAAGAAAAAGTAAACCATCTGTTTGCTTTTGTATAGTACTATAAAACATATCCTTGCCATCTCTTTTGATTTTGCCACTGTACTCCTTTGAAGAACTACACAGAAGAAAACTGCTTAGGCTATAGCTGGCTTTCATCCTACTCCCCAAATCTTAGTTCTCTTTTACAGCAAAGCATTACAATTCTGTTCATCTTTTTATGCCTATAATCCAGAGTTTCAAGCACACTCTTGGATATATAGGCCATTTGGGACAAACATGAATTGATGAAACATTGGCCTCATCTTTGAGCATTTCAAAACAATGACACATACACTTCAGTATTCAAATTCTTCTGAAACTGAGGCGCAGTAGAGAATGAAAGCAGAATTGAGTAAACTCACATCTGAACATTCATTTGTGATTTAACTTTTTCACACCACTTTCTCAAATCTTCCCAAGCTTCCTGAATAACAAAGCATTAAACAGGCGTTTCCAGCAAGATACGAGCCTGACTCTTGAAACCATGGTACAAAAGAGGTTAATCGCAGTTTGTTTTACTCTCGAAGTGCTGACGCAGCCCCCACTGAGTTCAATAACTGTTCTCAGGTTGGCTAACGCAGGTGGCCAGCGTGAGGAAAATCCACAGTCAAACTAATATCATTCATGACAAATTGTTTCTACTGTGCTAACCCTCTGTCACAGAGGCACTTGAGGTTCGTTTAAGGGACAACAGAGTCCAAAGCAACTTGTATTAAACCAGTGAGAAACAGGGCTTTAGCACTCCAAAAGTGACTTGAATACAGGTTCAGATATCCATTGAGGAAAATTATTAAGGGGCAGCAACTAATACAACAGGCGGTGCACAGAATGCATGCACGTGGCTTCACCGAAACAATGCCGGAGCCGTCCCTGCGTCCGGGAGGAGTCCACACCTGCCTGAACACGGTGTGGGGTTATTTTAAAGGGACACACGTGCTCGTAGTGAGTACGGAAAGTGTACACTCGCGATTCTGCGAGGGTAAATTTATAATACAGTCGCAATCCTGAGAGGAGAAATACACATGCAAATGTGCACGGAATATTACACGTGCTTATGTGGAAGTACGGGAGGAAAATACACGCGCAATTCTGCGAGGATTAATTTATACACGTGCTCATATCGCGCACGGAAAGTACACGTACAACTGTGCACGGAAAGTATAAATACATGTGCAGGGGTGGAGCCTCAATGAGAATCCTGGTTTATAGCCTGATCAGATCTGACTGCGGGCGTTCCAGAAGCTTCTCTGCACCCCCACCCTGGCTGTGGGTGCCCCTGAAGCTTCCAAGCATCCCCCACACTGGCCGCGGGTGCCCAGCGGCTCCCTGGCGCCTCGGCGCTCCCTTCTCCTCTCTCTTAACGGCCCTGGCCAGGGGCTCTGGGGCCAAACAAAAGAAGCTGTTGGCCTCAAGCAGCAGAGAGAGAGGGAGATGTGTCTATGCCTTCCATATCGAAGGAGGGAGGGGGAGAGAGGGGGGTTTGCATTCTGGCACACCCTCCAATACTGAATTATTTCTGTGTCCAAGAAGGTAGGCCACGGGCAGCGCTGCAACTGTAATTAAGGTTCACTGAGTTGCTATTTCCATTATCAAGCCAAATTTCTGAGGCTTAATAAGTCAGCAGTTCCAATTGCACAAGGCCGATATTTGACATTCACATTATCAGCAGAGACACAATTTGTGCTTATCTGTTTATCAAAAGCACAATTTAAATCCACTCAGCTGTTGCGGAACCAGAGATGTAAAAAGCACGGCCTGCATCTTCCTCTTCATCTGTCCGGGGCTCACATGCTCTGGAGACCGAATTCTCCCCGGCGTAAGGAAGCACAGTTGAGTCTCAGTGAAGGCACTAGAAACACCTCCTGGCCAACAATCTTAGGGCTTATTCCCATTGATCCCAGTTTATTCCCAGGGTACTGAATGAGTTGTTTACTTAGTTTTGACACAAGCATGCCAAAATTAAGCAAGCTGGTAATTTACAACCTTCATGGCCAGATTGTATCAAGAGCTTAAACCAGGAAAGACATGTAAGACACTTGGTATTGCAAATATCAGTCTTCTGAACATAAAACACACCAGTATCCCACACCAATAAGGTTACCACACATGAAAGAGTCCAGCTATAAATGACGAAGTAGCCACTTTGATTTACCATTCTGTCCAGATCCAGCTTGGTTTTAGCTTCCCAGTCAGTTCTTAGTACAGAAAGGGAATTAATTTCATCCTGTATAAGAAATAGCATAAGTAACAGAAATGAAACATTGGGGGAAATATCTCCTAAATTTTTTTACTAAAATTATTCTTATAAAAGAGAGAGGGGAAGAAAAATAAAATAGAATAAAATTAAATATATATATATATATATAAAGAAAACCTGATGTGCTTTTTGCATCATAAAGCAACACTGAATTCAGTCTTTGCCCTTAAGAACCGGGATTTTCAAAGCTGTGTATGTAGGTCAGGTACGCAAGCCCCACAGAAATTCAATAGCTTCCCTAGGTTACTTCTGAAATGTCTACTCTGAAAGAACACAAATTCTTAGATAAGTCAACACGGGCCTTTCCACTCGGGATGAAACACCAGCTGAGAGCTGACAACTTCCATCTTTTCAGGTGTCAGCGTTTCGGCCTCTGCAAAAAGGTGAAGAACAGAATCCTCCTGCGCAAAAGAGAAAATGAATTCATTTCTCAGTCACGATAATGAAACCTCTAGCCCCAGAAATGCTGCTTTCTCTGCTAGTCCAAACACTCCCTGAGCCCATCTTGTCCTACCATGGTCTTGGTCAGCACTCACAGGATGGTCCATGTCCAGCCCCAATGTGAGTAGTCTTAGGATACCTTGATAAAACACACCAGGGCTGATTCATATGGTTTTGTGTACATTGCTTTATAGAAGGGCAGCACAGGAGCCCAACAATATAATTGTAACCGAACCTTTCTGCACTGATGAAGCTGGATATAAACCAGGAGTAAAGCTATGCCTGTGTAAATGAGTAACGTGTGTAAAAGGCAGCAGCACGGCTTGGACATGAGTGAAATGGAGGCGAGTCCCACATACACAATGAAGAACTAGGAGTGAGGCAATCGCAGCAATTACTCTGCAGCTTTTGGCAGCAAGTCACCATAAAACGTGGTCAGTGCTGTACACTAAAGACAGACGTTGCTTAGGTTCTGTTTCATGTATGATAGTGGAAAACAAACAAACAAACAAACAAAAAGAATGAAAAAATGTGCCCTATTTTTTTCTCTGGCTTCCTTACAGAGGCAGAATTTACTATTTCAGAGTAAGTTCCTTCATCTAATACTATTCTGGCCTTAAGATGAATTTAATCTGGAATCACTCCCCTGAACTGTTGCAGCCCAAAGTATCCGCAAGGGCTTGAGGAAAGACCTCTGCAATACGGAAAAGAGTGGAAAATGATTAGTGAAACATTTCACGAAGAAAACAGTCCAGCCTTGGTAATACCCACCTTAATATAATAATGACGGTAATTCTGCTGGTATAAGGAGCATATATATCCATCATCAATTTATAATGTGACCTTCAATCTTCAGTTTTTCTTCCATACTAGTGAGAATTCAGAGCGTCTTCTCTCAAGCCAATCTAATTATAACACTAAAAACAGCAAATGAAATACTTAAATTCACAAATTTGGTTCTCCCTCCTGCCTTGTGACACCTTTACTTTTCGTTATGGTTGGGAACGCTAACGATGATGAAGCACGTTGGAATTGAGAAGATGAGCACATATAACTTGCTAAACTGTCTTCAATGTGTTGTGTAATGTTCAATATTGATTTTGATTCTACTAGACTCCTATTAAGAGTTATCTGTTCTAGCCAGCTGCCACACATACCTGCTCAGTAATGTGTTCAAATTCATTAACAGTTTTGTTTTAATAATATTTCATTTTAAAGTTTAATTTTATCCACACATTAGCTTCATATTACTTATGCAAATAAAAGCTTTATGGCTATATTAGCAATAATTCATTATCATTCCCTATTGGCTTAGTGAAGGAATTTGTAACTTCGGAGTACATCCAGAGCTTTTAATTGAAGATACTAAGGGAAGCCTACATTTAGTTAGAATCATTTGCACATACAAATTAAATATGATGAGTGTGAGTCTCTCAAACGCTTTCCAGAGACAGATTGTGGAGGATGGGGCTGGTCCTGTCTGAAGGACGGTGCATTACGGTGCAACCCGGGGGCTCAGAGCAGGCGCCACGTGGTAGCGGGGAAGGAAGGACATGTTGAATCTTACAGACAGGCTGCACACCCAGGTATGTTCTGTTTGCTGGGGCAGTGGGAGTGTGCTTTGGTGCAACTTTACCCTTATCTGTTGCTTTACATTTTCACAACTAACCCCATATAAGGAACTTATAGAGACAATATATAGAATACTGCAAAAAGATGGGATTGATACTAGTTGGGTATCACGACAGAAGTCCTACAGGGCTTGGTCTTCTAAGTTCCAGTGCTTCTATCTCCATTTTGAATGTGGAGGACTGGACCCTAAATTATCTCAAAACTTTATTAAGAAAACTGTATTGAAGGTACTCCTTCATGCTCTAAATGAGCTCTTGTTGGATTAGGAACTGACTCATGTTTACTTTATTATGTCCCAAGTCACATAAGGACTGCGGGTATCTTCCCCATCTCCTACAGAAGATGTTTTAATTAGCCAATTATATTAGTAAAAAGCAATCTAATTTCTAGGCCAAACAATAGCATGGCAAAGATATTAAAATCAAATTAGCAAGACATACCAGTGTTTTCCTTTAGCATGCAAAAATGACCTCCTGCACAGATAATTAGCATTATGTCAGTGTGGTGATCTGTAGCAGTGTAAAAACACAAACAGCGGTGAGTAATGAACAGGATAACAGGTGTAACAATTTCCCTCTACTGTCTCTCTCCAGCTTTTTGCCCTTTTAATTTAGACTATTAGTAATCACGGCATGTCCTTTAAACACACGCTTTAGAAAACAAACAGCGGTGTTTGCAAACAAGCAGCAATGCCGCTTGCAGGAGGTTCAGTTCTCGGCTCAGCGCTCGTTCCCCGCACGACACCGAAGTCGCGCAGTTTGCGGGAGGACAAACCCCTTCCCACCTCTGTCCTCCCTCGGTTTGGCGAGCGCTGGGAGGCAGACGGTGCCCCGCGCTGCGCTGTGTACAAGGCAGCGCCCTGAACCCCCGGGCACTCAGGACGCTGAGGCACATTTGTAATGGGTTTTCTCCAAAAAGAAACTCCAGCAATGAAACCTTTTAACTCTGGGGGGAAAAATGAAGCTTTCCTCATAAAATACACATATTAAAAAAAGAAGGGGGAGAGAGGGAACAGATTTTACAGCCTCGACTCCATCCAGACTTTTTCTTTACTCACAAGTTTAAGCCGAAGCAGAGAATTAAAACGTTTGATGCAGGATGACGGGTGCTTTTGATTGCCAGCTAGCGAAAGCTGAAAGTAATCTTTTAAACTGTGCCTAGAATCCACCTTCTGAGATGGAAACAGACTGAAAACATGTTTGCTTGGGAATTAAAAACAGACATTTACAAAAGAACCAGCTGCTTTGAAAAATGCGTGTTTCCACCTTCCCCCAAAAGCAAACAGAAGCCTGTTCTTCGCAGCCCCGCGCCAGTGATCCCGCAGCAGAGCGAGTCCCAACAGCAACCTGCATTGCTCTGAATACGACATTTATCCTCCAAAGGCCAGGCCAGCAGAGCACCCGCCTTGGAAAAGCCAACAGATCAATTCTGCTTAACCCCTGAACTCTGAATCCTTATTACAACCTTTCACAGGTTCTGAGTGTAAAATCCACCTCTAAACAAAACAAGAACAAAGCCCGTCATATCCGTTAAGGTCTGAGCTGCACGGCGCTCTCTCCTGACCCCCGAGGGGCAGAGTCCCCGTTGCTGTATCAGCCGCAGTGTCAGGTTGAACACGGGCTGGGAGCGATCGCTCCCCTTAGGGCACATGACAGCCCAGAACCGCCCAGGATCGTACGGACACATTTCTGATCTGCTCTAATGTATAAAGTGAATAATTTCCCTACATAAAATGGTAGCTCTTAAAGGCGCAGTACGTCCACATATCTGAACCTAAATTTAATCTGTTGTAAATCAGCATGAGAGAGGGATTAGAGGACTGGAGGGATGACTTCTCCTTCCCTGGCTGTTGGTGTATCACGCATTTCTGGGTGTATTGACTGGACTGCTGAATGAAAATTGGGAGAGGATTTACAATCAAGAAGAAAGGCAAATGAAATACTAAGGTCTTCAGCACTGTTCTGATGTAACTGCTGTCAATGTTGCTAATTACTGCTCTGAAGTTAATAGAATTGTACATATTTTATTTTGTCTAAAGGAGCACAAGGTCCTTTTACAACGTTTCAATGCAGAATTCCTTCCCCTTACACCAGCCGATGTGCCGCTTACCAGCCACCCCAAAAAAACCCACTGGGATCATGCACTGGATTTGACCACACATTCTACTGGCTGAACAAAAGGGCTGATTAAAGACTCAACTCTCTACATGCTTTCCGTCAAAAACACATACAAGAGTATCCACATATATTTGGAACTACCGATATTCAAAACTGCAACCCCAGGGCTACACTTGCTCCTGTTGAACAGTTGGCACCAATATTTTCTTACCCGGCTGTATCCAAAGAGGGACTAACACCAGCCTCTTGCAAAGACCGTGGCGTTCTTTGTATCTCTTCTTAGAAATGTCATTTTTTGCTATTTGCTAGCTATGGAAAATAAAATATTCTGAAACACCAGTAATTCTTCATCACAGCGTGGAACTGGGATGGGAATATAGAGACAAACAGCGCACTGAGAACACAACATGCAGGATGCCGTCCCAAATGTTCCAGAATCTTGAGTTCTGGCACCACCACTTTGGAATGAACTTCCCTCCCCCAGCGCTTCGCTACAAGTGTTTGAGTAAAGAATGCTAAATTACATGCGAGTCACATTAAGAACAATCAGTCTCATGTAATAGGGAATCTAATAGTTCATAAATGAGATGCAAATTCATTTTTACGGGTGCACTATAATAAGCCAATTACTTCAGAGCTCTTCAATTACGCAGTTTCAAAAAGCTGGATTGCTTTAAATTTTTTTGAAGCTTTAGTTTTTCCATAGGTTACAAGGAAAAGAAAACATATCTGCCTTGCAAGCAACATAAAAATAAAAAAGACCAACCCAAAACCCAAGCCCAAAAAGCATCACATCAAGTTGCAAGCAGGAGCAATACAAATAGAAAAGAACAAACCAGCTGGCAACCCACACAAAGAGATGGAGACAAGGGCTCTGTGTTCCCATCCTGGGTGAGCACCACAACTGCTCCAGCAGCACCGGGGATCTCAAGAGCAGTGCTGGAAGGCAGGAGGGCTCTGCAGAGGGATCTGGATAGACTGGAAAAATGGGCCGATTCCAATGGGATGAAGTTCAACAAGGCCAAGTGCCGGGTCCTGCGCTTTGGCCACAACCCCCTGCAGCGCTCCAGGCTGGGCACAGAGTGGCTGGAGAGCAGCCAGGCAGAAAGGGACCTGGGGGACTAATGGACAGGAAGCTCAACATGAGCCAACAGTGTGCCCAGGTGGCCAAGAAGGCCAATGGGATCCTGTCCTGTATCCAAAAGAGTGTGGTGAGCAGGCCAAGGGCAGTGATCCTTCCCCTGTACTCTGCATTGGGGAGGCCACACCTGGAGTATTGTGTTCAGTTCTGGGCCCCTCAGTTCAGGAAAGAGATTGAAGTGCTGGAGCGGGTCCAGAGAAGAGCAACAAGACTGGGGAAGGGACTGGAACACAAGCCCTATGGGGAGAGGCTGAGGGAGCTGGGCTTGTTTAGTCTGGAGAAGAGGAGGCTTAGAGCTGAGCTCAGCACTCTCTAGAACTACCTGAAGGGCAGTTCTAGCCAGGTGGGGATTGGTCTCTTCTCCCAGGCATCAGCAATAGGACAAGGGGCCATGGGCTTCAACTCTGCCAGGGGAAATTTAGGCTGGCTATTAGAAAGCAATTCTTTGCAGAGAGAGTGGTCAGGCATTGGAATGGCTGCCCAGGGAGGTGCTGGACTCACTGGCCCTGGAGGTTTTTAAACTGAGACTGGACATGGCACTTAGTGCCATGATCTAGTCAATGGACTGGAGTTGGACCAAGGGTTGGACTGGATGATCTCTGAGGTCTTTTCCAACCCAGTCAGTTCTGTGATTCTGTGATTTACTGGGCCTGCACTCAGAAACGGCTTTGCAGCTTGATGGCAAAGTCTTCCACTGTCCAAACATTCCTGTGGGGCTTCTGTCACTCAAATCCCAAAAAGCAGTTTCTTTGGAAAAGGAATCAACGCTGAGATGTTCTTCCTGAATCCCCCCGCACTGTTGTTCTTCCAAGAAAACGGGGACAGGAGAGTGTAGGTGTTAGTTTGCTAAAAACAAACACCTAATTAAAAATATCATTATTTGCGCACTGTGGAAAAACAAAAAATCCCACTAAAAACAAATAGTGCAAGAAGCCAACCAGATGCCTCCTGAGCTGCTGTGCAGTAAAACAAAATGCAACTCACAAACTCAGCCCTAAGTTTGACTGATGTTTTGTCAAAGTCAAGCCCCATTTGGAAAAATTTTACAAAACAAAACCAAAGCCACTGCCTTCCGACGGTCACAGGATTTCACAGAAATCTTCATTTCTTCACTTTTATTGCTGATGATTATGTACAAGAAAACAAAAGCAAACCTGGTCCAGAAGCAAAGATCACATAAAGAAGCAAACGTCTCTTTCCAGTTTTCTGCCACCCTTCTTTGTGCTGTTATTATTACTCATATTGTGGCTTCAAGAACAAGGAATTTAGAAAAACTGTTAATACAGAACTCGAGCACTCTCCCTGCGAGGCTATAAAGTGCTGGACTCCTGCCCGATCTTTCTCGTTACCATTTAACCTTTTCCCACACAGGAACTGCACCTACATTAACTGAGGAAAGCACTTCCCTTTCCGTATAATATCTTTCAGCCTTCGCTTGCAAAGCGTTTGGACCAACTGAAATGTGCAGACAAAAGTAAAAGCACTCAGCGAAATGGTAATTGTGCTGTAACGTAATCTGCCCCGCTGCAGGGCCGGCTGCTGCCCAGGGACGCTCAGCGCGGGTTATTTCTCCCGAAGTGCTGAGCTCAACTTCAGGCTCTGAGCTCCCGCCTGTTGCCGTCTTGCAGCAAGAGCAACGTTGCTGTCCCGCAGCCAGAGGCGCTTGGTCCCTCTGAAACGCCTCTGCTGCACCACAGCTCATCAGAGCCTCCAGTGTAGCATCTCGCAGGGAGGCCATGACAAGACAGCAAGAAATATCTCCAGAAAAGTTAAGCCAGGATTCAGATACAAAGGCCATATCCTAGGCTAAACCAATTCTTACCATTGGAAAACTTACACAAGCTTTGATGCACACAAGCTCTTTCAGACCTGAAACAGAAGTAGCAGATGTGAAACGTGCACTATTGCTCTCCAGTTGTAGTTATTTCTGAAGCGTGCTGCTTCGTTTCCGAACCCAAGCAGGCTTACCCAGCCTTGCATATCAGCCAGTCTGGTGAAAGATGCAGCCTCTACTGGGTACTTGTCTTAGTGCAACTTAATCACCAAAACTGTTACATGGGTTCTCCAACCATCACAGAGATCCCTGCAGAGCTTCAGGATGCTGAAAAGCATGAAAACTTCTTTCCCCCCCTCCTCTCCATGCCTTTACCCGGTTTGCTACAAGGCCTGGCTGAGCAAGACTTGGTCTGATGTCTCTGCCAAATCTTCCTGGGTAGAACATCCCAACAGATCAAGATTCTGAGTAAAAGCAAAAGAAGCAATAAATTATTCCATAGCCTTCGACACTGTTTAAATTGTCTAGACACGATACAAAAGTGACATCCAGATTTATAATTAATTGTTTAGCTTTGAAAATGCCTTTTAACCAAGGCTTAGAACCACGTACATCAGTCTGAACACATTCCTATCTAAATCCACCTGTACTGTTTGCAATTGGAAGATGAGCCTCATTTTACCAAAGACCATATTAAGAAAACAAACAAACAATCCCAACCAACCAAACAAAAAGCCCCCCAAAAAACAAGAAATATAAAAAAGTTGGGAAGCATCTGACAGCTGGGTCAGGACTTTGGTGACTAGAGACTGTGAAATGCTCAGCCGGAGCTGTTGAGAGGACATCACTTAGCAGAGCTGTCTTGTGTCAGTGTCTGAATCTGCAGCCAGTTGACCTTCTGGAACAGAATACTTTTAATAGCATTCTGGCCTTATGATGCTGGAAAGTATATTGCGAATACATACATCAGTCCCGAGTAAGAAGCTTAATAATAAATTAGTTAATTTTTTTCTCTTAGCCAAAAGGCAGTGCACGCCTTAGCTTTATTTACAAAAGGTTAAACATTCCTTTAATTGGATTGCTGGCATTTAAGCGTGCAGCAGAATATCCTTCAGCAGTGTCCCTTTTATTTGTGACTGGAGAAATGCCTAGAGAAATGCCAAGGGAAGATTTCTTTTTAATAAAAAAGAGAAGCTTAAGATCCCTTCGGAGGCTTATGTTATATCTCAAAACTACCATGAACTAATGAATTTAATCTAAAAGGTCCCCAACCACCGGACTGAAGAGCAACTGCAACACTGGCGTAGCTTGACCAAGCTGACTTTGTGTGTTCTAGCAGTTGTATCTTTGTGCTTACATTCTGCTATGAATACAAACACACACATCTAACATTTTTAGCCATTTAAAAGATATTTCTAAATGAGAAATATGGTTGCCCTTCAGCATCCTAAAGACACTTCAAAGAACCATTTGTGTCAGAGACTTGCACAAAAGGAAAATCCACAGCCCCTCCTCCCATGATTCGGTGTTTTGGAAAGAATTACACACCAAAAATTGTACTGCCTGGAGGAAAACCAGCCCCATGCTGGCTCATACCGGGGTACCAGTTCTGTGTGGTGCTGGAGGCCGAGCGCACCCAGCACTGCCCAGCTGAGTTACCAGCTCACAGTATGGAAATCCCCTGGGAGAGTGGCTAATGCACCCTCTGCCTCCCTAGGAAGCGGGGTGGGGATTTACGAGGAAAGAAAATAGGATCTATAAATTACACAAAGGAACTTTAAATAGAGCTGTAGGTTTCATTACTGGAGCATGTTGCTGGATGGACAAAATTAAAAACAGCTTCTAGAAAGTGGATTGTGTTTAACTTTCCATTTGGGGGAAAAGAAAAACAATTTCAAGCACAGCCTCAATTAACTGGGCAAATTAAAGTATGATGCCAGGTTTGCATCGACACAATAAGTGACCAACATATAAATGATCATCCATCAAGTACCTCTACTTCAACATTTCATCTTCCTTTCTAAATGTGGTAATTAGAACATTGCCTTCACACTACGACGGATGTGAGAGCCAGAATCTACCTATTTGACTAACACCTTGCAGAGTACGCACGAGTCTAATGCCCGTGCAATGGTTGAGCTCCAGGAGCTCCAGATGAAGAGCCATGAGAAGGGGCAGCGCTGGAGAACACGAGCAAGGAAAATCCTGCCCTAAGACCTCCCTCATACCTACAGTCTGAGCTATCAAAACAAAGAACAGCAGCAGTTCGGGCTCTTTTCTCACCTCGTACCCGTGTTCCCAACAAGCACCAAATAATCCAGGGGAAACTTTGCAATCTTCAAGATTTCCAATGTCTCTTCACTGGTAGAGTCACAGCTCCCGGTGCTCACCTGTGACATCTAATGAACAAGTGCGTATTCTGCCTTTGTGGTGGAAGAGGAAAGATGGAGAAATAACTATGAATAATCCAACAATCCAGAAACCAGAAGGCATATCAAAGGAGTCCACAATTGCATTAGAGCAATTGTTCTTTATTTTCAAGTCACTAATACACTTTTCAGAAATTTGCAGTTAGTAACTCTGAACCTTCTAATTGTATCTTCATACCTGAAGAGAGGAAGTCTCACCAGTCCCAAAAATATCAAGATGCACCAGAGACCTTCAAACAGAGCTGCTGGCACTCAGACCTTCTTGGAATGGAAGAATCCAAATTCAAACAGAACATTTCACATTCACGTCCCTATTCCATCACACTGCTGCTTGCAAAGATCATCCAGAGAAAGGGGAAAAAAATCCATTTGAAAAAATCTGGAATGGTGTTCCACTCCAAAATGTCAGTTGTTTTTAATCATGGATACAGTATTTAAAACTACTCAAGACAAAGGTAAAATGTCTCACTTAAGGTTAGGAAAAGCATTCATTCAGCCTCCAAACCATTTCTCTCCCTTCATTATTGTGTTTCCTCAATCACTCTAAATCAACTCTTCTGGTTTGATCTGGGATGAAAATGAATCTGTAACAAGACACTTATTTGTCCAGCTGTAATTCCATGTTCGGCTCAAGGCAGCGGCAGCTTCCTTCCTGGGGGACAAAGTCAGGGAGGGGAAAAAACAGAAGAAAGAGAAATAAAACTCAAACTGGCAATATCAGCTCCAGTTTCTTCTATTCTGCAGCCACGTATTTGTCCTTTGAGTCACGATTATGTGACTCTAGTCACCACACTCTGTACTGAATTTTTACATTTAATGAGGTTGCAGAGTGCTGCTTTTCACTATTATCCTTAATCAAGTTTTATTGATTACTGGGCCACAGCATCAATGGAGAGAACATTACAAACAAATGGAAAAGCTGCCCAGAAGCTACTGGTAAGCTTTTTGTGTTGGAGAAAAAAAGCACCCAGTGTAAAAAAAAATGTCATTGCCTCTCCCATTCAATCCTGTGCACTCCCCAATGATCCCGCACTATTGGAACCCTGTAATCCTGACACTCCCTCGCTGAAAATCCACCTGATGTGGAGAGACCGAACGTGCGTGTCTGCAGAGACCAGAGGCAGGAGGAAGCTCGTGTGCAATTTTACGTGGGCAATTAAAACCCACATTATCTCACGCAGCCTCTCTGCGCCCCGACAGCAGGGAACCTGCCGAGGGCTGAAGGAAAGCTGGGGAAACACGAGGGTTATTTATCTTGCAGTTCATCTATAACCAACATGTAGGAGTCAATGGCATAGAAATCACCTGGCCATAGGTAACATGCTTGCAGAAAACTATCAGGGATTAAATTAAAATGTATTTAGCATCCTACATTAAAATCCATGGGTTAAATCAGTTAAATTATAAGTCCTTTGTGAATGGCAGCATATCTACTGTCAAGGTAGTACTAGAAAAGAAAATAAGAGAATTGGGGAATTTAAGGTACACAATGTAGTTGTGCCTGAGGGACTGAGCTAATTAAAAAATCTCTGCTAGTTCTTTAATGTTCATTATTACTGAGAATGGCTGTTTTTAGGCAGGCAGGGTGACAGCACTGGCCCATACTGGCATCTGCATTTCCATGACCAGTGTTGTGAAAGGAAACGAGTTTGTTTGCAAGCCAGGATCTCACTAAACACAGCAACCTGTTCAGATAGAGGCTCCGTCTCATCACACCTCCTTCAAACTCTTCCCATGCTTCTGTAGATAGAAATCGCTATTTCCCAAAACAGTCTGAAGTAACCAAAGAGTTACTGCTGCTCTGCCTCTACCACTTTCAACTCTTTTCTTTATTGTTAAGGGTTACTTGTGCCATGGGATATTCTGTGCCTTATAAAAACATCCTTCAAAGAAAGCATGGTTGAACTCTTAATTTCTTAATCATAGAATTCCCCAATGTATTGCATAAGATTAATGACTGTTTTCTATGAAGAACAAACACATAACAAAGGGTTGTCTGCACAGAGTAGAGAAAAAACTTCCTTAATTTCACTTAATTGATGTCTCTCTTTTGCCATGAAGGAAACAGATCCCTCCCTGTGGACCTAAATACAGCGACACAATTAATAGTCAAGAAAAGGAAAACATAACTCTGAATTTCTCCTTCATGCAATTACAGTGATCTAAAAAGGATAATCACATCCATGCAGGTCAGAATGACCAATCATTGCAGGAGACAAAGTTTAAACAAATAAACCAAAACCTCCACAACATTAAGTGTAAATGTACCAAAAGTCAGTGTCATTATCCTGATTATTTCATCCACCTCTATCCCCTTTCTTAAACTTCTGGTTGTTCTGAAGACAAGAAAAAGCTTTTATTATGTGCTGCTCACAGATTGCAGACGCTACGTGTTCCTTCCTACACCACTGTGGGGTGGTGACGCTCCCCACGGCGAATGGGGTGGGGAGGAACTGCCTGACCCTGTCCCATGCTCCACGCAGCAGCTCACGTGGACCTGCCCAGCCCGGTTTAACCTACAGCCACACGCCACCACCAACCCGAGCAAACAGCTAGCATGGAGCCCTGTGTGTATCCTCCGTGTATCCTGTGCGTAGCCCCCAGCCCAGACCCATCAGCGTCAGCCCACGGCCACACACGGCTTCCTCTGCTGTGTAGATGGGCTCAGAAATCTGAGGCAGCAGCAGATCGCGTGCAGTTTGGACACCAGTGCAGCCTGCAAAGGTCTTGTCCTAGACGAGAACGTCTAGTAATGACCGACCAGCACTGCAAAGAGCGTCTTCCTCACGCTTCCTGCATCACCTGCTGCTCCAGGTCCCAATCCCCTCCGGGAGCTCCCTGCTGTTTCCACAGGGGAAGTGATACCTCTGAGTTTTATTAAAGAGGGGACCTGTTTTAGCTGGCCACATTAGAGAGATAGCAAGACAGTTAATCAGGAACGGGCTGTGACTGTTTCCCAGCTGGTACATGCTCAGCACTAGATTATTTTGTTACATTTCTCTGCCCTTTGTTACTCTTTGTTCAGAGATGGTGGGATGGAATTTACCATATCTTTAAACTGTCATTTAGTGACACAGCTGCAATGCTCATGTGCTTATCTTCTGGTTTGTAGCTTTTTTTTCCTGCTTTGTTTTCCCTACAACGTACATGTATTAGTAGCTTTCTCTTGATTTTGCTTTTTTAATGTGTGCATTAATTCCTAAATTACAATGTGTCATATCCTTTCAACTGCTCATAAATGTCTTTGTAACTATGGTATTTTACAGCAATTTATCTGTGGAGATTACAAACAAAATTATCAGCTAAAACCAGAATGATTAGTAAACCAAGATAAATGCTGTAAATTAATCATCATTTCATACATTGTACCAAGGCTTTAAATTTTCATGTTAATAGAGCAGATGCAAATTGTCGAGGTGAAAAGAATTGTAGTAACTACACAAAATATCAGTCTTTAAACATAAACAGAACACACTGGAAATCTTTTGCTAACCTTTCAGCCACACGTACCTTTGCACAATAATGAATCATTTTTCAGCAGACACTTGCCAAATCCCCACCCAACAGTTTTTCTGTCAGATCCTATTCTTTGACATTTTGGTTGATGTTCAGGCTGCACTAACAACACACGGACACACGCGCTGCTGCCGCTTCCTCTGGTTACATTTGAAAGAATGAAACTCACATGCCCGCGAGCCTTGTTGGGACAGAACACAGCGGCCCTTCCAAGTTCATGCAGCATTTGACGCAAGGGACTGTTCCTCATTTAGGAAAAGGGCCTTAGATGCAAAGAGAACATTTTCTTCTGCAAAATAATGGAGGGAAATATTGTAATATTAAAAGTAAAAGCGTACCCTGACACCCTCTAAGGCGAAACACACACACACATATTCCTCCCATGGCCAAATACAGAAACACACAGGCTCTCACCCCACAGTTTAAATTATACGGCACTGGCTCAGCTAGACAGAAAATGTGCAGGGTTACTCCCAGACAAAGATTAATCTTTCTTTGATATATTCAATACTTCACATGCTCCACATTATCTGGTGAGTATATATGCCTTGCCTTCAAGAATGTGATGTACTGTGCCATACATCATCGTCTAATTTATTGAGTGCGCCTCTGCAGCTTGCGCTGCGCATCCCGCCCGGGGTCAGGACCACGTGCCAATCTCCAGCACTGCTGCTTCCAGAGCAGGGGCACCATCAGCTTCGGGCTGAACCAGAAACAAGCCGTGACACTCACTCCAAGCCAGATGCTGGGAAAAGTGTTCAGTAGCAGGAGCCACTGGAACAAGCCAAGCGCCTCAATTCCACGTGCTCAGACACTGGCAACCCAAACACAGACTCTCCTGCATTTGTTTTACAGAATGAAAAACCAGCTGTGGCAGTTGAGTTTTCCATTTGCCACACTCACTTGCTTACATTACAGCCGTCTTTTAAGGATGAGACAGAAAGATGACACCAACTCACCCAAATTAGCTTAATCTGCAGGGAATTTTCCACGGAAATGGAGCAGAACGTGTGTGTTGTTCCTACAACGGGTCCTCTCGAGACACCTGCTGTGCCCAGCACCACCCGGTATGGGAGCTGCAGGCCAAGAGGTGCCAACAGCATCTGTGCTTAGAAATGGGAGGAGAGAAAATGAACAGGTATAAATACAGATTTCTTCTACATGCAGTTCAGTTTGTTATATGGAATGCCTGGAGTAACGCCTGCAGTTCTTTCCTATAACCACAAAACGTTTTGCCTTGTGTCATATAATGGACGCAACAAATAACGGTGTGATTAAGAAGACTAACTCCACATACGCCTCCTTCTTCAGTGTATGTATGAGCATTGCCGTCTGCAGCTGCACTTAAATGGAAGCATGTTGCATAAATATTGATACGTGCTGTGATTAATATTGCTATTTATATTAGCAATGAATTGGGTTCACATAAAAATAATTAGCACAGCATGCCTGGGTATTATTTGCTCCTAATTATATCACAGTTCATTTTGCCAACAGCAATGTGTCACCAAGTCAATAACAACCAATGATTAATACATAGAATGTATTACCTTAAAATAATATCCCGTGTAACTCTCTGTGTTATGAGAGAATACTATCAGGACGTCCCCAGATAATTGTTCCAGGTGAGTTCCTGACTAGAGTTACTAATACCACCGTAAATTACAAAGGCAAGGATAAAAGAAGGTGTGACTCAGTGGTTTTGTTTGTTCATTTTCTTGCTTTTATTCTTTTTTCCATTATTGCCTTTCATACGTTGAGAGTCAAGGGTGACTGAGGGCACAAAACCATCAGCTCTACCCCTCTGTAACCTGTCACCGCTGGCAGTCGGTGTCACTCAAACGTCCCCCACTAAGGAGCAACAAGAGCCCCTCGTCTCACCCCCCGAGTTCTAGACACACACTTAGAAAACACCTCACAGAACAGACGGACTCGAGCAATTACATCCCAGTCACACCACCCAGGCAGCCGCAGCAATATAACAAACATGTAATAAACCCAGCCAACAAAATCCTCCCCAGCGTCCGCCTCCCGCATCTGCCCGGCCTCACTCATCTCCCAGCTCCCTTGGGCGACTCATTTAACCAAGCGCTTTGCCATCTGGAAAGCTGGGCCGCCGCGGTGCTCACGGGCTACCAGAGACCGTGCTTACTGGAGTTTGTGAAGAAAACTGAGATTTTGGGGACTAAATGAGTTGTCGTGGGCTCTATTCTGCAAGATGCTGGCTCTGGCCTGGATCCAGCAAAGCACTTAAGCATGCAATTATCCCTTAAAAATGTACAGCAACTTTTCCACTAACTGTATCACAGAAAATATATTCAAATCAGCTTAAAAAATAGCTCAGACGAGATAGGGCAATTGAATACAAGTACTGATTCCAAGGGACAAGAAAAATGGTTTTATGTTGTTCTCAGGTCTTCTCACTTTTGGCTCCCGATAGCACCTGCAACATTTAAGCAGACGAAAGTGGCCACGTGTCAAAGTTGGAGCTTCGAAGGATAAAGATTCACAGATCATTTTAAGACAGCAAATACAAACTTCTCTCAGCTCATCACTTACTATTCAAGACAAACTTGGATGTAAGTTAATACTTCTTGCCAATATCAGTCAAACACACAGCCAGCTAACGAATGCTAAATATCCCGCTGTATATTGCACACCCATAAATCATCCCGGCCAGGACGAACATCCCGCGCAGCTCTGCGGTGCGCTACTGCCCTCCTGTGTAACCAACATTCCTAACAGGAATCCCACAGCTGAGAAATGCTCTTGCTTTGCATTCTCACAGAGCCAGTGGATGTCACATGAAATAACCTGGTTCCCTGCACTTCAAAACTCACATGAAAAAAAATCAGGTGAATATTCCAGCACAGGGATGTCTGACTTTTTCTTAACCTTTAATGAGAGGACAGTGCTGGCCCTTCTCCTTTAAACCATAACAACTTCATACATCTTGGACAGACATTTGTAACAATGTTGTTGCGGCACAGAAAACAATCTTGAGACACTTGGGGTGAGATTCTTATCTAGGTACAAAGATAATCAAAACTTGAATGTTTCCAGTACATTAACTGAAGTGCTTTTGAAAAATTAATCTGAGACTGCTCTCTCAACACTTTACGAAGGGCAGGACTCGCTGAGCTTTTAAACATGATGGTGAGCATCGCGTAGCCCAGCAGAGCTCTAGAAGAGCCCCAGTGATGGGTACAAATACCCAATGGGAGGGAAAACATCCAGTTCACTATGGACACAGCAGAAACTCTGAGCTCTGATCAAGCCCCGTGCAGCAAAGGTTTGTTTCCAAGCAGAAAACAAAACCAGTTTCCTGTCCTGCCAGACTTAGCAGCTGCTGCTCACCCAGTGCTCTCCATCTGCAGATGCAGCAAAAAGTCAAAATCCAGACAAAGTCAAGAATTCAAACAAACTTCAAGGAAAAAAATGACCAGGTCAATGGTATCATCTCATATCCTCCATTCAGACCAGGGGGGAAGGTCTCCAGCAGTTGCTATAACCCAGCGCTTCAGTGTCAGCACTCAGAGCGAGTCCCCCGAGCTGGGCCTCTGCAAATACCGCAATATGTATTGCATCTGGACTTAATACTGTACAAATTTATGTTGCAGCTATTTTGCAGGAGAGAATAGAGTGCAAACCCTTGACAGGTTACACCAGAGATGGTTGGTTGGCTCACTGGTCCCCAGCACCTTCCCGAGTCATTTAACTCAGCACAGACTAAAGGAAGCAGAGCTTGGTCCCAGCCTTGTGTGTCCTACTGCTTATGCCAAAGGCATAAAAGATGTGGAAAACAGGTACACTTTAAAGCTCCAGCACAGAATCTCATCTTCTGGCCAGCGCTAACCTTAGCTGGGTAGTAACTCAGATGGCAATGAGCTTCTCGATATTCCCATTTCACTCCTAGGCTCTTATCCTTCAAGATTAATTAACCCACTGATTGCAAGATTAATTTCCCAATGAAAAGTACAGACCTAGAGAGTGTCAAAGTGATACTGAAGACTGTCACATCTGCCAGATAGAAGGAGCTGCACGACGAAGCCTGATGAATCACAGCAGCACATTACAGGGTACTCGGCTCACCGGCTCCATCCTTCAGACACACGTACAGCAGGACAGACAGATGATACACAGTTACCCACAGAACTCTATTAATACATTCAGGTTTATGAAAATATGCAGGCTAAGCTTTCTCAGGTTTGGTGTTTTTTTTTTTTTTTTTTTTTTTAAAATAAGATATTTTCCCCTAACAAAACTGATTTTTAAGTATGGAGCAGTCATTTGCCAGGTTTTCAAAGCCATCTGTTTTCAAAGCCTACCTTCCTTGTTGTTTACCACAGGCTGTCTGTCTGTTTTAACAACCTCCACTGGGATTTCACGTACCTCATTATGCAAAATCACTACTTATGCATTCACTCCAGCACTTGTCTAACTAATCTGCACTCATAACACCTTCCGTAGAAGATGCAGTATCCCTCTTCAGAGGCTGCAGATCAAAAACAATAGTAGCTGGTGTCATAGCAAGACAAAACACAGCCTCCTGTGTATTCCTGTTGTGATACAGGCCTAATCCAAGACGGCTTGGAGCTGCTCAAGTATAATAAAAAACCACCGTATCACAAGAGATTCTGTAACATATGCAAGATAAAAAGCATGTATTTTTAATGTTGAAACTTATGCTTTTCTTCGTCAAGAGGATTCTAAGTATTTTGGTCTCCCAGTCCTCATCCCTGGCAATCCGAGGAGCGCCCTCAGCCTCCTTGGAAGCTCCTCACAACCTTCTCTTCAGTTCATCCCACGCACCACGTGCTTTTCTCACCAGTTTTCTATCCGTGCCAGGCAGCCCTGACATCTGGCAGAGCTTGAGCTGCTGTTTGCAGCCTCTGCGCCTCCCACCGGATCCACGTCCATCATCAGCGGCTCATTGACAACACCAGCCCTTCGGAACCGCGCTGGGCTGTGTGTCCAGGCCTGTCTGGGGACCCTCTGACCGCACATCGCTGGTACCATCCATCACGTTAAGGGCTTGCTGGGGGGTGCTTTAATTCACGCATTATTAAGAGAATAGACTATAATGTCTGGTACCGTTATGGCTGTCTCTGTCACAGAACATCCTCAGGTAGGTTAAAACCAAAGGGAAAAAAGAAGAGAGGAAAATAAACCCTCTTCATTGGGAAATTAGAGTCACTGTGTACAGCATTCTCCAAAAACTTTAAGAAATCAGATTTTATTAACATTATTTTCTTAAAAATAATTCCATAGCTCATCTTCCTCAGAAAACACAGCTACTATCTCTAGTTGTCTGTATATTGCAAAATTTGAGAGCTAAGAGTAAATGTAAAGCTTGCCATTCTTACATCTTCAAAGCATCACATGTTTTACCATGACGTTGTTATGGCAAGATTTAACTCTAAAACTCAAAAAGACAACGTGACGTGAAGTGCTGTTTATTTTATATGGAGAAGCAAGGGCAATTCTTGTTGAGCAAAGCCCACGAGACTGAAGGCAGCAACAGAAAAAAGTAACATTTCATGGTTATGATTTTCCAGAAAAAATAAAATACATTGGTCCTATAAAAGAATTTTCATCTATGAAACTGAAAGCATTTTCTGAGTGAGGTAAGCATCACATCACTATCCCAATTTCACACATGAGAAAACAAGAGATTGGAAATAAAATGAGGGGGTGGAACTTTCCCAAATCTGGATGTGCGGTTCTGGCTGCCCTTGTACCACATGAAAACACCACAGCCCCGCACCCTGCTGCCCTCAGCTCCGTCTGCTACAGGGATGCTCCTGCATCGGGGTGTCCAACGCTCCTGGGGTCGCTCTTTCTGCACGACACAGCAGCAGCAACACCTCCCAGGAGCAGGGAGCCCAGGGGGGAGCCTCACTGCATGAGGTGACAAAGGTGACACACAGAGAAGCTGCCCAATTGGACAGTCACGGGCAGCAAAATGGGGAGAAAACAAGAGCTTGCTGGAGGTGATTTTACCTAAAACCGCATCCAGCAGCGCCCTGACAGCATGGCCACAAATCTGTCAGCACCTCGCAGCAGCCTCGGTCCCTGAAATCACAACGGCCTTTTGTGGAGCAATTGCTCCTGGCACGAGGCTCCAGCTGAGAACTGCCTGAGACGTCCATGCTCGTATCGCACAGCACGACAGAAACCTATGTGTATTTCTGTGTGTCTTTGGTTTTTTAGACACAAACCAAAAATCATCCTATTCACTCACTTTTGCAAAACATTTTACGGTTAAATATGCTTTTATTTATAACACCCTTTATATCAGGAAAGACTGAATTTATATACCTGCGTTAGAATTTTAGATTCTATGCAAGAAAAAAAAAAATCACCTAAACCTATTATTTGGAAACACTAATTAAGTTTGTATACACCTGCATTATACATCTCCAGTACAGCATAAATTACTGTTTCTTTTCCCTGCATGTGTTTTACTTGGCTGGTCTGCTGTTCTCCCCATGCGTGTTCACCAAGTACTTGCATTTCCCCAGGTGAACACCTCTTACTGCTGGTTGATACCACTCTGCCAGCACAGATGTTCACGGTAACAGCGCTAAATGCCTGATCTGCCTCGTACACACATGAAACGTGTCAGGGCCATCACCAGGATTAAACACTGTCACGCACGAACATCAGGAGACGGCAGGTAGGGATCAGGATTATGTTGAGGTAGGCACTGGATAAATCTGGAATAAAAAGCAGGCCTTGCACTAAGTTGTCCAAATGATTTATATGAATGCCAGCTACAAATAGGATCAGATTAACTTTCAGCTTCGGTAAATACCAGTTTCACTGGAACCAAATCCTCTGCTAGGAATAGCAGTTCAGCTGTCCCTGGCACAGCACAACTGCAGCACTTAACAACAGGGCTTGGGCGGCCCCAGGGCAAAGCCCCTTCAGTTGACATCACAGGTCAGGTCACCAGCACAAACATGTTAAATGCCTGTATTTAAACTAATACACTCTTGTCAGGGACAGTTCCATTCTTCACGGCACAGCTGGTGTTCAAAACAGCACAGAGCAGCAGAAACCGTCTTAGTCCTGTTCTTCAATATTCCTCTTTAGCTCATGATGTAATTTAGAAAACTGCTAGAACGAGAATCAGAACTGCATTAAACACATAGGCAGCGGAAGTCAAGCTGCTGGAGACAAACACTATATAAACCAAATATCCTGTAAGAAAATGAAATCCGTGGTGTTGGGATCCCCAGCCCAGTGCTGCCAGAGGCCAGATCCTGCTCCTCCCGTTCCACTCACACTTGTGCTTAAGGCGGGGGCAGGAATAACAAGGAAAGGTGCCACTCCACATACCAGCAGTGCCAGAACTGACCCATTCTGATCAGAAAGTGGCCAAAGGAGGGAGGAGCAGCCCTCAAATGTACTGTTGGCACTACTGCAATAGAACCTTTTTTTTCTTAAGAGTTTACTGTGAGATTGTCGTCAATGTCTATCGAACAAGCACTCACTCCTCATTTCCTCTTTGACCTCTCAAGCACTCCTCATTCCAATATTTAAGCACCACACTAAAACAAAATATCAAATGGTCCAAACTATCGCACAGAAGATAGATACAAATATCTGTCCTTTTGCTTCTAATGAAGCTTGAAATTAACACCATCCTTCTCTTTCCTCAGCATTTCTCAGAGACTTTAAATTCTTTAGGACAAGGGCCACTTCTTCCTCCAAGGTCTGAACGGTGTGAGGCAAAGAGATGGGTCTTGGCTACTGCGGAGATGAGCGGAGGAGACACACAGACTGCTCACAAAATAGTGCCACAGAGTACGCAAGAGATACTTAATATAGGCTCATACATGGCAAGATAGTTCTCTGTAATTCTTAACCATTTCCAAGCAGGGTAATCTTCACTATAGTTCTTTAAATATCTTCATTAAATACACAAGTGGTAAATATTAAGCTATAAAATGCAGTTACTGAGCAAGCTCCAAGAGTCAAGATTACAGATGAGCCTTAGAATTAATTCTGACAGCAACTGTTGGAGGGAAACCAGAAAAAACATTTTGCTTATGTGTGGTTTTCTCTTTGAGGCTCTTTTGGCTCCCGCGACCACAAGGCCTAAGAACGACCCAAACCAACTCTGTACATCCTCACACTCAGCTAGAAGAGCTTCCACTACCTTTCTGCAAACGGAAAGCCTAATAAAACTACACTCTGCTATGCGGATCCAACCTACAGCGACACTACGATACCACTGCTCGAGGTGTCTGCAAAGCACAGGAGATGGGGGAGTTCTCCAGACCTTTAGTGCAAGTAGGGAGCTCAAATCCCACTGAACATCAGGATTTGTGCTCTCAAGCCAGAGAACTTGTTTTAGCTACAGCGCAAGAAGGTGGCCAGAGCCTCCTCTGCTCCTGTTTCTCGCAGCCAACCTCAGCAATAGGATGTGAGCAAGAGAAGACCCACAGCTTACCGTGTTCCACTCCCTGCCTGGTTGGAGCCACACTTTGCAAAAACTCCAGGACATACATCCAAAAGCTTAGGATCCAGTCTACATCTGTTAAGTCAATATGTTTAAATAAACTACTTAAAAAAATCAGTATTCAGCAATCTTTCATCCCCGGAAAAGTCTAAAAGCAGAGACAGTGCTCCCTCTTTTCTCTTTGCACAGCGTGATACACAAAATACCCTGCGGTGTAGGTTATTCACAGAGACAAGGTAGCAGCACCAGTAGAAGCGTTTGTGATGCACCAGATAAACCTCGTGGCAAAGGGTGCAGCTCTTTGATGTGCTCGTTTTTAATACCAAGAAACACCAGAGTTTGCTAACAGCCCTTCAGAGTCTTTTTGGTGTCAGAAACCTGGCAACAAGAGGGAACCTGTGACGTGTTTATCTTGAAATCTTGACATCATAGGAATTTATTAATCAGACAGATGAGGGTTTGGATTAATGCTTTTGCCCCAGTTTAGTTCTAGAAATAATTCGTCTGAAACCGCCAGCATTACTATGATTGCTTTATTGTGTAGTTTAAATTTGGATTTTGCAGCAAAGCTGCAGAGAATTTAATTGACTCCTTTTATAGCTTAACTTTCAGCTAAAACATCAATATTAGAAGAGGAAATGTCATTTCTAATTTAGCTTAATTTTTAAAGAACATGTTTCTGTAACCTTTGCTATGTACTATCTTTTCATTTTAATTGAAAAACATCTCTTTTAAGTGCTAAAGTAGGCTAATATGAAAGCTGATATTCAGTTAACCCATATTTTCAAAGTAAACAAGCCCTTTTTCGCACAAATGGAGGCCATCAGTCAGCTTTGGTCTAATTCCTCTGAACTCAAAAATATTACCCCAGAAGGGAAGTAATTAGACAGCATTTGATGCAGATTTGCAGCGCGGTCTTTGCGCAGGCAAAGCCAGTTGCTGTCACCAGGACCGCGGCACCGGCGCATGGACATCTCCCCATTTCGGAGACGGCGTGGGCAGATTGATGATTTTCAAAACGCCCACGTCCTACCCTGGGATTGCAAGCTATACGTTAGCTGACTTCCATTAAAATATTTAAGCTTGGGTTTTAAATCACGCTGGCAGCTCAAGCTCCAATTCCTGCTTCTAGGGCTCTGGTCCCATGTGAATACGTAACGCACCATGGCAAACAACAGGGAAGCAAAATCAGAACATATGTGGTTTTAAAAGGCATATTGCAACCATTTTAAACCCAGCTCTCTCTTCTTGAAACACTAAAGAAGGGAGAAAACCTCTGACTCTACAGCTTCACTGGACTCCATCCAGAGCCCTAAGCCCAGGAATTCAACCCATGAATACTGCCCTTTTTTAAAGCCTAAGCTTCTTGTTAAGCTTGATTTCTCCGAGCTCTATCCTTTGAGTTAAGATAACAACCTTAAAACAGATATTTAATGAACATAGCATGAAGTTCACATTAAGTTTTGATGAAAAATACCAGCCTAACCTTTCCTATGCTTTTGCAATTACTGCCTCTCTCAGCTTCACTTTTCTCTCCTTTATTAACAACCGCCTTTAAATAAGGTAACCATAGCAATGCTTTTCAACCTTGATGCCTTTTGTTTAGTTTGCCTGAAGATGAAGTCACAACATAATTTTCATCAACAACTCTTATGACAAACCTAATTTCAAGTCTAAGACTTTATTTCAAGCAAAGTATGAGAAAGGGGGGGTTTCCACAGAAAATAATAATTTACCTTTAGCTTTAAAGAAACAGAATGGATAGTGTCTGTTAGTACAATGCTCTTACCTCAATATTGGAGCTGATTGGAATACTCCTCAGCTTTTTCCAGTCTGCTGACGTACACAGTCAGTGAATCAGAGAGTGGGAGCTGGAATTCTGTTCAGCTCCTTAGTGTCTGTGACAGGACAGAGCTCACAGGGCCACAAGTCAGCAAAAACAAGCTTTAAAGGTCAGTACATCCTGGCACAAAGACTAGAGGGGTCAAAGGATTTTACTGTGCATTTAATTGGCTTTGAGAAAAATGCAAAGACCTCTAGCAGTAACTACATTACATGAGAAAAATCAATTCTGGTGAATTTCTTCAGGAAGGGAGTAAGGTGGATCACATATTAACTCTCCATCCACATGGCTCCCTGTGCCACACAGAATCCAAGAGGTTTGAGGGAGCCTTGGTCCTGGCTACACATCCATACTCTTTACAAGTCCAATATGTGACATTCAGTGTCTGTAACAGCAATCTTACTTTAAAAATTGCATTCCCAACATAAATTTTGACCAAAATTATGCTTAACATTCTGCCCTATGGAATGTATTGCACAGCTCAGATGTACCCGATATTTCCACCAAGAATATTTTGGATTAAAATATAAGAAAGGAAATGCCATCTAGGGAAAAAACAGCTTGTAACAAAACAAATCTTTGTTTCATTTGAAAACACCTCGCTGGTTAGCGCCAAACTAAAGGTTACCACAGGAATATATAAGCATTCGTCAGTGTTTTGATTCCCGAGGCTGTATCAGTCCCACCACACGGTCCTTGTGGGTCCTATACAAACTGAACCATCACTTCAGGTCTGGGGCGATTCACTGGACTCCAGCTTAATTCTACTGCCCATAGCGCAGAAATGTCTTTGACAGGGACAGGAATGTTACTTTGAACTCTTCTTCTCCCACAGACAGTGTGTTGTTAGGTCACACAAATGCCTACACTCAGCTCTAACTGAAGCCATTGTCTTTGTGAATGGCTCATGTACATAAAAACCATAAAGGTGATCAAATGCGCACAGACCAGGACCTGAGATTCATCTGTAATATTGGTTGTGCCCAAGAAAAATTAAAGAGGCATTATTTCCAGCATTGATGTTGGAAAGATGAAGCCACTACATGTTTTAGAACTCTTTTCACCCCAAATTATCAATACTTTCACATTATCATTCAGAGCTGTCTCTAAAAGAAGACTTTACTGACCTCTACCAGATCCCTACACAGCTGTTCTCTTATCCTTCAGCCACAGGATTGTTCTACACGTTCAGAGGCCTCCTCTCTAATCAGATTACTCATCACAGTAATCTGAAATCCACCGAAAGTACCAACCTTTGTACAGGCTTTGGATGGGAGCTCCACACTGGCAGCAAAACCTGAGGGATGTATCTGACAATCTGGACAAAATTTCCTTGCAGCTTTTCAAAGGGAAGGGAGCTCCAACGGCTCTTTCCACAGGGGATTGTTTCTCACTATTCCTAGTAAGATGCTTTCTACTGTGTAGGCTGAACAAAAGACTTTGCTAAGACAACTTGCTCTTGCCAGTCGAGACCTCAGGGTTTCATCACAGTACAGGGCTGTCCACAATACATATGGGCTGCTGCTGCATTTTGTAACTGCATGCAAAACACAGAACCTGGAAACTGCACATCTTTGTTTTGCCTTTGCCCTGCAATGTCCCTACTTTTCTCTTGTATGTCACATTTTAACCTCCAAGCAAAAGGGCTAACTACCCTTAATACTACCAATTCCCCAGGATTGTATTTTTTTTTTAAATAAATCAGATTTTCTGCTGTTAGAGTCCATTTCTCTCATCTCCCTCCCTCTGGCAACTGCCAGTGGAAAGCTGAGCCACCAAAGCTGGTTTCCTGTGGCAAAGCTCGGCACCAGCCGTTGTTCCAGCAGCACGTACCTGCTCGCAGCGCGCACACTCAGCCCCTCCAAATGTTCTCTCTCCCTCCAAGGTGACAGCTTTGAACAACCACCCTCTTACCATAATCAAACCCCCAAAAGCCTTCTGCTGCCGCCACACTAATCTAATCAACTCAAAGGTATGAGCTCTCAGCAGACAACTGAATCTACATGCTACCTCCCTGTGGGAAGCAGCTTCCCAACAGCTCTTTTTCCCCTTTACCTTCTGTTGAAAAATCTTGAGAATCTTGCTTATGCCGTGGGGCCGTTTGTATCTTGCCTCTCTCTCACTGGTCAAAATCTGGTTTCCTATATAGAACCGTAAGGATGAAAGGAAAAATAAACCAGTCAAACTGGGGAACTCGGCTCTGCTCCTGCTCTGCCACTCTGGAGAAGCTCAGTAGCACTTCTGCAGCAGTGGGTGATGAGCACCTGCATGAATCCTCCAGGTTTTCATACAGAGGAGAAAATGGTCCCCGTTTTGCATCTCTTGCACGGCTGAGGGAAAGCAAAACAAAGCAAAAGCCATGCCGTGTCCCTGAAAATAACACAGAGAGCACAGAACGCCTGCAAAGGGCATCAGCAGCTGAGATGGCCTGAGGCCACCATCTGGATTTTGGCTTTTGCGGTGCTGCTGCACAGGGGCCTGAACACTTTGCCTTTTACTGGAGACAGCGGGACAGAAACTTCTCAGTTTGCCAGTCCTGACAATGCCTGGCATTTCCCTCAAACCACCTGCACTTGAATGTTCAGAAACCAAGCTAAGGAAAACAATACCTTAATTTGCAGTATTGTTCAGAGTAAACCATCTCAAGATTAAATATTTTTTTAAAATAAACCCCAGACTCCTACACAACCTTTGTGGATTAAGCCTGGGTTGAAGGGAAGGAAGGAGTGCAAGCTCTGACTTGCACTTCTGATCAAAAAGAAGCCAAAACACAATGCCCAGCACTCTCGGGACCACTAGAAGAAACTCAGAAGAGTGTTTTGTGTCCAAGGAGAAGGATTTGGAGGGTATTTCTCTCATGGTTCCCACCAAATGAGGCTGTGAGAGAAACAAAAGGCACCTGCCATCACATGCAGCCCACCCACTGGGCACAGACCACCGACCATCTCACGATGTGCTCCTGAACCAAGGCATCTTCTTCACCTGAAACACACAGTACCTCACCTCATGCCAGACTGAAAACCTTTCATTATTCTTGGGTTGCAAACGATTTCATAACATTTTTTCTAATCTAAATTTCAAGTGTGGGGAAGGAAATCTCACTTTCCATAATAAGGTATATGCTTATTCATATATTTTAATAGGACAACAATGAAAACATTAATTAAGACCAAACTTCCAACAACTTACACTTTAATCTGTGTAGATGCACTGTTATGCTCATTACCTGTCCAGAGGTTAAAAAGAGATATAGATCATGTACCACAGATGGTGAGTAACAGTAAAGTGAGACCAAAGTTAAAACACGCATATCTGGATCAACATTTTGACTTGCGGGTTAAGCTCACCTTAATTAGTGCGCAACAAGCACCTTGTCTTACATTCCAGGGCTTTAAAACAACAGAGATTTATGCTGTGTCTCAAGTTGATTTACATATACATGGTATTTTATTTACTTTAGAAAATGAGTATTTTGCTCTATTTAACACTGTAGGGGGTCATGCAGTTTTTAATTAATTTACTGTTTGGGCTTTTTTAATGTCAAGAAAACAAATGCAGCAATATAAAAATAACAGCAAACCAGCTAACATGGGGATCTATAATGTAACCATAAAAGGAGCACTTTCAAAGCACTTGCAAAGTTCCAGCCACGATTCCCATTAACTGTAATGAGCACTGGCCAGATAAACTCACACATGTTGCTTTCAAGATTTATACTAAATGGTCCTCATCTTTGTTAGCACTAAAGGAATACTGATGCTACACAATACAAAAGAGAAATCTTTCAATTTGCCCCCTGCAATTTTCTTCATTATCCGCAGAATTCTCCTGTAGCCAGAGTACAGATTCATAATCTTTCCAATTTTACAGATAGTTAAAAATATTAACTATAGCACAACAGTCAATCTGTGCAGAATACAGTGCTAAAATGCTCCTTTGTTTCAAACACAGGCCCAGCTCGTTGTGCTCTGAAGCACATCAAAGGCCTGAACAAGTGGAACAGCACAGGGAGAAAGCTGCTGCTGTAGAAGCCGATCCAGATTACCTTGCCAAATCTTTAATTGCTACGCATGTACATTTGGCTTGATCTTGTGCAGCTTTGAAGTAAAGATATTAGCTTCAATTAATCTCAAAATGACCTCAAGTTATGGGCTTTGGGGAGAAAAAAAAAGGTAAAACAGAAAGTGGCACAGGAATGATGTGAACTGCTTGTCCTTTTATTTGCTTCTTTTTCCCCCCCTTCCTCATATTGGCTGTTTAAAAACAGGATTTAGCATTCACAGGCGATGCTAAACAGACCCTGCAAACAAAGGCTCTTCTCTGCTCACTGAGAGAGTGGAGCCTCGATCTGTAAGAGCAGGTGACTCCCCACCAGCACCCCCAGACCTGCTCAGTTCTCTGTTGCTGTAAGAGCCGCTCACCTGGAGCCTGGGTGACAAGTGGATTCCAAACACCCCTGAGTGGATGCAAACAATGCAATGTGAACAACTGTGAATCATGAAGATGAAACCCATGAACCCAGGATCCAAACTTGTTTCTTCAACTCAAGTATCTTCTGAATAAAGATGGATTTGCTGGTGTTACAGGAGCAAACCAGTGACCAAAGGGCTCTGCTGCCATTGGTGCTACTAAAAGCTCATCATGGTCTTTCTATCTACCATTTCACCCACTAAGTTCAATGCTTCCAAAACTTTTAGTTTCAGGGTTTTATGGAAACACCACGTCACTGTTTGTACCCACATGCTCATACTGAAAAACCTGTAATAATTTGCCAAACACTAGGAAAAACCCTACCAACTCACCAGAAATGCTAAGGTCTGCAACGACATTTCTATACCAAACTGACTCAGACATCAAAACTGTAAGCATGTGCTCTCTGACAATGTGCCAATGTTACATCTTTCAAAAGTTAAACCAAATGAAGCCCCAACCCGAAACACCGCAACGAAACAATTCTTGGATGCTTTTTGTTTCTGCTCTCACCACGTGCACAGCTCAAGCTCCTGGTTCTGCTCCTCAGTTCAACATCTCCTGTGCCCGAGAGCTGGAGAACAGCACGTGCTCATCTTCTTCCAGACGCACCTGCACAAGAAAAAAGGTATTTTAAGACAAGTAGAAAAAGTGAACAGGTCTGAGACTTCCCCTCACCGTATTGTGCACCCAGCAACGTGAAAGGCACATTCCTTGTGCACCAACTGCAAACAACGTCGTCCTCGTGCACTCCAGCTACCACAGCAGTCGCAAGATTAACTGCCTACTGAAGCTTTCTGCTGCTTTTCCTGCACGTATTTCCCTTAGTTGGATTTTTTTTTTGTTTTCTAATGTGATGACATTTTTGTGCTATTCCTTCTGACACATCAGATGCAAACGCTACTGAACCAGACTAATATTTCATAGTTTCTTCCAAATCAAAAGACTGCTGAACTACTTAGAGTTATCTCTGTGTCAGCACATTCCCTCGAGGGCAACATTGTCTTTTTCCCTTGTCAGTTAATTTGTTCATTGCAATACAAGTTTATTGAAAGCACTCCGAGTCTTAATTAGTGCTCCTTAGTTGCCGTTTCCCATAGCTGCTGTGTCTCAGTATCAAATGCTGTGGAGCAGAATTAAGAAGAAATATCATTCTTGCATGGCTTAAAAGTGATGTAAGGACCTACAGCAACATACATGCAACTAACTTTACACCCTGAAAATAAGCTATTTACACCTTCAAAAAAACCCAAACATCCATGTAATTGCACGTGAATAGACATACCCATTCTCAAAAAGTCTCCACAAGGCCAAGCGCATTTCAATTTATTAACACAGAAAGAGGAAGAGTCTTATCTTGCGTCACTGAGATCTGTCAACTATTGCAACAACTACGCCTTAACAGCTTCCTACACGACTCATGATAAAAGCACATACCTACATTGCCATTGACTCGCCTACCAGCAAACTGTTCCAAAACGTTTACTCTAAACTGCGCTAAATGCTAGAAACCTTTTCCTAAAGAAGTATAAAAATCTACATTTGTCAATGTATGTGCTATGACACTTCCAATTTTTCCCCCTTCTGCAGCCTTCTCTGTTCACACACCACAATGATCCCGTCTCACTCCCCACTCTGCAAAACAGAATAAGCCCAGGAGTCAAGCTCCCTGATCCTCCCAGTACTATGTCCTGTAGCTGTTCCTGTATTAATTAATTCTTCTTTAATACAGGTGACCAGACTTGAGCACAGTATTCCAGACAGTCTCACACAACAGCACCAGAAGCACCATGGTTGTACTATCAATGACTAGCTGGATGTAATGCAGAATTAATTGCTCTGGTCTTCCTCTTCAAAGACTTCCAAATTACAAGACCCACCTCATAAATGAAATCCTTATTACTAGCCCCTAATCACTCACTTGAATTTTATACTAATGTATTTTCTAGCCTATTATTTCAGTCCCTAAGACCACACTCTGCTTCCAGTGTGATGTTCTGTTCTTTTGTCCTGGTTGACGAAGCTCCTCAACATCACGTTATCAGTAAGTCATGTTAGTAATTTCTAATTCATCCCTATTGCAATGACAGTCAGTCACCCATTATTTTGAGGGGCATTCCAGCTTCATCTCCTCCCAGCCCTATATCTCCCTTAGCATCACAAAATGAGCTCCTCTGCCTGGATCATCTTTAACAGCAGAAGAAATTTCATCCTGAGCAGAGTGGGGGCAGCTTTACGCTCCCCTTGGGTTTACTTTAGTAAACACAGAATTTGGGTTATGCGGCTTAGTTTACAAGACAACATGTTTCCTGAGATTTGTGAAGTGTTCTGCATATACAGTTATGCCATTCCCATTAATTTTAATATGTTGCTGAGGAAATGCACAGTTTACCAATCACATCATCATCAAAATCCTTCTTTCCCCAAGCACAAATTTAGTAAATCATACCTGTAATTTAATTCTTAATCAAGAGGCCCTTGAGTCTGACTCCCGAGACTCACTTTAAGGATTTTGTTATGCAGAGTATGAAAATGAAGCAGAAATTCTAGACCTGATCTGCTTTGGGTTCATGCCCTTGTCTTCTACTTTTCCACCATTATGAATCCAACAGAAAACACTGGTATTCATGTTCCAGTTGTTTAAGAAATGAATTTTCAATGGAAAATTTTGGCTACAATAAGGATGCAAACAGCATCAATCGTTCCAAGCCTGAGCAAGCTCCTTGTTGTAACGTTGTGTGCCCAGAATTCAAAACAGGATTTTGAAACAGATTTTGCCTTGCCATTGAAAACAAGACGTGACGGTTACACTGGGGCAAGCTACGTGTGTGAGGTTTATTTGAAAAACAAACAATATGCCAAAACTGCAACTTTTTTAGACCAAAAATCGCAGTGAAGTTTGTGAACTACACTCACCTATTTTTAAAAGGATGATTAATTCAGTCGGTCAATGCATAAATGAAATATTTTCCTTATTCAATCCAAAACTATATTGTACTGAAAAAGAAATATATGCGCATTTACTTACACTTAGAGGATGAGGTAGGAAATTAGCTGAAAAGAAACCAAACTATTTCTTTTTCCCCTCAAGATTTCTTTCCACAATTTGGGGGGGTGGGAAGAAAAAAGCCTCCAGATTAGTGGAAAACAGTCAGTATCTCACTGTAGAAATGTCTCCAAGAACTGTAAAGGCTCAGCTTTATGATACTTGTATCTACAGAGAGCATTTCCCAACCTGAGGTGGCCCCCACCGTCTGTCGTAACAGGTGGTGGGTGAGAAGCATGTGCCAAACTGGTCCCTTCGGAAAGTGTCCAGAGGAAATCCTGGTAAGTCCTGTTTGATGAAACAGCTTGGCATGAAGGAATCAGCCCTCGATTATTAATGCCAAAGCTTTCTGCACCGTGACACAGCAGGATGTTCCTAGGTCTGATACAAAAACCAAAATCCTCATGATATAATTACACAGTAAAGTCCATGCTTTGCTAACAGTCCCAGAGAGGGGAACAATCAGCATGGTAAAGGAACTCGTTTCCATCATTTGAAGACGCATAAGGAAAATTTAAAGCAATGAGCATGGAAGTATGTGTTTTGTACACATAAAATGCTATCGACACTTACATATGTGACAGCACAACACCGCAAGCACATGTAGGGCTAAAAAAGTTTTGCTACAAGCCTAGATTGGGTCATGTCTTTTACCAGGAACACGAACCTTTGCGTAACTAACTGAGGATGGAACAGATTTAGGTTTGATGTTTCCTTAACTTGAAAATGGTGCACCAAAATAAATGAAAAAAGAAGGCAAGATGTCCTCTTGAACAAGTATTTTATCTCGGTAAGCAACTTATTTTGTATAAAGACTTTCAATAAATGATTAAAACATTTTGCTTTCCAGATTGGCAAAGATGTTGTAAACGGTCACACATAAATAACCTTTCCAAGTGGCAACATGAGCAAAAGTCTCATCAGTATCCTAGCTGTGTGAAGTGCAAAGTGAACATGTTAATACAATCAATAACCCCAAGGTAAAGAGATAATGGCTAAGCAGCAAGACTCCGTGGGATATAGATTTGAGGTTACAAGTCAACAAAGATGTAATAACTCACCCCAGCGGCAGGATATTCCTTGGAGGTCAACTTGCAAGCTCATTCACCACCCAGGGATATTCTCAGGCGCAGATCAAATCCACTGAAGGATGATTCTTTGCACGACTGTGCTCTGGATGCGCCACAGGACAGAGAGCACAAAATCCAGTCACGGAGCCCGAGTCACGTGGATTCCCGGGCACAATTATGAGCAAATAACGGGATACGTCACAACACCGACATGATGCTCAAGCACTGCCCAGCGAGGTGTGCTGCTCTCACCCCACAACCACCTTCATTCATCAGTGACCAGGCTAACGTGAGAAGCCCACACATCATCCTCCTTATTCACCCATGGACTCAACCAGTACCTTGCACGTACCTTCCATGTGGGATTCAACAGCATCTGCAACCAAACTTTGTGAAGCATCGGTCTGGTACATTTGATTTCACGTAGTATTGCTCCTTCGGGTGACACAGCAATCAAATCTCCTAAAACATTTGCCAAAATTTGTGAAAAACTTCCAGATATTTGTGGAAATTTCAGTTCTTGCTACACAGGTGCAAAGCCTTTGCATTTAAGACTCTGCAGGGCTGTCTGCGCCTGAATGAGGAGTAACTACCCCTGAAGACACGTAACACCACTGCTGACTGCACGCAGCTGAGCACAGCGGATACTCAGCAACACAGCTCTATCTTTATGGTAAAACAATGTATTGCGTTTTACTGTATGTTAAGTCTCTCTAGAGTCTGGACAGAGCTGGAATCTTGTCTGGCTTGTGCAGCATCGGTCTAATTGTCAACTGAGTTTTGCAGGGCAACATTCTTTGCGCTCTGCACACCTGTGTATTTTGCTGTCTCGTGCTCCCCAGGCCGTTGCTCAGCAGCTGCTGCTGACTCGGCGCCGTCCGAGCCTCAGCTCCTGCAGAGCCCCTTCCCGGCAGCTCTGACCAAAGCGTCTGCCCAGGCACAAGTGCAAGGGCCCGATCACCCCATGGCCATGCACTTGTCTAGACATGGGGAGACCCTGCACGGCAGCCACGGTTCATATCTGGAGCAGAGCTCTTTCTCTTCCCCAGATCCCCTCCAATAATCTTTCTAAGATGAACACAACTGGTGGGCACCATTTAAATTGCATTCAGAGTATATCACTTAGTGCTTTTCTATCAGGATGCAAGAATTAAACCATGGGATATTTGTAAGAAGCACTACATGAATGACAAACATTGGGGTTTTTATATATTTTTCCTGCCCATTAAAGGGAAATCAGGACTCACACTAAGGCAAGAACAGATGACCTTCACTGTATGGAAGTACATTCATGTACGCATGAATTTGTACAGATTTTTGTAATCCCTTACATCGATGAACTTAACAAAAAGTCAACGCTAAATAAATCACTTGCACATATGAGACACACTAAACCACTTCCCAGCATGTTTCTTCTGATTTGCAGTAACAGTTCATTTAATAAACTAGAAGATTTTCCTCTTGTGATTGAAGATGGCAGTCATCATGTTTGCATTATCCAGATCATCTCAAGCAAATAAATTGAAACAACCAGCAGCCACCACTGGAGCAGTAATAAGATGCACAAGACCTTGTGGCCATTCAGAAACTTTCTAACGGAACATTTTCCACTAGGAAAAAAAGAAAATCAAGTTCATCAGAACATCTTAGTTGATTAATTTGGGTAAAACTCTTATAAAAACCAGGCAAAATTCCACTGGAAAAATCACATCATTTCCTCCCAGCATCCCAGCACACTGATGGGAACCTGGGGATAAACCCTGAGCCCTAAACTCAGACCAGCAAATTCACAAGCCAAGATTTCAAGGCTCCTTGGCAACCTGGTCAATCACCAGGCAAGCCGTCCTGAATTGCTGGTAACCCCGCTGCTTCTAACACCTCAGCTCCTCAGAAGCTTCCAGCACCCCCAGCCACCGGGGTTTTGGGCACTCCAGGAATCCTTGAGACATTTATATCCTACACTTATACAGTTGGAAAATTCCATTAGCCCATTGATGGCAACCCTGAGGCTGATGCGGCCCCTGGTGAAAATGAGTTAGACAGCCCTATTTTGAAAGAATCCACTTAATTGCAGAAGTAAGTTTCAGCATTCCTATTCTGCAGGAAATTTCAAATGCTTCATGTTTTCATGCCATTTGGAACAAGAAACTTACAACTTTAACATCTGGAAAATAAGATGCTTTCCAAAGAGTTATGGGTATCTGTTGTCCAAAATGGAAACAGGGGTCACACTCCTCTAGTTGTTTATTTAGAAGGCAACAAATAATGTGTGCAGATGAAAGGCGAAGCTTCAGTGGCTGCTGATTCATTCTGAAATGGTTAAACGCTTACCAGGTTCAGAACTAAACATTCCATAGCCAGTCACTGTGCACTCAAAACCAAGGGCCTGTGCCATTTGATCTGGGCTGCACAAAGCCATGCAAGTGTCACCGCAATCAGAAGCATCTTGAATACAGCTGCCAAAACACATCTGTGATGTGACAGCTGCAAGTCTCTTCTATTCCAAACAAAATTAGAACCGAAGGAGGTAAAAGTTTCATCATCCTTATTTCAAAAACTAGAAAAAACACCTTCTTAGACATTTTCTTTCACAACTATCCCCCCTCAACCTGTGACAGCACATAAGCCTGAACTGGCCCAGGCTGGGGTGTGTATTCCCACATAGATCATTCCCAACAAATGATCAGAGGGGCTCTAGGAGCAAATCATAACCAGACACAGAAAGGGACTGAACCAACCTTTGCTCACAGGCAAACTCATTTCAGACAACTGGGATTTTTGTATGAATAACAAAGTACATCTAGTCAACCGCTCTTCTTTAAGAAAAGAAAAATATGCACTCTAATTATTAACTTTCATCCACTGCACTTCAATGAAATTTTCCATGGAAAATCTAAGTGACTGGAATACATCTGTCTCCTATCAAGTCAATATTTTGAGGATACTTTAATCAACAATTTCACACAAGCATAGCAATGCCATGAGTTCACAACACAGAGCTCTGGAGAGACCCAGAGCCAGCGCAAAACCGGCTCCTGAGCCAGAGAAGTAGCAGGAGAAACCAAATGTTGTGTCTGCGGCGGGCACTGCCCATGGAACAGACGCGCCACCCTGCGGACTCACACCGGCCTCTCCACATCACCACAGGGAAAGGGCTTATCCCAGAGTTTGAACCCTGATGTACACATTGACTGATCCTTCAGTGTGGGCATCTTTCCTTGTGTTAATTCTTCATTTCGTACATTATGGCTTGCAAAGGAATCAATATTTATTGAACGCTGCCTCATTTGCTAATATCTTCCGTTCAGTGCTATCACCATACAGTTATTACACGCCTACTATACGGATTCTACATACAAATTCACTGTATTTCCATTCTCCAGACTTAGACATCTCTGGCTTTTAAAGGCATTCATTTCTAAGTGTTTGCGCAATACTCCAGCAACAGGGCTCCAGAAGCGCTGAGATCCAGAAAACCATTCCAAAGTGGAATATGCACAGACCGGCAGCACCTCATCTCATACCTGGAGTTGTTTAAAATTGGTTTGGTTTGTTTTCCCCTTGCGCTGTGGCCCAGATCTGCCATCTCAAAACCATTTCCTATATAGTAAGCAATTAAAAACACACATAAACATTAGCAGGTTGGAGAATTTGATCCGCATTGGAGAGACATCAACATACAGAGTGTGCGTCCATAGGGGAAAAAGATCAGAGCGAGTTTGGGATGTTTTATCAGGGACAAAGTTTCTGGGGAGGTCACAGGCTTCCTCCATGGCCCCTCTGTGAAGTGCGTCCTCCTGGTTTCCCAAGAGCTGCTATATTAATCATTAGTAACAGATAACCCTAGAGCCCACTCTTACCCCTTTTTTCCACTAACAGCTGGATTTGGTGTCAATAAGTGACAACTTAGAAGAAATCAGTTCCCTCATATCTTGCCACCAGAGCACCTGCCCAGACCCAAGCACAGTACAGACAAAACACCCAGAATTCACACCCTGCTCAGTATCTTCTCTACACAGATTAGTACAATAAAGCAAAGTAACCGAGAATCACTCAACCCACTGACAAACTAACAAAGCAGCTCTGCATATTTCGTTAAATCCTACAAGGTCCTTTTCTTATTACCAGAGCATCTCGCAACCTCAACTCACTGACTGCATCTGCTACTGCTTGTAAGATTATTAAAAATATACATATATTTAAAAAATCACAGCTTCCCCACTGGTTTAATATCTGAACACAACCCATCATTAGCCAAGAGAGACAAAATAACTGAGTTGATTGAGTCAATCTGATTACCCTGTGCTCCAGCTGATGAACATAAGCTATTTTAAAAAATTAAAAAGCTATTAACACTGCTGAAAATAGTTTTGAACAATCATCTCTGGATGCACTATTTCCACGTTTAAAGATCAACTGGTAGAAGCATGACTGATAATACAGGCTGCCTGAAGATTCAACAACTGGAAATAATGGTCAATTCCTCCAGCGTTACTGTCTAATTAGAGACTTCTCCTGCAGCTGAAATCCATTCAAGAGAGCAACATCCACATATTGTAAGGAAAGATTAACAACACATTAGGTTGGGCCAAAAATCCTAATAACATGAATAGGCAATTACAAAAGCCATCTCTGACTTAGCGCCTCCACCTCTTTCATTGTATTTTCTGCTCTGTCAATACAGAACAGTGGAAGGAATTGAAATCAATAATAATTCACCTCCCCACTTTTTTAACAGTCACAGTAGGAAAAAAATAGACAGCTACCAAAAAACCAACAGTCTTGCAAGAAAGCACCAATATCTGCTCTCCAAAAAGGGGAGGGATACAATACATATTAGCATTCCCTCTCCATAAAACCAGCAGCAAAACGTGCTGGAATGCTGTACCCAGAGGAAAAAGCATTTTGCTGTAGTTTACAAACAGCCAGTCTCCAAACATCGAAGGCTGAATTCTCATAAAACCAGCCCCACACACCCATGTCCGTGAACAAGTGTCCCAGGTTCAAACGCTGCCCTTTTCTAAAGGCCCTTCTCTGACTGCCCAGCACTGCAACAGTCCCACTCCATAAAGCAAAATCTAATTATCTCCAGCAAATTTGATGAAATGAGATTGCTGCCCAGAGCTCTGGGTAAGGAGGTTTGTTTAGAACAAAGGGCAGCTGCCCCAGCAACGGGGAAGGAAAAAGCTTCAAAAGCTGGCCAGAAAACTATCTGCAAACTCATACAAAAAAGCCTTCAGAAACAGTTATTGAATGAACAGTTTGAAGGGGCATAAAGCTTCACTTTCACATCTCAATAATTACCTTACCTTCAAAATCAATGGGAAGCAGCATGGGATTTGTAAAATCCTAACAATCCTGCAGTGGTAAGAAACTATTTTCCGTGAGACACAATTGCATCATTTCATCTTAAGGCAGAAATACAACCTCATATGTCACAGAATCCCAGAATGTCAGGGGTTGGAAGGGACCTGGAAAGCTCATCCAGTGCAATCCCCCCATGGAGCAGGAACACCCAGATGAGGTTACACAGGAAGGTGTCCAGGCGGGTTGGAATGTCTGCACAGAAGGAGACTCCACAACCTCCCTGGGCAGCCTGGGCCAGGCTCTGCCACCCTCACCAGGAAGAAGCTTCTTCTCAAATTTAAGTGGAACCTCCTGTGTTCCAGTTTGAACCCATTGCCCCTTGTCTTGTCACTGGTTGTCACCGAGAAGAGCCTGGCTCCATCCTCCTGACACCCTTTATATATCTATAAACATTAATGAGGTCACCCCTCAGTCTCCTCTTGTCCAGCTCCAGAGCCCCAGCTCCCTCAGCCTTTCCTCACACGGGAGATGCTCCACTCCCTTCAGCATCTTTGTTGCCCTGCGCTGGACTCTCTCCAGCAGTTCCCTGTCCTGCTGGAACTGAGGGGCCACAACTGGACACAATATTCCAGATCTGGTCTCACTGGGGCAGAGCAGAGGGGCAGGAGAACCTCTCTGACCTACTGACCACCCCCTTCTAACCCACCCCAGGTACCTTCCTGGCCACAAGGGCCCAGTGCTGGCTCATGGTCACCCTGCTGTCCCCAGGACCCCCAGGTCCCTTTCCCCTACACTGCTCTCTAATAGGTCATTCCCCAACTTATACTGGAACCTGGGGTTGTTCCTGCCCAGATTCAAGACTCTACACTTGCCCTTGTTATATTTCATCACGTTTTTCCCTGCCCAACTCTCCAGCCTGTCCAGGTCTCTGGATGGCAGCACAGCCTCTGGCGTGTCAGCCACTCATTAATATTGGTTTGAAAAGTTCTGTGAACTTACTGCTGAACTTTTGCACATGCCTGTAGTTCAGGCAGGTCACGGCTGTATCACCTGCAATGGCAAAGCCTCTTAACAACTCCCCTTTCTTCCTTAACCACAGCATAGTTAACAAGAGCAAAGCAAACACTGGAATTTCAGGTATTTGCAAAGTTTCCTCAATAGACTTTCATTTCTATTTGGGCTGAAACTTCATTCGTTCTGAATAATAGAAACAACGTTCAAAGGATACTTTTTCCCCTAGCATTATACTTGCTTAATAGTCCTTTACTGATGATTTTGTGCATTAATTCTGTACAAAGGTCTCCTTTAGGTTAAAAAAAAATAAAATGTGTTTTAACATTTAAAGCAAAGCTAAATAATACTGTACTGCTGGGCAATTTTCAAAGCCATGTTAAAAGAGGATCACAGGGAAAAGAGGCATCTGTTACAAAACCACTACATGGCTCCTTCTCTGTGCTCTACAATTCTGGTAGGATACTCTTTTAATCCAGCCATTTACAATGACTCTCTCAGTGACATCAAATCAGGCTTAATCGTGTGGATTAAATGTTATTTCCTTCTCTAATTGACAGATCAGGTTTGGGGAATCTTGACCCCTACATCAGTTCCACAGAAGTTAAATTATACTGATATGAAAGTGTTTAGAATATTGGAGAAGCCATAAGAAAAATGTCAATTTTTGTGGTGGATCACAACCGCAAAGAAAATCTGCCTGTGGCACCTATGGGCAGAGGATGCAGGTCTATGGAATTGCTGAATAAAAGCAATGCAAAACATCACTGGCTAGAATTCAATACTGGTATCCTGGGGTGGGTTAGAAGGGGGTGGTCAGTAGGTCAGAGAGGTTCTCCTGCCCCTCTGCTCTGCCCTGGGGAGACCACACCTGGAATATTGTGTCCAGTTGTGGCCCCTCAGTTCCAGCAGGACAGGGAACTGCTGGAGAGAGTCCAGCGCAGCCACCAAGATGCTGAAGGGAGTGGAGCATCTCCCGTGTGAGGAAAGGCTGAGGGAGCTGGGGCTCTGGAGCTGGACAAGAGGAGACTGAGGGGGGACTCATTCCTGGGGATCAATATGGAAAGGGGGAGTGTCAGGAGGATGGAGCCAGGCTCTTCTGGTGACAACCAGTGACAGGACAAGGGGCAATGGGTGCAAACTGGAACACAGGAGGTTCCACTTAAATTTGAGAAGAAACTTGTTCCTGGTGAGGGTGGCAGAGCCTGGCCCAGGCTGCCCAGGGGGTTGTGGAGTCTCCTCTGCAGACATTCCAACCCGCCTGGACACCTTCCTGTGTAACCTCATCTGGGTGTTCCTGCTCCATGGGGGGATTGCACTGGATGAGCTTTCCAGGGCCCTTCCAACCCCTGACATTCTGGGATTCTGTGAATACTGTTAACACTTACATGTTTGTGAAACCACGCGTGCAAACAAGCCCTATGGATGGATTTGAAAGATGATAGAATGGTTTGGGTTGGAGGGACCTTCCCAGCTTATCCAGTGCCACTCCTGCCATGAGCAGGGACATCTTCACCAGCTCGAGTGCCTCAGCCTCCAGATGTGCATCAGCCGAGCATTCCCAGTATCAGGTCCATCATGACGATCATGTTGCTCCACCCTCCACCTAAAAACAACCCTACAGCCCAAAGAGTTACCTTTAGGGTCAAACCTATGAGAGATTCTTTCTCTGCCATTTCAGTGCCCTCCTAGGGAGAACACTGAGAGGAATCCACCTCTATTTTCATACCGCCCAAGTGTTTCTCAAGGGCTACACAAACCAAACGTATCACGTAGTGCTCAAGCAAAGGTTCTCAAGCTTGGGTCACCTGCTGCAAGTACTCTGAAATAAGAAAAATAAAACACCTAACTCCGTGAAGAACTACACAGGTCTATGCATTGGTGAACATTTGGCTTCTCACACTGGGTAAAGAGGCCTGAGGTTTAAGAGGAGGTTCCTTACAGGACCACACACGTCAAGTCAGCACGAGAAGTCTCTAAGTGCCTTTCAGGTTTGCGATCCTGAAGTGTGTTAGAGGTGGGTTTGCTCCTTTGAAACATAAACATCAGACTGTCTAAAGTTGTTTTCCAGACACTGTGTTCCAAAGCCTGGAAGCTTCTAGGTTATCTAACGTCAGAATTTATTCCACCGGCTTCTCTGTGTGAGCAGGCACGTGTATGCATGTGTTTAATACACATATTAAATTTTAAATAGATTGCTTTTAACTAATCACATCAAGTGGCATTTGTGCAATGTAAATATTTGCTTTGTTCCTTCAACACTCTTTCAATTACACTGAAAATTTCAGAGAAATAAAATTACAGCAGGCTGAATATTAAAAGGTGGGGAGGGAAAAGAGCTAGAAACTAAGCTTCAAAGGGAATTCTACACTTTGATTTTAGTTTGCATATTCCACATGCTCACATGTTGCTACACAGATGTCAAACCAGGAGGTAGGTAATAAAGCAGGTTCCTTTAAGATAAAAAAAGATACATATTAAATGATCAAATCAAACCATATTCCGAGTGCGACAGAAGTAAATGACATATTACTAGTTCCTCCCTGAACCTCATTGAACCATCTCTTTCCATCGTAGCAGGGGTCTGCCAGCCACGCAGGCCCTTGCCAAAAATAGAGAAAGAATGGCAGCGTTCCCCATCTGCTGATGAGTCCAATCTAAGGAAAGACAAAACACTGATTTTATTTAACTCTGTTCCAATTATTGTCAGGCGATACAAACAGTCATCATGACACACAGCCAGGTTTATTCATGTGCCCAGCAAGCCAGGCCAAGCATAATAAAGAGATTACACACTCTGTTTGGAATACAGGCAACTTGGAATGGCTTTTATTAAAACTTAGAGCGGGAGAAATATTGGGCAGTAGATTTAGGTACCACACAGAAATACATTTGGCTCAAAACCACAACACATGGCATCCTCAGTGAATGAGGGCAACCATTATTTCAGCATAACAGGCCTGCATTTCTGTCCTTGCCAAAAGAAAAGCTTGGAAAAGCACAGAGCACATGGCACTTCAAGCTTAGAAGAGAGAGAGACTGGCAAGAGCTTTATAGAGAACGAGGCAAAAATAAAAAAGGACCCTTGTAAACTATCTCTCCCCATGAAAGACAGCTCCTCATAAAACACCAGCAGCCTGCGCTGAACTGGCCTTGGAAGAAAAAGGGCTCTTCACATACAGAAAGGGGACGGAAGGGGCAACAGTAGGGCTCTGCCCGATTTGGGGGTTCTCCTGCTTCTTGCTGGCACCAACCTCCCCAGCAGGCACGATCAGAGACCTGGGAAGCCCACTGAGGACAGAGAGGTTGCTGACGTGCTAGAATTGTGTGATACCATGTTTTTTATTTTATCACTCACCATATTTGACCGCAGTCCTAGGCTGGCTGACAGGTCCCTGGGGTTTGGCTTTATGCTCTCTAAAATAATAAAAGTAATACCCTGCGATGCAGCCAGGAGAGATCAGCACGCAGGGCCTCCTGGGTCCCGGGATCTGGGCATTTCTGTTCAGCCTGGGTGATATTTGTACTTCTCAAATGTGCACTGGAACAGAGATGTCAAACGTCCTGAAAAATCTGGTAGGTTTGAGAGCTCTAAATTTCCAGAAGAATTAGTTTCACCCTCATTTCTCATTCTTAGGAATTATCTTTCCAACCAGCTAAGTAGTGACTCTGATTACAATTCAATTCAATACAAGCCCTGCAGAATCCCCACACATACTTGGAACAGGAAAGGGAAACACAGTTATCTGAGATTCTCCATTCATTCAGATGACAAGTCAGCCGAAACCTGGGCATAAATGTCTCTCACCAGTGCTCACAAGATGGTGTTGGAACTGATGCCAAAAATTCAGCAGCTTTATCATCTGCAATTTTTTCCTACTGACAAAGTATTCTACAGAGCTATATTTCAATTCTGATTCCATATGTCACCTCCATTTCTGATCAGAGCTTGAACATAAAAAAATTATAGCCTGCCTCAATGGTCCAATAAAAAAGGATCATTTCATTTTACATATCAATGTTTATTAGTCTCAATCATTTCAGAAACATAATCATCATAGTCCCTTTTACTGAGAACAGCTCTTCCCCCCACACTCATCCTGGGGGCTCCTCCATATACATTTTCCTGTTGTTCCACAGCTCAATCTGCCATTATATATTATCAAGAAAAAAATTAATTTTAAAGGGTTGGTGGTTTTTTTCTATTCCCAATACCCTGACTCTTTCCTGTCACTATTATTTCCTTCCCTCTCCCCCAGATAAAATTAACTAAAAAGTCAAAGGTGGGGGAAGTTTGAAGTGAGAAGGAATGACTGGGTTGACCATCCCAAACTCTGTACTTTGCTTTTAGATGGGGCCAATTGTGTTTAAGCCAAGCACAGCACAGCTGGCTCCAGCACATACCCCACAGGGTGTAAGTCCCAGCTGGAGAACATCAATAC